>NW_026000057.1:29782248-29784650 GCF_001458135.2 Marmota marmota marmota
GCCCAGCAGTTACCTTTCTGGCAACTTATAAATAATGAAACTGCTTGGTTTAGGTTAAATAAATAAATAAAATGGCATTCCATTTTCTGGTCTCCCAATGTCAGTCAAAGCTTGTTGATATACAGGGGTCCCTGTCTGATCCAGTGGTTCTCCAAACTGTAGGAGAAGTCTTTTACTAAGAAGGGGAACTCCTGTTAATGGATGGGGCTGGTAAGACTTTTTATATCTTGAAGATAAGGAAGGAGTCATATCGCAAGAGAGCTGTCAACCTTAATCCTATTTCTAAGAGAATATTAAAGATTCAAGCAGAGGATCGAAGGGTAAGGGGAGAGGGACTGGATAACACAGATCACTAATGGGTCTTTATTTTCCTCTTAGCTACTTCTTAGAGGAAAGAATCTATGAAACAATTACTAATGTGTAAGAGACTATACAATTTCCTTCCTTTCTGTGTACAGTGAAACCAAAATGATTTGTAAAAATCTCCTAGGGGGTGTGGATCCTGATAAATTACAAGGATCCCTCAAGACACCCTGCTACTCCCTTTTCCCCCCTATGAATATCTAAATGTATTAGTTGAGAAGCCAGGTAATACTGCTGAGTTTGTTTTTATTAATTTATTTTAAATTTTATATTTAATTAATACATAAAAACATAAAATTATACATATTTATGGAGTACCATATGATGTTTCCTTACATGTCCACATTGTATAATACTTAAATCAGGGCGAACATATCCATCTTTTGAAACACGTATCATTGTTTTTGTGGTTAAAACACTCAAAATCCTTTCTTTTAGCTTTTTGAAATATACAACATACTCTCATTGTCTGTAGTCACCCTACATCCTCCTTACATTCCCCAGACTCTGGTAACCACCATTCGACTCTCAACTACTATATGATTAATTTTTAGATTCTACATATGAGTGAGCTCATGTGGTACTTTATCATTCTGTGCCTAGTCTTTTCACTTATAGTGATCTCTGTTTTCATTTATTGATCACAAATGACAGGGCTTCAACCTTTTTATAGGTAATATTCCATTGTGTTTATATACATTAAAACAATACATTCAGCCATTATTGGACTCTTAGGTTGTTTTCATTTGTTGGCTTTTGCCAATACTTGTGCACTAAATACGGGAGTTCAGATGTCTTTTTGATATACTACTTTAATTTCCTTTGGATATGTGCCCAGTAGTGGGACTACTGGATCATATGGTAGTTTTATTTTTAATTAAGGAAACTCTATAGTGTTTTACATAATGGCAATATTGATTTATATTCTCACAAATAGTATGCAAGAGTCCCCTTTTCTATTTATTTCCACCAGTACTTGTTATTTTTTTAATTTATTTTTTGAAGATAGACATTCTTACTGGGGTGAGGCAGTTTTGATTTGCATTTTCCTGGTGATTAGTGATGTTGAGCATTTTTTCATGTACCTTGTGGGAGACCAACCTTACACGCGACTGAGTCACACTCCCCGGCTGGGTCCTGAGACGCTCAGTCGCAGAAATGTGGCAGAGCTTTCCCCACCCTTCTTGGGTGCAAGGGTCGGTGTCTCCTGCATGGGTGTCTTGCTACAGCCCCATAAGTGAAGCTGTGCTCACCTGTTCCTTTGTAATATAATCCTTTGCCCTGTTTAGGATAGAATCTTCCATGGAAGTGCCTTGTGTGTGTCCCCTTCTCTTACTGTGCCCTTGGGTGTGGCCTACCCAGGTGTCAGTCAACCTGCTGACAGTGGACATCATGAAGATAGACTCAGCCCCCTGAAACCTGACCCCTTGCCACATTTAAATAACTTCTCCTTAATAAAAGGGGTCAGCGCGTACTCTCACTATCTCTCTTTCTGCGGACCCTTAAGGTCAGAGGAGCTGTCACAGCGACCCCAAACAGAAAAAGGTATTTGTGTCTCTTGTGTGGTTATTTCATGCAGCCCAGTTAGCCCAGTTTAACTGGAGTGACCCCTGAGCCTTTTAGTCGTGAGAACAGAAACCGGGCAGTACCTGTTGCACATTTGTATGTTTTTTTTCAGAAATGTATGTTTAGGTCTTTTGTCCCCTTTGAAAATTTTTGTTTATTGATATTTTGTATATTATAAATATCTACCCCTTGTCAGATATATAATTGGTAAATACACTCTCCCATTTTGTAGGTTGTTTCTTCACTCAGTTGATTGTTTCCTTTGGGGATTCATTTTGACATAATTATAAATGCATAGAATAAATTTGCTCTAATTTGGTCTCTAATACTTCCGCTTTTCCTTGTTGAGAGCCACAGCCGAAGGGGCCCCAGCAAACTTCCAGCTGCCGGCTGATGATTGGCTCACAGCGGCCCCAGCAACATCTAGCTGATTGGCTCCTCGGCCCCAGCAACATCTAGCTGATTGGCTCCTC
>NW_026000057.1:29787345-29818914 GCF_001458135.2 Marmota marmota marmota
CCTGATCAAACTTTTACATTTTTAGTACCCAAGCAATCAGCTCAAAATGTAGAGCTTAATGCAGTACTACAAGCTTTTGTGATGTTTAAAAATTCTCTATTTAATTTATTTTCCAATAGTCAATATATAGTTAATGCTATATTATTCCTTGAAGATGCTGGTAGGATTTCCCCTTCCTCTACTGTTTTCTCTTTGCTTTCCACTGTGCAAAGTCTAATCTGGGACAGAAAAGATCCATTCTTTATAGGACATATCAGGGCACATACGGGATTGCCTGGAGCCCATAGTTTGGGCAATGAATTAGCAGATAAAACTACACATGACATACATATTTTTTCTATGCTAGAAGAAGCTACAAATTTTCATAAATCCTTCCATGTCAATGCAAATACTTTAAAAAGGCATTTTTAAATAACTAAGGAACAAGCTAGACAAATAATAAAACAATGTCAAAATTGTGTGACCTTTTTACCACAAGTTAATCTTGGAGTCAATCCTAGAGGACTGATACCTAACCATATTGGGCAGATGGACGTCACACACTTGCCAGAATTTGAAAAGTTAAAATATTTTCATGTTACAGTTGATACTTCTTCCAGATTTTTGATGGGCTCCCTTCATGCCGGAGAAAAAACTAGAGATATTATAGCTCATTGCTTACAAAATTTTGCCACTGTGGACGTTCCAAAACAGTTAAAAACAGATAATTGCCCTGGATATACTTCTACCTCTTTTAAGCAATTTTGCTCATCATTTGGCATTACTCATGTAACAGGAATCCCATACAATCCACAGGGACAAGGCATAGTTGAAAGAGCTCATCAAACTATTAAAATGTACTTATTAAAGCAAAAAGAAGGAATTGGGAAGGGGTATATATCCCCCAAAGATAAACTTAAAATAACCCTTTTTACTCTAAACTGTTAAAATTTGGATTCATCAGGGCTTAGTGCTGTGGAAAGGCACATGTGTCCAAAAAATGTACATAAGCCCAAGGTACTTTGGAAGGATATTCTAATAGGACAATGGAAAGGTCCTGACCCAGTGATTGTCTGGAGTCGTGGGTCTGTTTGTGTGTTTCCACAGGGAGAACAGCAGCCAAAATGGATTCCAGAGAGACTAACTAAAGTGATTTCTACATACTAAAAAGAAGATGATTTGGCTCAAATCCATAACAGCTGATACCCAGAACTCCAGTTTGGCTATCCTTACATCTGCGACAGTGGTTCTCCCACACCTGGAGTCTAAAGAATAATGAACACCATTAAGGCCTATTTCAAATGTAAGAAACCTTGGGGCTTGCTTGTGGGAATACCTTCAGACCCATATGCAAGTTACAGGAAGAAGGATGGGATATCAAAAGAAGCGTCAAACCCAGGTGGTAACCAGGATGCTTTTTTCAATATCTATTTTATTATTGCCCTTTCCCACATCATGAAGTTTTATTTTATTTTATTTTATTTTTTTTTTGAGCTCATACAGACCTAGGTTAATGTTTTTCTGATCAGTTTTATTTTTTGACTGTGGAGTTTTTGAGCATTGCAATGGGGATTTCATCTGTAAAAAGCTACAAGGCCTTTACTATTATGTTATGTGTTGTATGTATTGTGTTATGTGTGCACACTTCTGTTTTGTGTTGTATGTCTGTATGTGCGTATGTCCATATATTATATATGAGGAGCGCTCATGAAAAAATGGATCCAATTTTTTTTTATTATTCACGTGATTTAAATTGTTTAATTTAAATTGGGTAAACAGCTGTTGAGGTTTGTTTTAAAATGTGAACAAAAAAGGAGGTTAACAGATCTGTTTGTTTACTTTCACCTTTCCTTTTCATTATATCTAATTCTATTCAGGATACTAAATTGTTTAGAAAATTGCTTTTTTTTAGTGCCTGCTGGAATGTTACATAATTTTTTTTTAGCCATCACTGCCAGAATTCCTATCTTCATCCCAGTGCTGGTGAAGACAAAGATAAAACCAAACTACAGCTTCTTCGATAGCTATCACAACAAACTGTATAAACTGATGCATCAATTAATACTGTAACTCAACAAGTGATAATCAAGGAGTCGATTTACTTTGGGAGGAAATGGACATATTAATGGGTTCCTCTGCTTTGAACTGCTTGCAGAACTTGCCTGGACTATGTATCACTTGTATGCATTGTGAACTATCTGTTGGTGCAGTGAATTGTGGTAGTGCCAGGGTATCTTTGCTGATGATGTCATCGGTGGTACAATTTTTCCAAAAGGGGCCGTCAATTGGCTTGGTGTCGTGGCGTGTTGTATCCTCCCCTTTCTGCTTATAGCAGGTTGTTTATGGTGTTTGTGTAAAAACCACTATCCACAAGTGTGGCTAAATGCTGGGCCGGTAGTCAATGATGGGTAAGATCCAATTGCAATGGTACCAAACTAAGACAGGAGGCTGACGCCTTGGGGTCAGCTCATCTGATTACGCGTAAGGACCATATGTAGTATTGGATAACCTAAGACAGGCACGGTTCCTAAGCCACTTACTTGTTGTTTAATTAAACAAAAGGGGAGAGATGTTGAGAGCCACAGCCAGGTCAAGATGGTGCTTGGCATTTTGCCAGAAGGGGTGGTTCCTGCTGCCTCTGGTGCCCGCTATTTTTGAGTTCCTAGAGAGTTCGCGTGGGTTGGTTGAGTTCCGGTTGAGCTCGCCCGGAGTTTCTAGAGGGTTGCGTGGGTGGTGTTCGCGTGAGTTCGAAAATAAAGTTTTTTCCTGCTTGAATCTATAAGTGGCTCGACCTCCCCATTATTTGTGTCCAGCCAGACTGCAGCATCCAAGGAATCTTCATACTGCTTTCAGTATTGGTTGCACCTTTTACATTCCCACCAGCAATGTATGAGTGTGCCTTTCTCCCCACATCCTTGCCAATACTATTATTGTTTGTATTCTTAATAGCTGCCATTCTGACTGGAATGAGATGATATCTTAGTTTTGATTTGCATTTCTCTAATTGCTAGAGATGATGAACACTTTTTCATATATTTGTTGATTGATTGTATATCCTCTTCTGAGAAGTGTCTGTTCATGTCCTTGGCCCATTTATCAATTGGGTTATTTGTTTTTTTGGTGTTAAGATTTTTGAGTTCTTTATATATCCTAGAGATTAGTACTCTATCTGATGTGTGTATGGTACAAATTTCCTCTCATTGTGTAGGCTTTCTATTCACCTCACAGATTGTTTATTTTGCTGAAAAGAGCTTTATAGTTTGAATCCATCCCATTTATTGATTCTTAATTTTATTTCTTCTGCTTTAGGAGTCTTATTAAGGAAGTTGAGGTCTAATCTCACATGATGGAGCTTAGGACCTACTATTTCTTCTATTAGACACAGGGTCTCTGGTTTATTTCCTAGGTCTTTGATCCACTTTGAGTTGAGTTTTGTGCATGGTGAGAGGATAGGGGCTTAATTTCATTTTGTTGCATATGGATTT
This sequence comes from Marmota marmota marmota, assembly GCF_001458135.2. NCBI lineage: Eukaryota > Metazoa > Chordata > Mammalia > Rodentia > Sciuridae > Marmota > Marmota marmota. The sequence continues at coordinate 29,790,810 of NW_026000057.1, forward strand.
CCAGTTTTCCCAGCACCATTTGTTGAAGATGCTATCTTTTCTCCAATATATATTTTTGGGGGCCTTTGTCTAATGTGAGATAACTGTATATATGTGGGTTTGTCTTTGTATCCTCTCTTGTGTACAATTGGTCTACAAGTCTATTTTGGTGCCAATACCAGGCTGTTTTTGTTCATGTGACTCTGTAGTATAGTTTTAAGTTCTGGTGTAGTGATGCCACGTACTTCACTCTTCTTGCTAAGGATTGCTTTAGCTATTCTGGGTCTTTTATTTTTCCAGATGAATTTCATAACTGCTTTTTCTATTTCTATGAGGAATGTCATTGGGGTTTTGATTGGAATTGCATTAAATCTGTATAGTGCTTTTGGTAGTATGGTCATTTTGACAATATTAATCCGCCTATCCAAGAAAATGGAGATCTTTCCATCCTCTAAGGTCTTTTTTAATTTCTTTCTTTAGCATTCTGTAATTTTTTGTTGTAGAGGTCTTTCACCTCTTTTGTTAAGTTGATTCCCAAGTATTGTATTTTTTGAGGCTATTCCAAATAGGGTAATTTTCCTAGTTTCTCTTTCAGAGGATTTGTCACTGATGTATAGAAATACATTTGATTTAGGGGTGTTAATTTTATATCCTGTTACTTTCCTGAATTTATTTATTAGTTCTAGAAGTTTTCTGGTGGAATATTTTGGATCTTCTAGGTATAGAATCATATTTTTGGCAAATAGTGATAATTTGAGTTCTTTTTTTCCTATCTGTGTCCCTTTAATTTCTGTTGTCTGTCTAATTGCTCTGGCTAGAGTTTCAAGAACTATGTTAAATAGAAGTGGTGAAAGAGGTCATCTCTATCTTGTTCCAGTTTTTAGAGGGAATGCTTTCAATTTTTCTCCATTTAGAATGATGTTGGCCTGGGGCTTAGCATAGATAGCTTTTATAATGTTGAGATATGTTCCTGTTATCCTTAGTTTTTCTAGTGTTTTGAACATGAAGTTGTGCTGTATTTTGTCAAATGATTTTTTCTGCATCTCTTGAGATGATCACATGATTCTTATCTTTAAGTATATTGATATGATGAATTACACTTATTGATTTCTGTATGTTGAACCAATCTTGCATCCCTGAGATGAACCCCACTCTATTGTGGTGCACTATTTTTTGATATGTTTTTGTATTCAATTTGCCAGAATTTTATTGAGAAATTTTGCACCTATGTTTATTAGAGATATTGGTCTGAAGTTTTCTTTCTATGATGTGTCTTTGCCTGGTTTTGGGATCAGGGTGATATTGCCTCACAGAATGAGTTTGGAAGTTTTCCTTCTTTTTTGTATTTCATTAAATAATTTGAGGAGTGTTGGTATTAGTGCTTTGAAAGTCTTGTAGAACTAAGCTGTATTTTTTTGCTTCTTGTGTTTGCTTATGTAGCTCTTTATCAAAATGATCTTTTGCTGCCTGTATGTGCTCTCTTATATCATCCTTTAATTCACATAATATTTTAATTATGCACATCCTGAACTCCTTCTCTGTCTCTTCTGTTGTGCTGGCCATGGATTCCAATAATGTAATATCTTGGTTTGTTAGGGGCACTTTCTTCCCTTGTTTTTTTCATGTTGTTCGCGTGTCTTCCCTTCTAGCACTGCAAATCTGAGGTGTTATATTTTTTTACCCTATAGGCTTATAGTGTCCTTGCAGGTTTTGAATACCTCTCCTTTAAGGGGGAGAACAATGTGAACAGATCCCAACACAAACAATTTACAACCTTAAACCAAATAGCTGCTATTAAGACATTTAAGGTTTTGTCACAGTATACAGAAATAATAAGTTCAATTATTATCCACAATATAAACAGTAGGTTTTCAAAAGGGTCTACAGTTTCTGATGGTGGAAAAAGAAATGGGGGTGGGGTGTAGGTGAGATGTTGAGGGGAGGAGGTGAGGATACAGAGTTATTAAATCTTAGAAAGTGTGAAAGCATAATCTAAAGAGGTTGGTTAGTAGCAGAAGAGAGAGAAAGTGATTTTGGGGAGACAAGTAAGTGGGAATACAGTAGAGTACAAAAAACAAGCAAACATAAATATTAAGAAAAGTAAAAAATGTAAAATTAGGAGTTAAACAAATATACAACATCACTATAATATACCGTTCAGATATCCCAATCCTCAGTAGCCTAATTCATGAAAATTTCTTGGTTTCAAAAATGTTGAGGATGTGAGGGTGGGAGAAGAGAGAGAGAGAGAAAAAAATCTCTAAGGAAGATACAAGGATTATTTTTTGAAGATCAGTATCTTTCCAGCTTCCCTTCTCATCTCGTAGTTGGGGTTCTCTGTTGTTTTCTGCTATCTCTGTCCTCAGGAAGGTGAAGGTTATTAGAGTGGAAGGTTGGTCTTGGGTGCAGGGTTCCTGGAGGTGGAGTATAGTACTTGCTGGTCCCTGATGGGAGACTGCACCCCAAGGATCTCCTTTGGGGCCTATTCATATAGTGTGGGCGCTTGGTCTTATCTCCTTATATCACCTGTAGATCTCACAATTCCTGGTCTCTAATTAGTCTCTAAACTGTATCTCACTCACCCATCAGTTTCTACTTCCTAATCAGGAACCTTTCTTTCCAAAGATCTTGTGGGCTCTGCTCTGGAGGCTGCTCACCTGTATTGAAGAGCTGTTTTATATTGGGCAATTCAGGACCTGATTTTGTGAGCTGGTTTTCCCAGCTACGGACTGGCTGCATAGTCACAGGCACTGTGCAGGGTTAGTGGCTAGCAGGGAGATGGGGGAGTTGGGGACTTTTGGTACCTTGATATTGTTTCTAAGTGCCAACTGGTGTTCCAAGCTGTAAGTTTTTCCTACTAAAGATGGTGACAAAAGTGTCCCAAGATGGAGGCAGCTGCTTGCAGTGATGGGTGTCAGGTCGGGTGGGGCTGCGTGGTGGTGTTGAGCGGTGTGTTCAGAGATGCAGCTTTGTGGCGTGCAGAATTGTGGCTGGCAGCTGTCACCAGACCCAGTGCAGTGTCCCCAGGTGCAGGCTATTGCATGTAGGAGACTGTGGCAGTTGTTGCAATGCCCAAGATGGAGGCAACTACATTCTTCTACACATGAATCCCCACATTGGTAGGGGAAGGTCCACATGGGAGCCATGGCCAGGATTCCTGTGTGGGTATATGACCAGGGGTCCTGTGCTGATGCTGAGGCCTGGAGTCCTGCACAACATGGCAGCTGTGAATCCCGCACAGGAGCAGCTTTCAGGTTATATTTAGTCTTTTGTTAGCTGTGTAAGCTTTTCATTGCTGTGACACCTGAGGAGAACAACTCAGAGGAGGAAAGATTTATTTTGGTTCATGTTTTCAGAGGATTCAGTCTGTGGCTGGTCAGCTCCAAGGCAGAAATATGATGGTTTTAATTTGCATTTCTCTAATTGGTAGAGATGTTGAACAATTTTTCAATATTTGTTGTCCTTTTGCATTTCTTCTTTTGAGAAGTGTCTGTTTAGTTCTTCTATGTATTTACTAATTGGTGGTGGTGGTGGTGGTGTGTGTGTGTGTGTGAGAAGTTTTTTTGAGTTCTTTATATTCTGGACATTAATGCCCTGAGAAGCAGGTGGCAAAGATCCCCTGCAATTCTGTAGGCTGTCTCTTCACACTCTTAATTGTTCTCTTTTCTGTGCAGAAGCTTTTAAATTTGCTAACATCCCACTTATTGGTTTTTGACTTTATTTCTGTATTTTAGGAGTCTTGTTAAGGAAGTTGGTTCCTGTGTCAACATGTTGGATTGTTGGACCTACATTTTCTTCTAGCAGTTGCAGAGTTTCTGATCTAATTCCTAGGACTTTGATTCACTTTGTGTTGACTTTTGTGCAAGGTTAGAGGTAGAGGTCAAGCTTCATTCTTCTACACATGGGTATCCAGTTTCCCCAGCACCATTTGTTAAAAAGTGTAGTTTTATTTTGTATCATGTGCTTTCAGGGTCTTGTCCAAAAAAATTCTTGTTCTGAAGCACTTTCTTTAGGATTTCTTCTAGTAATTTCATAATTTATAATCTTACATAGTATTCAATCCATTTAGAGTTGTTTTGTATAATGCATGAGAGACAGGGGTCTATTTTCATTCTTCTGCTTTTGGACATCTGGTTTCCCCAGCATTCTTGATTGAAGTCTGTACTTTCTTCCATGTACATTCTTAGTGCCTTTATAAAACAATCTGTTGTCTGGAGATGGCCAGGTTTAATTCTGTGCTCTCAATTTCATTTGTCTTTTTTTATGTTAATATTGAGCTGTTTGCATTACTACAGGTTTTTTAGTATATTTTGTTTTTTCTCTTTCCACATTTTTATTGGTGCATTATAATGGCACATAATGATGGAATTTGTTGTGATATATTAATATAATGACACAATATAACAATATAAGTTTGCCAATATAATTCCCCAGCACTTCTGCCTCTCTCTCTGCCTGTTATCCAGGTCCCTTTAATATATATATATATATTTATTTTAAAGATGTGCAAATATTATATGTCAAGTATTTTTTTTTTTACTTTTTTATTAGCTACACATGACATTACAATGATCTTGGAAATTCATACATTTGAATCAATTGGGGCATAATTTCTCATTTTTCTGATTGTACAGATTGCTGAATCACACTGGTCATAGAGTCACCTATATACATACAGCAATCATAATGTCTATTCTATTCTGCTTCCATTCATATCCCCCATTCCCCTCCCCTCCCATATTTCTCTCTATCCAATCTAATGTGACACACTTTTTGTTTTTTCTTTTTCTCCTCACAACATCATACATGTATACTGTATAACAATGAGGGTCTCCTTCCATCTTCCGTGCAACTCCCCTTCTCTCTCCTTTTCCCTCCCACCTCTCTTCCCTATTTAGTGGTAATCTTCTTCTCATGCTCTTCCTCCCTATCCCATTTTGAGTCACCCCCCTTATATCAGAAAAGACATTCGGCATTTGTTTTTTAGGGACTGGCTAACTTCACTTAGCATAATCTGCTCTAATGCCATCCATTGCCCTGCAAATGCCATGATCTTGTTATTTTTTAGTGCTGAGTAATATTCCATTGTGTATGAATGCCACAATTTTTAATCCATTCATCTATTGAAGGGCATCTAGGTTGGTTCCACAGTCTAGCTATTGTGAATTGTGCTGCTATAAACATTGATGTGGCTATGTCCCTGTAGTATGCTCTTTTTAGGTCTTTTGGGTATAGTCCGATAAAGGGAATAGCTGGGTCAAATGGTGGTTCCATTCCCAGCTTTCCAAGGAATCTCCATACTTCTTTCCAAATTGACTGCACCAATTTGAAGTCCCACCAGAAATGTATGAGTGTACCTTTTCCCCCACATCCTCGCCAGCACTTATTGTTGTTTGACTTCATAATGGCTGCCATTCTTATTGGAGTGAGATGGTATCTTAGAGTAGTTTTAATTTGCATTTCTCTGATTGCTAGAGATGGTGAGCATTTTTTCATGTATTTGTTGATTGATTGTATATCCTCTTCTGAGAAGTGTATGTTCAGGTCCTTGGCCCATTTGTTGATTGGGTTATTTTTTTTTTTGTTGTTGTTTAACTTTTTGAGTTCTTTGTATACTCTAGAGATTAGAGCTCTATCTGATGTTTGAGGGGTAAAAATTTGTTCCTAGGATTTAGGCTCCCTATTCACCTCACATATTATTTCTCTTGTTGAGAAAAAACTTTTTAGTTTGAATTCGTCCCATTTGTTGATTCTTGGTTTTAACTCTTGTGCTATAGGTGTCTTATTAAGGAATTTGGGGCCTGCCCCCACATGATGAAGATTAGGGCCAACTTTATCTTCTATTAGATGCAGAGTCTCTGGTTTGATTCCTAGCTCCTTGATTCATTTTGAGTTAACTTTTGTGCATGGAGAGAGAAAGGGATTTAATTTCATTTTGTTGCATATGGATTTCCAGTTCTCCCAGCACCATTTGTTGAAGATGCTATCCTTTCTCCTTTGCATGCTTTTAGCACCTTTGTCTAATATAAGGTAGTTGTAATTTTGTGGATTTGTCACTGTGTCTTCTATTCTGTACCATTAGTCTACCAGCATGTTTTGGTGCCAGTACCATTCTATTTTTGTTACTATTGCTCTATAGTATAGTTTAAAATCTGGAATCACGATACCACTAGTTTCACTCTTCCTGCTTAGAATTACTTTAGCTATTCTGGGTCTCTTATGTTTCCAGATGAATTTCATGATTGCTTTTTCTATTTCTGCAAGGAATGCCATTGGGATTTTGATGGGAATTGCATTGAATCTGTAAAGTGCTTTTGGTAATATGGCCATTTTGATAATATTAATTCTACCTATCCATGAGCAAGGTAAATCCTTCCATCTTCTAAGGTCTTTTTCTATTTCTTTCTTTAGGGTTCTGTAGTTTTCATTGTATAGATCTTTCACCTCTTTTGTTAGGTTGATTCCCAGGTATTTTATTTTTTTTGAGGATATTGTGAATGGGGTAGTTGTCCTCATTTTCATTTAAGAGAATTTGTCACTGATATATAGGAATGCCTTTGATTTATGGGTATTGATTTTATATCCTGCCACTTTGCTGAATTCATTTACTAGTTCTAGAAGTTTCTTGGTTGAACTTTTTGGGTCTGCTAGGTATAGGATCATGTCATCAGCAAATAGTGCTAATTTAAGTTTTTCTTTTTCTATATTTATGCCTTTAATTTCTTTCATCTGTCTAATTGCTCTGGCTAGTGTTTCAAGAACTATGTTGAATAGAAGTGGTGAGAGAGGGCATCCCTGTCTTGTTCCAGATTTTAGAGGGAATGCCTTCAATTTTTCTCCATTTAGAATGATGCTAGCCTGAGGCTTAGCATATATAGCTTTTACCATGTTGAGGTAATTCCCTGTTATCCCTAATTTTTCTAGTGTTTTGAACATAAAGGGATGCTGTATTGTGTCAAATGCTTTTTCTTCATCTATTGAGATGATCATATGGTTCTTATCTTTAAGTCTATTGATGTGGTGAATTACATTTATTGATTTCCGTATATTGAACCAGCCTTGCATCCCGGGGATAAATCCCACTTGGTCATTGTGCACGATCTTTTTGATATGTTTTTGTATCCAATTTTCCAGAATATTATTGAGGATTTTTGCATCTATATTCATTAGGGATATTGGTCTGAAGTTTTCTTTCTTTGAAGTGTCTTTATCTGGTTTTGGAATCAGGGTGATGTTGGCCTCATAGAATGAAGTTAGAAGTACTCCCTTTTTTTCTATTTCATGAAATAGATTGAAGAGTATTGGTATTAGTTCTTCTTTAAAGTTCTTGTAAAACTCTGCTGTATATCCATCCAGTCCTGGGCTTTTCTTAAATGGTAATCTTTTGATGGCTTGTATTTCCTTACTTGATATTGGTCTGTTTAGGTTGTTTATATCATCCTGACTCAATCTGGATAGCTCATATGCCTTAAGGAATTTATCAATGCCTTCACTGTCCTCTATTTTATTAGAGTATAGGGTTTCAAAATAATTTCTAATTATCTTCTGTATTTCTGAAGTGTCTGTTGTGATGTTGCCTTTTTCATCCTGTAAGCTAGTAATTTGGGTTCTCTCTCTTCTTCTCTTTGTTAGCATGGCTAGTGGTCTATCAATCTTATTTATTTTTTCAAAGAACCAACTTTTAGTTTTGTCAATTTTTTTGATTGTTTCTTTTGTTTCAATTTCACTGATTTCAGCTCTGATTTTAATTATTTCTCGCCTTCTACTGTATTTGCTACTGATTTGTTCTTCTTTTTCTAGGGCTTCAAGATGTAGTGTGAGGTCATTTATTTGTTGGCTTTTCCTTCTTTTAAGGAATGAACTCCATGAAATGAATTTTCCTCTTAGTACTACTTTCATAGTGTGCCAGAGATTTCGATATGTTGTGTCTGAGTTTTCATTTACCTCTAAGAATTTTTAAATTTCCTCTTTGATGTCTTCTGTAACCCTTTGTTCATTCAGTAGCATATTGTTTATTCTCCATGTGATGTAGGAATTTTTCTTTCTTATTTCATAATTGATCTCCAATTTCATTCCATTATGATCAGATAAAATGCATGTTAATATCTCTACTCCTTTGTGTTTGCTAAGATTTACCCTGTGACATAATATATGGTCTATTTTTGAGAAGGATCCATGTGCTGCTGAGAAAAAAGTGTTTCTGCTTGATGTTGGGTGGTATATTCTGTATATGTCAATTAAGTCTAAGTTATTAATTGTATTATTGAACTCCATAGTTTCTTTATTCAACTTTTTTTTTGGAAGATTGTCCAGTGGTGAGAAAGCTGTGTTAAAATCTCCCGTGATTATTGTGTTGTGGTCTATTTGACTCTTGAACTTGAGAAGAGTTTGTTTGATGAACGTAGGTGTACCATTGTTTGGGGCATATATATTAATGATCGTTAAGTCTTGTGTTCCCTTGAGTAGTATGTAGTGTCCTTCTTTATCCCTTTTGATTAATTTTGGCTTGAAGTCTATTTTATTTGACATGAGTATGGACACCCCTGCTTGCTTCCGAGGTCCATATGAGTGGTATGATTTTTCCCAAACTTTCACCTTCAGTCTGTGTATATCTTTTCCTATCAGATGAGTCTCCTGTAGGCAGCATCTTGTTGGATCTTTTTTTTAATCCAGTCTACTAGCCTATGTCTTTTTTTTTTAATTTTTTTTAAGAGAGAGAGAGAGAATTTTTTAATATTTATTTTTATTTTATTTTTTTTAGATCTCGGCGGACACAACATCTTTGTTTGTATGTGGTGCTGAGGATCAAACTCGGGCCGCACGCATACCAGGTGAGCGTGCTACCGCTTGAGCCTCATCCCCAGCCCTAGCCTATGTCTTTTGATTGGTGCATTTAAGCCATTAACATTTAAGGTTACTACTGCGATATGGTTTGTACTTCCAGCCATATTTGTTTATTTATGTTACTTAACATGATTTGTTTTTCTTCTTTGATTAGTTTTTCCTTTACTGTACTACCTCCTGCTATTGGTTTTCATTGTTATTTTTCATTTCTTCTTCCTGTAATGTTTTGCCAAGGATGTTTTGCAGCGCTGGTTTTCTAGCTGCAAATTCTTTTAACTTTTGTTTATCATGGAATATTTTTATTTCATCTTCAATCCTGAAGCTTAATTTTGCCGGATACATGATTCTTGGTTGGAACACATTTTCTTTCAGCATTTGAAATATGTGGTTCCAGGATCTTCTAGCTTTCAGAGTCTGTGTTGAAAGATAAGCTGTTTTCCTGATTGGTTTACCCCTAAATGTAATCTGCTTCCTCTTTCTTGTGGCTTTTAAGATTCTCTCCTTATTCTGTATGTTGGGCATCTTCATTATTATGTGTCTTGGTGTGGATCTGTTATGATTTTCTACATTTGGCGTCCTGTATGCTTCTAGGATTTGGATTTCTGTTTCATTCTTCAAGTCTGGGAAGTTTTCTAGTATTATTTCATTGAACAGATTGCTCATTCCTTTGGATTGGACCTCTATACTCTCTTGTATCCCAATAACTCTTAAGTTTGGTCTCTTTATGTTATCCCATATTTCTTGGATGTTCTGCTCATGGTTTCTTAACATTCTCGCTGAGCTGTCTATGTTCTTTTCAAGTTGAAATACTTTGTCTTCTTTGTCTGATGTTCTATCTTCTAAGTGTTCTACTCTGCTGGTAATATTCTCATTTGAGTTTTTAATTTGGTTTATTGTTTCCTTCATTTCCAGGATTTCTGTTTTTTTTTATAACCTCTATCTCCCTGTAGAGTTGATCTTTTGCTTCTTGGATTTGTTTATGTAATTCATTGTCAAAGTGATCTTTCATTGTCTGATTTTGCTGTCTAATGTCTTCCTTGAGACTCCAGATCATCTGAAGCATGTATATCCTGAACTCTTTATCTGACATTCCATCTGCTGCAGATATTGCCTCTTCTATTGTTGAATTGACCTGCATTGTTTGTGGTCCTTTCTTTCCTTATCTTTTCATACTGCTCGTGTTTCTTTCCAGCTTTGTGAAACTGTGTGTTAATGATTTTCCCCTTATATGTTTATATTGCTCTTGTATAGCTCCAAAATCCTTTTGTGGAGAAAGACAATGTTAACAGTTCCCAATATCAATAGTACATCTAAGTCTACAGATATTGGTTTTTCAATTATTATTTAAAAATATAGTCATTAGTTTCATAAAAAGCATACCATTTCTGGTGGCATATAGAAAACTGAATTTCAGACGAAGGGTGTTATGCTTAGGGGGAAAGGAGTGAGGGTATGAGGTTAATCTAACTTAGCAACTTTGGAGAACTCTAACCAATAGACTGATAATTTATGGAAGAATGTATAGATTCAACCTCCTATCTGTATTTAGAAAGTTACCCCATGTATAGATAGTAAAGATTAGGGGGTTGAAAGTAGGATAGAGGGAGTAGGAATGAAGAGAAAAAAATAACAAGGAAGAAAAGAGAAAAAAGAGAGGGCAAAAGAAAATAAGGAAGAAAAAAGAAAAAAGGGGGGGGAGGTGGGGCATATGCAATTCCTCTATATTATATTATTTTGGTGATTCAGTTGTTAAAGTCTTATTTCATGCACAGTTCTTGTTTTCACATATGATGAGGTTGTGAAAGAGAGAGAAGAAAAGATAGCAAAAAAAAAAGAAAAAAAAAAAAGAAAAAAAAAAAGTCTCTCAGAACTCTGCTGTTTTCCTTTCTTCCAGTAGGTGGCATTGTCTATTCCTAGCTTGAGCCTCTGTGTTCAGGGTGGTGGATGTAGGCAGTGTGAAAGGACATGAGCTTCCACCTGTATCCTCCCTACTGTAGTCTCTGAGGTGGAAACCAGGTGCCTGTATAGTTGTTGTTTTGCGTTGATAGCTACATCCCCAAAAGCTTGTGGGAAAAATTTTGAGTTATCACAGCTAAGGGTGGGGGAGTTGGAAACCGGGTACCTGGATCAGCCACAGAACCGTGCTGGTAGCCATGCCCCCGGTTGATGGGTTTTAAGGGTTGATGGTCTTCCTCCTGTCTGGCGCAGCGGGGCTGGGCTGGGCTTCCTCCTCCGGTCTCCCTTTAGTATATTTTGAAATCAGGCTGTATAAAGCCTCCTGCTTGGTTCTTTTTGCTCAATATTGCTTTGGCTATTTGTATTATTTTGTGATTTCATATAAATTTTAGGATTTTTCTTTTTTAGTTCTGTGAAGAATGCCATTGGTATTTTGATAAGGATTGCATTGAATCTGTAGATCATTTTGGGTGGTATGAACATTTTAGTGATACTAATTCTTCCAATCCATGAACATGAAATGTCTTTTCATTTGTGTGTGTGTGTGTGTGTGTGTGTGTCCTCTTCAGTTTCTTTCATCAGTGTTTCATAGTTTTCATTGTAGAGATTAAAATCTTTCTTATGTGATGAAATGGTAAGGGTAGAAGCCAGATATGAGTTCACTGTGGAGTGATCAGAGGCAAAAAATTAGAAAAGCTTTGTTTGGATAATTCTTCTAAAACACAAGATTATATAGGATATAATACAGTTGCTCTAATATGTTGCAGATCTTGCATAAATCATATTGTACTTAAAATAACAGGACATAGTGGATCCTAAAAGAAGGAGGAGGGAAAGAGAAGAAAGAGAGAGGGAGAGGAGAGTAAAAGTTGAGACACTTCCAAAGCAACATTTGTGTTTTGAAATTCTAATTCTCACTCTATTGACCAGTAAACGAGATTCCCTTCCTTTTAGGTTATGGAAGATTAAGCAAGATGTGAAAAAATTTTAAAAAATAACATGAAACTCCAAGTGTAAGAAGGAGGTAGGCAAGCTTATATTTGTATAGATATGTCAGTGTTATTTTTGTCTAGTTTATGTTTTTCTTTTATTTCTTTCTCTTTTTTTTTGCAGTGGGAAAGCAGGGAGTAGTGAGCAATGATATATGTCAGAATTGGGAATTCTATGAATAATTTACATCTTGAAATAGAACAACAAAAAGTAAAGATAACAATGAGCTTTTTGTAAACTATGTTCTTAAACCTGGACTGCAATGTTTATGAACTGACTTCATTAGTTAATGTGCTGTAAAAAAAAGTCTCATTGAAAATAAAATGCAAATGTTAAGTGTATCTGAGCTCTTTAGTACTTTCAGGATTATATATTTTGTAATTTGGGAATAAAACAAAATATGGGGGGAAGGAGTTGATTTCGAAGTTCCTGAAAGCATCTTCAATTAGCTGTCTGTAGCTTCTGCAGCATGACTTCCCTTCTGTCCTCACACCCAGGCAGCCTTTATCTTAGTCCCAGATACACAGACATAAAAATTATGTGAGTGACTTAATTTCCATGTTTTCATTATTTTGACTGCTTCATTGAGTCAGGATTCAGAGTATGGGTAATTAGTGGGTCTATATTAAACTTTCCTGCCATATAGTCAGAATCCAATTTAGGAATATGCTCTATGCTCTTCCAGCAAGGTAATACACAAATTAATTTCAGACTTTATGCATGAGACTTCATTATTAAAGAAAAGTCATCCAAAGCAACTGCTGGATATGTGGGCTTTGACTGAGGAAATCTAGGTCTGACCTATCACCTTCTTCATGAGGAGAATGCCTACCCTAACCTCATGGCTCAGGTACAGGGTTGTGTTCCTGAGGGAGGCCCCTGATACTACAGAGGAGAAATAATTCAAAGCAGGTGAACATAACTTAAGATGTTTTGGTGTTAGGTTATAATCTCCATGGAGCAGTTTACCCATTTCTAATGTATAACAACAGCTGAGGTCTAGGGAATCACAAAATGAAACAATTAAAATGTTTAGAAATAGCCTGTTTGATGTGCACACGTGTTTTATGATGTGTAATTTCTTTTTTTTTTAATTTTTTATTGCTGGTTGTTCAAAACATTACAAATTTCTTGACATATCATATTCCACACTTTGATTCAAGTGGGTTATGAACTCCCACCTTCACCCCATACACAGATTGCAGAATATGATGTGTAATTTCAAGAATGAGCCAAATGATATAAGGAAAGAGTTGAGTTCTCACCATGGCAGTAATCCCAGGGAAAACTTCTGGAAAAGGAATGTGTACAAACAATAAAACATGTCATGTAGCATTAAGGATTGCAAAAGAAAGAGGGGGTCAGCTAAAGTAACATAAACCTAGCATTGTATTTTCTCAGTTCTCTTGATGTTTTTAAGAAATAGATTAAATTTAGCACTGTGATCAATGCCATGATCAATGAGTTACCACACAGAATCTCCTGGCATCCTCACTAGAGGGAAAGGTGAGTATGGTGTGAGTGTGTAAGGTATAATGTTCCATAGTCTGCTAGTGCCCTGTGCATATATTATTCTGTGATAGGATCTTGGAAATTACTTGTTTTTCTTGATCCCAGCTTGGGTTGTGTTCTCTCAACTTTCTACTTGTTCTCAAAACCACTCCAAACCCTTCCAGTGAATTCATTTTTTAAGTTGTTTTCTATTATATATAATAAAGAATTCTAAATAGTGTTTTATATCATGGTACAAAGGGCTGGCACATTTTTCTATTAGTTTTCACATTTTAATTGATGATCTGATAAAAGTATTTTTATACTTTTGAAAACAAAGACTTTCATTTTTATTTCCTTCTTTAGCCTCACAGTTTAAGATGGAAGATTGCAGGCTGACAGTAGGCAGTGTTTTTCAACAGGGCAGTAATGGCATTTTTAGTGAACTCTTCACTGTGCACCTTGTAGGGGGTTAGCAGGCTTGCCCAACACCTATTAAATGCTATCCTGATTGGAAAACACTGAACCAGAGGATTATGCCATTTGTGGAAGGAATTAACTTGCATTAACAATCACTATATGAATGCTTAAGTGGCTAGTGAATTAGGCTCTTTATGAGGGCTAAGATATTACTGATCTTTACAATATTTAGCTATGTGTATTTTATATAAACATTTTCATTTGTAAATACAATAGAGAGAAATGGCAGTGGGAATATCCAATGATCCCAAACAGAGGAACTGAAATTACAGTGTAAGCTAGATTCTTACTTTTTTTCTTTGCTGGTTCTGCCATTTATCTACTCCCTCACCCCGAGACTAGGGATTGAACCCACTGGTGCTCTACCACTGTGCTACATCCCCAGCTTTTTTTTTTCCTTTTTTTGGAGACAGGCTCTCAGTAAATTGCCCAGGTTTTCCTCAAACCTTCTGCTTCAGCCTTCTGAGTAGATGGGGTTACAAGCATGTGCCACCATGCCCAGCTATTTATCTGTTTTTTAATAAATTAATTGGGGGAGATGCCTAATATCTGTAATAAAATACTGGTATAGATAATTTGGGAACCACAGCTCCCTAGTGAAAATAATTCAGACAATTCCAAATTCTGATCTCTTTTCCCCAAGAAATTAGATTGCCCAGTCTCTGGATAAACACATTTCTTCTTTAATATCAGGTTATTTTCTTAATGACCTCAGAATCCTAGGAAGATTTATTTAAATTTTCTTAAAAGAAGACTCTTATAAAGTATTTTAAAAATATGTTCCAAGACAGGTTTATACAATGGAAAATTAAAGGATTCTATGAAAAAAAAAATTCTCCAGAAAAGTCATTCTTGTTTTTTTTTTTTATCACAATATTTCTTTAAAAACATAAATCCGCATTTTGGGGTTGATAAAATGACAATTCATTTGTTTGGAATAAGGCTTTGCAATCTTTTTACAACGACTACTAATGGTTAACTATATTCTCTAAAGAATTCAATCAGTGTTTATATAACTTAACTGAGGTATGTATAGTTATTGATGATAGTATTGCATTAAACATTGGACACTGATTTTCTTACTAAGTAATTAAAAAAAATAATTTATTCTCTCCCTTTGCATGAGACAAACTCACCAAGAGGCACTGGTTATAACCAATATGCATTCTCTTACCTTGGGTATTTGTAAACTGAAACAAACACTGTAATCTAAAACTCTTGTTTTTATATCTTTTCCTAAGTTTTTCTGGTACCTTTTTCTATTTTTCCATTTCCAACCCCTGAGGTACTTCCACCCTTCCCTGCTTCATCCACACCTTCCGAAACAGACCCATGGAAAGAACGTTCTGACACTAACTGGCCCTTAGTATTGAGTTGAGCACGTGCAGTCATCCACTCAACAGTCACACAGACCCCAGGACTCTCATGGCAGGAGGGCAGGCAGCTGCCTGCTGCAAAGAAATGCAAGGCAGTGTAGGGGTTAACAGAGGGACTGGAGTGTTGGATCTGAGCCTTCTTTTCAGCTTGTGCTTTCTTTTATAATTTTCTCTATACTACTTTGAAATAACATTATCTTATAAGGATGTTATGAAACAGATAGGGCATTGTTGCTGCCTATTATAGTACCTGGCATTTTATGACTCAAAAAATGTAAATAAAATAAAAATAGTAAAAGTAATGGTTGTAAAAATAGTAATAAGTTTTGTAAGAACCATTACTGACAGAGCTGGTTGGTTAAAACCAACATTTTGTTTTAGACATCAAAGGCAACAGTTAGATATTTGCATTATATGACATGCTAATGAAGTCATAATCAGACATCTTCTCATTAGTTATTTCCAAAGTCTATTTCTCAGAACAAGACTGTGAGAAAGGTTTTGCTGTATCCCTTTGTAGATAAGAGAATTTATTTACACTGAATATATATGTATGTATTTATACATGCAATATCATCAGAGTCTTTGGACAAAACCACCCCAAATGCTCCTATTTTTAGTTGCCTCTGTCTTTGGATCTATATTTCCTTGTATTGTATCTCTCCTGCACCATATAGATCTGGACATGAAACTTTGATCATTGTACACCAAATAAACAAAACTCTCACCCCAAACTACAAGAACTAATATATTCAGCATAGTTGCAGGAAACAAAATCAACATTCAGAAAATAAATAGTATTGCTACACACCAAGAGGGAGTCATCAGAAAATAAATAACTACAAATACATAATCAGAAAAGGGCCCGAGTTGAAGAGACTATTCTCTGAGTTTTGTATAGCTGACTGGAAGATAGAGCCCTATAACCTAATAACACATTATATCTTCAAAACTCCAATGAAAGCAAGTCTCAGATTCTAAAATAACTTCCTCTCAAGTTCCTTAATTTTATATAAACTATGTTTAACCAGAAAAACAGGATTTTTCCCTTCTTTTTGAAATGAACCCATCTAATCAAGAATAGTAAATATTTTCCTTAAAAATATATCTCAGATCTAACATAATTTTACTGAAAGTAAGATGCTTATAGTGTTTTAGGATTATTTGTTGAACTTTAAAAGAATCTCACTTAGATCTTCTGGCTTGAAAAGAATGATTCTTGTTATGGAATAATTGAGTGATAATTCTTTACCAAGAGTCCTGCTTATCAGAGGATGTCTGTTTATGTGGAAGGAAATGTGATGGAGAAGGGAGGGGAAAGAAAATTCAGTATGAGAGTTCTAGGTTCAGTGTCTAG
Source organism: Marmota marmota marmota (assembly GCF_001458135.2). Taxonomy (NCBI): domain Eukaryota; kingdom Metazoa; phylum Chordata; class Mammalia; order Rodentia; family Sciuridae; genus Marmota; species Marmota marmota. The sequence goes on from NW_026000057.1 coordinate 29,807,283, forward strand.
GTTAGTGAACGAATCTGTAGGCTTGGGCAGAGGGCACCAGCTAAGATGTCACGGGGCACAGAGAAATTTAAATAGAGGAATATGGAGGGAATTTAAGAATGTTTATTCAATTAAATTCTAAAACAACTGGTATAAATACTGATAACTTTCATTCCAGAGGATCACACCACAGTGTTTGATTTTCTAATGACCTCAAAACAATATTCTGCACCAGCACCTATCATATCAAATAAAACTCCTTTCTTTATCATCTTAAAATTGACTTTGTTGACATCTACCCTAATGATCCTGGGTGCTCCTGTTGCTCAGCAGCCCATGATAACAGACAGGCCAACTGTTCCCAGGTCAAACATGACAGAGGGACACAGGTAGAGACTGGAGTCACCTGGGAACAAACAGACAAAATGCCCATAAAACAAAAGCAAAAGAGCATGTACACCCCAATCATTTATTTATTTATGTATTCATTTATGGTGCTGTGGATTGAACCTTGGGCCTCATGCACACTGAGCAAACACTTTATCACTGAGCTACATCTCCAGCCCCATATATATTTTACTAAGTTGAGAAGGCCAAGTCTGTGTCCACTTTTTATGAGACATAAGCAAAGGGGTTTTCAAATAAAATATGTTGATTTCTTAGGATATTTCTAGATATGAGGTACTCTTGCACAGGAGAAAGTTTAAAGTTTCAAGTTCCAGGAAGAAATTATCATGAGTAGATTAGTTTAGTGAAATTTTATTGAATCTTCAGACTTCTTGGACAGAGATACTGATTTAATTCCAGATGCTATTGAGTTCTTCAAAACTTTCTTCTTCTTCCTGCAACATTTTCTCTCTCTCTCTCTCTCTCTCTCTCTCTCTCTCTCTCTCTTTTGGGGTGGGGGGCTGCATCTGTAAACTTTCCATTACTTACAGGATCAATGCCTTATGAAGGCCAAGTCTTATTTTTAGTTGAGTACCATGCAACATGGAACTAACGAAATTTAACTCCTTCTACCTTGTTATAGTTTGGATCTTGAATGTCTCCTCATATTAAAGGATTAATCTCCAGCCCATGATACTACTGGGAAAGGGTGGGACCTTTGGGGTGTGTGGCCTACTGGAAGGAAGTTAGTGCCCTTGAAGAGGATACTGGGGCCTTGTGCATGTGAGGCAAGTGCCCTACCACTAAGCTACATCCTTATCCCCTCTCCTTTCTCTTTATTAGCATTTATTACTACCTACATATTATGCAGTAGAATGTAAACTTGATGAGTTCCTACAGCAGCAGAGTTCCAACACCTGGAACAGTGAATGGCTCCACAGATGTTTGTTAAATGAAAGAAAGAATATACTGGAATGTAGGAGACACAGTCATACTAAAACAGTGTTATGTTTCCAGGAATTCCTCATGTCTATCTGTGAATGGCATCCAGTCTTTACTGGTCATTTACTACTGAGCAAGAGGGAATGGAAAAGTTGTTGAATGGAGCATGGTATGACTGGGCAGGTAGAAGAGAACTCAAAGGTGTTTGGGGGTAGTTTTACAATTTTTTCCTCAGGCATTATGATCAGCCATGACCCAGATGCATGGTATTTCAACCCCTTATCCATATTCCATTACATGGGAATAATGCCATTCACTTTTGCACAATCTAATGCAGCACCAAATCTGCTAGGAAAAACACGACTTAATTAATACTGTGTCCAGAGGTGCAACTGCATCAATCTTGGCAACTGACATTTCCCTAGTTACTGTGAATTCAGAGAAGGTGCTTATAGTTACAAAACTATATACTGATTTTCCCTGGCAGGTTACCCTACTGGCACCATTGACATCAGGTGGGTATTTGACAGTCTTTCACAGATAAAAGCAAGCGAAAATTTTATTTTGAATTAGAAGAAAATATTAGTAAAGTCTTGCTTGTATTGTATATAAAAATTGATCCCCCAAATTTAGGCAAATGGCCTACTGTCCACATTGTGGCAGAGCATGTATGATAACTATCACCTAGGAGAGCAAAATTATTTCTTATAAAGACATTATTTTTTTTCCTATTTTTTTATTGGTGTATTATAATTGTACATAATGATGGGATTCGATGAATTGTTACATGTTTGTACATGCACACAATATAATTTGACCAATATCACTCCCCAGCACTCCCCCCCTCCATTTTTATTGGGAGTCCTAGGGACATTTCCCTACCTCTAACCCTTGGTCCCTTACCTTTCCTGATCTCCCTTTGATTTTTAGGAGATCCACCCCCACATTTCTTTTTCTTTTTCCTTTCTAGCTTTCGCATATGAGAGAAAACATATGACCCTTGACCTTCTGAGTGTGACTTTTTTTACTTAACTTCATTTGCAGGAAAAATGGATGGTCTCTAGTTCCATCCGTTTTTCCTGCAAATGCCGAAATTTCAGTTTTTTATGGCCAAATAAAACTCCATTGTGTATATACACCACATTTTCTTTATCCATTCATTCATTGATGTACACTTAGGTTGGTTCCATAGTTAGGCTATTGTGAATTGAGCTGCTATAAACATTGCTGTGGCTGTGTCACAATAGTATGCTGATTTTAAGTCTTTTGGGTATAAACCAAGAAGTGGGATAGCTGGGTCAAATGGTGGTTCCATTCCCAATTTTCTGAGGAATTTGCATACTGCTTTCTATAGTGGTTGCACCAATTTGCAGTCGTAGACATTATATTTTAAAGCAGAGCTATATCTGTATCTCCGGATTTCAATAGCAAAAAGGTAGATAACTGAGAATTATTTCTACATTTAACTGTGCGTCATACTATGAAGAATATTGAATAGTTCCCAAAAGAGCTGAAATCCAACTTCTCAGGAGGTCAAGGCAGAAGGATCACAAGTTTGAGGCTAGCCTAGGCAACTTAGAGAGACCCTGTCTCAAAATAAAAAATAAAAAAGGCTGGGTATGTAGCTAATGGTAGAACTCTCACCTAACATGTGTGAGGCCCTGAGTCTAATCCTAGCATTTAATCCCAGTATTGGGAGGGAGGGAGGGAAGGAAGGAAGGAAGGAAGGAAGGAAGGAAGGAAGGAAGGAAGGAAGGAAGATAAAGTGGCTATTTTCAGCATCTGTTTCCAGTCCTGGGCTCCATGTCTGAATCTAAAGGAGTTAATACATGATATTCAGTGTATATGTTTTCAATGTGTTTATGTATATTTGTACAAATAAATATATGCCATAAATTAAAAAGAAAATTATTTAGACTCTTCTGTTTTATATATTCTCAGTTTTTTTTTAAAAAAATAACAGATGGTAAAAATTTAAACTGCAAAAAAGTGAAAATTGTCATCTTAACTCTCCAGTTTCCCAGTGCCCCACCCTAGAGATATTATTCTGACCAGTGTGTGTGATAGCTTTTGCTATCAGAGATGGGATATTTCCACTTGAAAATGATAGAAATGGGGCCGAGTGGAGAATTATGAACACATAGGTAAGCTTTAATTGGGGGCTTCACTGAGAGTGGAAGGGAGATAGCACCAACTGAGAGAGTGAAAAGTCTGCTCTCCCAACAAAGGGAAAAGCAAGCTTTTATAAATTTGCTGGGGTGTGCTGAAGTGGTGAGTTTTTACTGGCCTTGGGCATAGTCTCAAGACGTTTTCCCTCTGTTGCAAGAAACAGACTAATGAAGACATAGTCAGCTTGTCCTAGAATCTGCTGAGCTACTCTTGCAGCTGGCATCAAAATCTTGTGATGGGCCTGAAAGACCTAAGATGCTTGGGCTGCTACAGCTGCTGAGAGCAGGGGGAGGGGAAGGAAGGAGACAACTCAGCTCCAGTGGGCAATCAAGCCAAGCAGTCTACACGCAGAGCTGAGTAGAATCTGACCTGAAGGTTAAGGCCCCAAAGGGGACACACGCAATATAAAGACAGAAATGCCAAGCTTTTCCATCCCATTCCTGCTATTCATCAGCCATCTACAGGCCCAAGTGAAGAGCCAGTGTTTCAGCAAAAGTGGCTTTCAGGTCCCTGAAGAGTAACCCAGGCAACTGTTATCATTATACCCTACACATCAGTGTTTTCTTAGTGGGAAACTAAGAACGCATTGCCCAGCTGTGTGACCTTAAAAATTAGTGGTTTTTAAGTAGACTAAGAATGAGCAAAGCTAGAGGGTTTATTTAGGTTTTTCCTCAGTAACAATTTTATCTTGTGCAAACATTCTGCTTCTGCAGTTTTATTAGGGTCTCATGACAGGTTTGTTGAAGGAACACAGGGGCCAGAGGAGAAAAACATGCCATACTAGAGAACAGCTTACTGTACCAGAGATTCATTTAATTATCCTGGTCTTTCGCCCCCATGGGGGTCCCTGAATGTTTTACATATATAACTCCCTTAAAACATGCAAGGGCTAGAATACTATCTACTCTGTTTTGGGTCTTACTTTTTCACTTAACAATATACATTTTGTAGATTTCTCATTTTAGTTCATACAGTACTCCATTTGGTTGAATGGTTACTTAGTGTTTCATTGTATGGACATATCACAATGTTTAACCAATCCCCTGAACACTGATGGATTTTTTTTCTTGTTTTTGTTTTTTTCCTCCAACACTACAAATGATACTGCAGTGAATATTTTGTGGACATGTGGACTATGGTATGCAGAATTAAAACAAACAAACAAACAAAAATCCTTGCAAAGGTGTCCCAGCCTTATCCCTGGAAACAGAATAAATTGAGGTACCGTACTGGGAGTATGTTATATTACATGGCAAGTAGGGCTTTGTTGATGTAATTAAGGTTAGTTATTAATTGACATTAAAATAGGGATATTCTACTGGATTATTTAGCTGGTGAATAATTATCTTGTTTTGTAGTGAGAACATTTAAAAATTATACTTTTAGCAATTTTGAAAGACATAATACATATTAGTTTTACTCATTGTACTGTATAATAGATCTAAAAAATGGATTACCCCTGTGCAGTTGAAACTTTATACCTTATTTACTTATTGATTGATTTGAATTCTCTCTATGTTGCTTGGGCTGGCCTCAAACTTGTGATTTTCCTGCCTCAGTCTCATGAGTAGCTGGGATTACAGGTGTGAGCCAGCGTGCTTGGCTGATGGTTTTGTTTTTCTATATGCAAAATTTAAGAAAATTATGCAGGGTCTGGTTCTACAAATCTAGCTACAAACTTAGTAAGATATTGTCTCAAAATAAAAAATAAAAAGGGGCTATGATGTACCTTAGTGGTGGAGCCCTTGTCTAATTCATGTGAGGCCCTGGATTCAAACCCTGATATTACAAAAATCTATATATTGTTTATGTCTTATGGATTTTATTAATTAATGTTTCCATCCTTTCTCTGAGATAAAACAATGTTCTCTCATGTTATTTTATAATACTTGTATAGTTTCAACTTTTACATTTAATTCTTAGATTTATGTACAACTTGCTTCTGTACAAAGGAGATAGCAATTCCAGTTTGTTTTTCAGTTCAGATGACTATGCAATTGTTTCAGTGCCAGTTATTGGAAGATCTATGTTCCCATCATTAAATATGTAAGACAAACCCAATTGTGCACTAAGTTCCTACATAGATATGAACACAATTCTGAACTCCTCTATTTGGTTTCACTAATATGTTTGACTTTTAATAATATGCTTCATTGAAATAATTTTCAAATGTCGGCCCCAGTTTACCTTTAAATTTTTTTCTCACTTTTACTTTCTTTCAGATCTAGTGTAACTTACAAATAATTATCCCCTATTTTCTAAGAAATGGTCAGTATTTCACCCTTTGTTTCACTTGGTCCTAACATATTTAAGGCATACTCTCATTATAAGGCATACCTTATTTTCCTGTTGTAAGCTCCAAGTTGTTGCTATTTCCCAAGCCCAGGTGTCAATTCTTACTTGTTTTCACTGTGCTCACTCTTTCTCCCATGCTGTGAATCATTTCAGTCCTTTCATGGCCTAAAATCATGGGATAAAGTGAAAATGGGGCTTTTGTCTCCCAACTTCTTTATGTCTGAACCTTAGAGTCCTGTGGTCACATCTGTGGAGAGTTCTACTAGGGCTTCCTCTGTCTCTGATAAAGGTGTTTTAGTGTTTGAAGCCTTCTTGTGAGTTTGACATACTCTGCTAACACAGTGTGTTTATTTTCTATCAGAAATGTCTACATATTCTAGAAAACATCAATAATTTGTTTATAGGAAGGCAATGTTTTTCATTAGCTCATTTCAGAGCGACGATGATTTAAGACTTACCAGGGAGGGTGGAACTGGGTTGGAATTTGTAAAGTCATAGTGTGATGTCAAAGGCCTTACATGGTCCTTCACTGAGCTGTTGGGTAACGGTGGAGGAGAAAGATGAATTGTAGAAATAAAGGACTGGAATGCCATGGAGAAAGGAGTAATATTTTTTACTATAAGCGAAGCTTTAATTTATTTCATGAGCAAGATTTATAGTGTTGTGAGTACAAGTCATAATCCTGCTTTATTGTAAGTCAGCCAGACAATTTAAAATGAAGGAACTCTAAAACAGTGGTTGAGAGTTTAAAGCTGAGATTCTTGCTCTTCCCCTTCTTCCTTTTTTTTTTTTTTTTTGTGTGTGTGTGTGTGTGACTTAGGTGTAAGTAATTCCTTATGAGTCTCAGCTTCATTTCCAAAATGGATGAGAGACTCACACATATACACACACATATATCCCTTGATTAAGAAAGAAAACCTATTGAACTTTGAACATCTAATGTAAAAGGGGATTCTTAGAAGAATAGCATAAGTTGCTTGCAACTCAATTGTAGTAAAGTTCAGTCAGATCTCACGGAGCTAGAAATACACCAAATAATCCACCATTCTGTTCATCTCTCCACTTTGATTCAACATGGTCATAACTGTGTTGTCTTATAGTACTCTGCAGAAAGACTTTCTCCATTTATTTATCATGATCACATGATTAAAAATGGCTACCAGGTCCTGAGTTCACTCAACCTCTCCAGTGTCTTGCTAGTATTTCTGTATCTTTGTTCAAATCCATAGAGATTCAGTTTTGTTGCCTGTTAGATTATGATTGAATTCCTTTAAATCAGTGTCCAAACTTGGTTGTATGGGTTGTGACCCTGTGGGTGGTGCAGAGATGGGGATAGTCAAATGGTCCATTGCTCACTCCATAGAGGATAGAGACCAGAGAAGGCTCTCTGGGAAAAGGGTATCAGCTGTGTCACTAAGGTGACTTAGAAGTAACTCTCTCTTTGTACTTCATTAATAAATGGTATTTATTCTTCCTTGTTGTAATTAAAATAATTTAAAAACCTAAACTATAAATTGGGTGAACTAAGTTCTAATCTATGGGGCCCATTAGAATTATCTGGAGAAGATTTAAAGATTTTCCATGCCTAGGCTGCATCTGAAACCAATTAAATCATAATTTCAGATTTTTGGGCAACAGGATCCAGTTTTCAACATTTTCCATAGCTCCTAAGTAATTCCAAATATGTAACCCAAGCTGAGAAAAACTGTTCAAGTCTGTATTCTATTCTATTCAGCTGTGTGAACAGGTGCTATATCTCCCTGACCATTTCTGTGGTTTGGTTTAAAGACTAATGAAAACATTTAATGAAGAAGAAATAGATGAGTATGTAGTTTCCTTTTGAATTGAATGTTCCAAAAAAATTGCATATTTCACAGTGAACCTCTCTAGTTTTAGATGTGGAAATGTGGACTTTTTTTTTAAAACCTTTGCTTTCGGTAAGGCCATTTCTATCTCCTCAGGCAAGTGGTGTATCAGGCTTCCAGAAAAAAAATTGGATAAGAAAGGGAAAATACAATAGACATTAGTATGGCCCTATGTATAAATGTGGCTGTGTAACCAATGTGATCCTGCAATCTGTACACATGGAAAAATAAGATTACGTATCCCATTTGAATCAAAAGTATGATATGTCAAGATCATTGTAATGTTTTGAGCATTTAATAATTTTTTTATTAGTTAATAAAAAAATTTAATAAAAAAGAAAGGGAAACTTATGAGGCTTGTGAGTTGGAAAATCTTAATGATTACAAACCAGAAAGTGTTCATTTCTTCTACACTACAAAATCAAACTCAAATAAATATATGCTCAAAGTAGTCTCTCCAACCCCAATACAAGTTCTTGTACTGTCAGTCTCTGTATTCAAATTAGTTTTGCAATGATCAGTCATATTTAAAAAATGCAACATATCCCAGAGAGTTAGATGTCATTTTGATGTTGCTATGAATGAAGTCAACTGGTGGCTGTTTCAGGGTTGGAATACCATAGCACAGTGTGGGATTCTTTGGTGACACTAGGTGTAAGAATTGGTTTGGGGATGGTGATGTGTGTTATGGAGCAAGGAATGGAAATCATCTAGTAGTGACAATTATCAGATGGTGGTCATCGGAAACTGAGGTTGGAGAAGTAATTGATGGCAAGTAGTTCTTAGAGAGTCTGATTTCAACTCATCATTGTTCTTATTATAAATTATCTTCCTGTGTGGACTCACCTATTTTTATAGATTCAACCACTGTCTTTATGTAGATGACTTTCACAGTCCATAGATATCAGGCAGATTTCTCCTGAAGCCTTGGACTCACATATTCTCCTGCTATTTGAATGTCCCAGAGGTATCTCAAACTCAACCTGTTAAAATGTAAACACATCATTATTTCTTTCTCCCATTTTCCCTCTATCCTTACCCTCCAGAGAACAAATACAAATCTGCTTTTCCCTCTGTTTTCTTGAAAAAGGTCAGAAGATCTATTCATTCATCCAAGATAGAAATTTAGGAAGTAGATTTAATTTTTCTCTGTCCCTCAACCACTCAAGCCTAATTTTCTGGAATCTGTCCCCTCTTCTCCTTTCCTACTAAATACCACCTGGGCTATTGAAAAAGCTTTCTGCTTCCTCTGGCTCAGTGCCATCACCTTCAAATCCCCTCTCCCTTATCAATCATTGCCATCTGAAATATAATCCTAATCATGCTAATCTATCTAAAAATGATTTTGCTATCAATTGCTTAATAGCATCCATGATATCATTGATTCCCTATGTGTTAGTCTCTCCAAACATATTTCCTGTCACTTTCTGCTTCAGACTTTATTCCCCAGCCACAAAGAATATTCTGGAAATTCTGGAAATTATCAAATGGGATTTTTTTCCTCACCTTTACTTTTTTTTTTAATCCTACCTGCACATTCTTTTCCTCTTTTGCCTGGTGAATTCTTTTTTCTCAGGAGTTTCTCTCATTAGTTATCACTTCCTCTGGGAAGCAACCTAGTTAAATGTCTTCCTTGAGGATCCCATCTTGCTCTCTTTTACTCTCTTTGCATATTTTTAATTATCTGCCTCGTGAGATCTTTGAAGGTGGGGATAACTTTGACTCTGGAAAATCTGATATAAGTCTTGAACTTTACTACCAAAGGGCTTAAAAAATCAGAGGAAAGGCAAATCAAATAAAGGGAAGAAAAGAAAAGGGAAAAGAGAGGGAGAGGTCCTAATGAAGCTACCTCATGGGTTAACTTGTCCCTAGCAAATTGTCCTTTGCAAGTTTGCTTTTTGTTTTCTTTACCTTTGCCTGGCATTCTAAAGTCTAAAGGAAAGATGCACATGAATGATTATGATACTAGCTACTACAGCCAGCTATTCCAGGAAAAAGGAACACAAGAAACATTAATCATAAGACCTCCTAATCAATAATCTTTCTTTAGACTTATAGAACCCAGAACATTTGATGACCTTCAGATAACCTCAGAAAGCACATCAAAGAAATGGATCACTTTAGGACTAATGATTACTCTGGTGTCCACCTGTCTGTGGCTAAAAATATACCTCCTTATATTTCCCATAGAAGCCCTTTGCTTGTGGTTGTTAGCCAAGATAGCTTTTGTAACCCCCCATGTTCCAATCAGCTAGCTCATGCCAACACAGTTCTTTACCACCACCTTGCCTCTTCACTGCCGTGTGTTTTCTGTTGTGCAGTAAGTAGATTGAGGTTTTACAGGTAGCACTCAGATTAAATAGCCTCCCAAATGTGGAAGCCTAGAGACTAATAGGTGATGAGGTGCTGGTGAAGAAGTAAGCACACAAATTGACACATACCCTGAATACATTCCCTGCCTATTGTAGTTATGATAACTTCCTTGTGCTCTTGCCACAATGAAAATATTAAGAATGGAAGGTTCTGGTCATAATTCTTAATGTGTGAAACACAAAGGTATGTGAGTAACGGGCAGATCAAGAGTCTGGTTTCTGAGTTTTATGTGAGTCAGGTTGTTTCACATTTTCGGGAAACTCAGACTTTCCTGATGCTTGAGGAAGGTACCTAAGTGTAATATAAAATAGTATTAGCTGAGTGAAAGAGCACAGAAGGTGAAATTGTGCACAGGATTCCCCACCCCCCTTTTAATCAGGAGGTCCTCCTTGTAGTATCCAGTCTGTTGAAGTTTAAATTTAAAAATTTCTTTCTTTCTTTCTTTTTGTTTTGGTACTGGGGATTGAACTCAGGGGCCCTCAACCACTGTGCCACATCCCAGCCCTATTTTGTATTTTATTTAGAGACAGGATCTCACTGAGTTGCTAAGCACTCACTTTTACTGAGGTTGGATCCTCCTGACTCAGTCTCCTGAGCCGATGGGATTATAAGCATGGGCCTCTGTGTTGGGCTCCAAGTTTAAAATTTCTAACAGAATGTATTGTTTCCCTTTTATTGTTTTTCAAATGCAGAGATGCTCATTTTTGTCTCTTGAGCAAAACTTTTTTTTTTTCTGAACATTTGGTGCAATTTAGTGATTAGGATGATACTAGATAATTTTCTCTAGTACTTTAGCAAAAGCTAAAGTACTAGAGTTGCTGTGTATGAATATGTTTTCAATATGTATTCTAAAAATTGTTTTAGATTGTTAGAAGTCTGACTTGATATCACACTACCAGTCACGATTCTGATTGTTAAATTATTGTATACCACAGAAATACTAAACTCTTATCAGATCTTTATGTATTGTTGTCAACAGTTACAGTGGTTTATTTGATGCCTTTCTGAGAGTTCTTTTGCATGCAACTATAGTCTTACGTGTTGAATCTTCAAGAAATTTCATCAAAAGAAAGAGAAGAACACGGACATGTATGGGTTTTCAATAACTTTGGATTAAGAACCTTCGAAAACTCTAATGATAAAACTGATTGGTTTATGAAATTGCTGGCCAAGATCAGGCAGAATAAAAATTAATTGCGTAGGCTGAAGGAAATGATAAAAAAGAATTCTGTTTATTTGCAGTGTTTTAATTTATACATTGCTGGTTCTTTTTTTTTTGTTCTTTATATTTATACATGACAGTAGAATTCATTTCCATACAATTGTACAAGCATGGAATGAATCTTTTTTTTTTTTTTATTAACAATTTTTTTTTATCTTTAATATTTCTTTTTTTTTTTAAATTTTTTATTGTTGGCTGTTCAAAACATTGCATAATTCTTGATATATCATATTTCACACTTTGATTCAAGTGGGTTATGAGCTCCCATTTTTACCCCAAATACAGATTGCAGAATCACATCAGTTACACATCCATTGATTTACATATTGCCATACTAGTGTCTGTTGTGTTCTGCTGCCTTTCCTATCCTCTACTATCCCCCCTCCCCTCCCCTCCCCTC
>NW_026000057.1:29818923-29865818 GCF_001458135.2 Marmota marmota marmota
AGAAACAATAAGAGAGGTAAATAGAGAGCCTACATCCTGGGAACAAATCTTTACTCCTCACACTTCAGATAGAGCCCTAATATCCAGAGTATACAAAGAACTCAAAAAATTAGACAATAAGGGAATGAATCTTATTGTAGATAGGACCCCATTCTTATGGGCATACATGATTTACTATGGTGTATTCATATAAGTACTTAGATAAATTATTTCAGATTCATTCTGCTGTTTTCTCTTTCCTATTCGCCTTCCTCCCATTTCTTCCCCTTTGTGCTGGTTCTTTTAATATTTTGTTTTCCAGATTTAAAAAAAACTTTAAAAATCTATTATTTTAAAGTAATTTGGGAAAATGGATCTCTCCAGAATTTGGAAGCTATTAATTAATATTCTTATTTTTATGGCAAATAAAAATCTGTTCTTTTTATAACAGTATATAACTGGAATTATTGGCTTTGACTAGAACATCATATTTGAGAATTTACATTGAACACCTGGCTTCAAGGTTTCCAATCTTAGAATGAGTGATTAAAAACTGTCACTTCCTGGCAGGCCCATGAACCTGAAGATACTAAATACTACAAATAAACTCTGAAGTTTGCTTTGCCTTGGCCTCCAAGTTTTAAAACTTTCAATTTGAGATTCCTTTTCAAATTTTCAACAAAACAAACTCACAAGGAGCCTATGTAATTATTCTGCTTACACTTCCTGGCTATCACATGCTTTCTTTTCCAAGAAGCAATCTACCTGCAGCCCTATGTGGCTTAAGTGGACAGAATATGTCACACTCCTCAGCGAACTACTATTATCTGCAAGTGAAATGCAGGCGCAAAATAATGTTGATAACAGGAATCCAAGTGACCCTGCAGGGGAAGACTTTTGTGACCCTTTCAAGACTAGATTCTGAAACTCAGGGAGATGATAATTCCTGCTACCCATAAAATCTGTAAGAATTTGTAGTTAAGAATCCACTTAGAACCTGTCAGTGTGGGCCAAAGTGACCTAGTCATGGCAGTGGGGACTTGAAAGTCTATGTCATCCTGCTGTCAGTCAAAAGTTAAGAGGTGAATCTGGGCAGAACTCTCTGAAAATGTCTCTTGCATCCCCAATAAAACTGGAGTGCAGGAGAGGCACACTATCCCTCTCCTCTCTGAGAGGACCCATTTTCTCCCTTGAGAGTGTCCCCTTTTCCATTTTCCCATTTCTTAATAGGTTGACACCTATTTCTCTGAGCAATAAGCCTGAAATCTTTCTGACTTGATGACAAGAATTCAGGTTTGAAACAGGTTATTCATGCTTTTTCGGTTTCCTGGAAGCCCCCACCCAGACCTATTGCACTGTCAGGTCCCCTGACACATCACAGGAATTCTATCTCTTCTCACTTGAATAAATTCTACTCCATTTACTCAGTTCTACTCCCTCTCATTATTGTCCATGGAGTTTCTTCGTCAAATTTGTGAATGCAGAAGGAATTGGCAAGGCCTGCAGCCCGCACAAACACTATCTGCTGGCAGAAGTGGGGAATCTAGTTTCATCTCAAAACTCCCATTTCAAAGTGTTCAAATTGTACTAGTGATGTTTCTTATACTTAGAACACTTTGTTTTAATTTTGGCATACGAGATGGTAAAATTGCAATCTCCTAGCTAAACAGGCAGGAATATCTGCAGTTGCTGATAGTTCTTGTTGGACAGAAATAAATAAGCAAGTCTTGTAACAGAGCAGTTTAGGGAGGCACATTTTTTCTTTAATAAAGTTAATTTTTTGGACAGATGGCCCTCTTCCTTCCCAACTGTTTCTTCAATCTATTCCTCCATTTCTAAAATCCCTGTTTTTGGTATTTTAAATCCTAAAGAAAGTCCTCTTTAATACTTTTTCCTCTTCTCAGTTTAAAAGATAACATTTTTATCTAAAAGGAAGATTCAGATGCAATCACCAGGAATTTGCAGCTCCTTTTGATGTGATAAGGAGGCTCCATGGTCTTGGAAGGAAGCAAAACCTATGAAACTCTGCCTTTTTTCCCTGGAATGCACCCTCCCCCTTTTTATTTGTTCTTTTTGGAGTGCATTTTGACATATTATACATCCATGGACTATAACTTACTCTAATTAGGATCCCACTCTTGTGGTTTTATATGATATGGTGTGTTTCACTGGTCATGTATTCATATATGAACATTTGTGTGATTCATTCTACTGTCTTTCCTATTCCCACCCCCCTTCCCTTCATTCCCCTTTGTCTAATTCAATGAACTTCTATTCTTCTCTCCCTGTCCCTTTTTATTGTAAGTACCCACATATAGAGAAAACATTTGGCTTTTATTGTTTTGGGGATTGGCTTATTTTTACTTAGCATGATAGTCTCTAGTTCCATCCATTTACTGGCAAATACCATCATTTCATTATTCTTTATGGCTATTCCATTGTGTTTATATATACCACATTTTTACAAAATCCAATTATCTTTTGAAGGGCACCTAGGTTGGTTCCATAGCTTAGTTATTGTGAATTGAGCTGCTATAAACATTGATGTGGCTTCATCACTGTAGTATGCTGATTTTAAGTCCTTTGGGTATAAACTGAGGAGTGGGATAACTGTGTCAAATGGAAAGATCTTTCATGTTCTTGGATAGGCAGAATTAATATTGTTGAAATGGCCATACTACCAAAAGTGCTGTATATATTTAATGCAATTCCTATTAAAATCCCAATGACTTACTTCATAGAAATAGAAAAAGAAGCTATGAAAAAAGAAGTCTTGGAAAAATAAGAGGCTCAGAGTAGACAAAACAATCCTTAGTTAGAAAAGTGATGCAGAGGCATCAAAATACCAGACACTAAATTATATTACAGAGATTTAGTAACAACAATGGCATGGTATTGGCACAAAAACAGACATGATGACCTATGGAACAGAACAGAAGACACAAAAACATACCCACATAAATAGAGTTATCTCATACTAGACAAAGGTGCTATAAACATACACATTGAAGAAAAGATGACCTCTTCAACAAATGGTGCTGGGTAAACTGGAAATCCATATGTGGTAGAATGAAACTGAACCCCTATCTCTCACCTGCACAAAACTCAACTCAAGGTGGATCAAGGACCTAGGCATTAGACCAGAGACCCTGTGCCTACCAGAAGAAAAAGTAGGCCCAACTGTCCATCTTGTTGGCTTAGGAACCAACTTTCTCAACATGACTCCTAAAGCACAAGAAGTAAAATCAAGAATCAATAAATGGATGCTATCAAACTGAAAAGCTACTTCACAGCAAAGGAACCAATCAAGAAAGTAAGAGAAAGCCTACAGATTGGGAGAAAATCATTACCATCTGCATCTCTAATAAACCATTCATCTCCAGAATATACAATGAACTCAAAAAATGAACTTAACACAAGGCCTCCCCCGCCAACCCAATCAATAAATGGGCAAAGGAACTGAACAGGCATTTCACAGAAGAGATATGAATGGTTAACAAATTTATGTAAAAAATGTTCAGCATCTCTAGCTCTTACAGAAATGCAAATTAAAACAACACTGAGATTTCATCTCACTCCAGTCTGAATAGCAATGATCAAGAATACAAGTAACAATAAATGTTGGCAAGGATGTGGGGAAAAAGATACAGTCATACATTGCTAGTGTGGCTGCAAATTGG
This sequence comes from Marmota marmota marmota, assembly GCF_001458135.2. Classification (NCBI taxonomy): domain Eukaryota; kingdom Metazoa; phylum Chordata; class Mammalia; order Rodentia; family Sciuridae; genus Marmota; species Marmota marmota. Next base: position 29,822,583 of record NW_026000057.1, read on the forward strand.
TGCAACCACTATGGAAAGCAGTATGAAGATTCCTTAGAAACATTGAAATGGATTTGCCTTTCCCATTTTAAAAGCTTTCCTCATCCCAGAGCTTTTTGAAATCGAACCTTTGACATAATTAAATTTCTTCAGTCTTCCTTGAAAGCCGACTTTGAATAAAACATATTTTCCTGCCAATTTGACTCAGAATATTTCTGGAGCAGCAAATGCTCTAGCCAATCCTTCATCTCCCAGGGTGGTGTTGGCATTGCATGGTAACAGTTTTGTTAAGTTCTAGCCAGGAGCAATGTCCTATCCTTGCTCAATCTGGCAGTGATCTCTGAGGAGAAAAGAATTCAGAGCTGAGATGTTCTCGCAACAAGTTGAAACTATAGTTGGAGTGATGGGGAAGTTCCCATAGCTGCCTGGAGATATATAAATTCCAGGGCATTTATCCCTTTCCTTCCTGCTGCAGCTCCAACTTCCAAAATTGCTTAATTAGAAGGTAAACAAGGTTATTGGTTGTGGTCAATGGGCCCTCCTGGGTTGTTCCATGATTGTGCACATGGATAATTTTATCATATGTTGGGGTAAACACTAGTCTGTGCTGTAAGAAAAATATCCAGTGAAAGAAGTAGGAGAGGCAGCTCAACAGTAACACAGGTTTATTTGGAACAAACCTGCAGAGGGAGACCCAGTGGAGACTGACACCCATCTTCCGCTTACAGACTGAGGTAGATACAGGGGCCTGAGGGAGTGGGAGACATTTTTGATATTAGTTGTTGCTTGGGGATTGTCAGGGAAGGGTCCTTGTGGTCATCACCTCCATTCTTTGAGGTGGTCACTGTTTCATGTTGAACCAGATGCTCAGGATTTCAGTTCCTGATAACAATTTCCTTTCTTTGTACAATGGTGGAGTATGGCTTGGGATTTCTTTGTATGATGATGGAGGTGAGGCTGAGTGGAATATTTAAAAGACCTTGTATGTCTGCCCCAGTAGGATGATAGGATCTGTGGATCTTCTGTGTGACTGTGAGGTGACTCTCGTTCTATGGTGGAGGATATGTTTCAAAATGGTGTTGCCTGTGTCAAGTTCTTCCTAACAAGTTCCTAGGAAAGCCTGCAGTGAGATAAGAGTGACTATAAAGAATGTGATAATAAAGGAAATGGAGAAGGTAGCTCGCCACTTCCCTCATTTCCAGTCTTTAGGTGAAGACCAAAGCAGAGTGACTGTGATTGTAAAGGAAAAGGAAGTGCTTGTAAAATATCTGAAGAAATTTCTGAAGAACTCCACTTTCTCAGTGGGGATGCAACTATTTCATTTATCCCCCTGCTTGCAAGACCAGTGCAGCCCTCCATTATATCCAGTCTGCCACTGTTGAGGAGTGTGTGCTGAGGAGTGTGTGCATAATAAAATGCTCAACACCTCTCCAGTGACCTGCAAATTCTTTCTTTGGGCTTGATAAACAGCACATGGGGTTGTTTGTACCTCTGTGGTTGAATACTCACTCCCCTGTTCAGCCTAAATTAGCATTCTTTGGACCTTGAGTGGGTCATTTTATGGTACCAAATGGTGTGAGTTAAGAAACTCCACAGTTTGAGGCCTAAGTAAGCAACTTGATCATGGTGTACCTCTGGTTGGCATGGATTAGGACTCAGAGGACATAAATTCCCAACAACCTTTTGTCTGGAGAGTGCTTATTTGTTCAGATTTTTGTTGTTGTTGTTATTAGTGCCCTTGTTCTGTAACTGCTTTGTCTTTCGGATGAGTGGCTGAATTTTAACACCACTAGAGGGTCCTTTGGGCCACATACTAGCTGACTGGACAACTTGTAATACTAAGACTAAAAAGGAGTTAATATATTATTGGAACATAGCATGGGTTATCAATGTGGTAGATGCTGGTGAAAGATGGCAACTTAATTGTTCCTTAAATTATCACATTATTCTACAGTTGGAATCATTTTGCCAGAGGACAGGTAAATTGGATGAAATTCCTCACCTACAAGCCTTTGTGCTGTTACAGAATGAGGCTAATAAGTAGGGAACTCAGCTGATAGCTCAGAGAGAAGGAAAAGAGTTTATTCCCCTCCTGGACAATAAAACTCTGTAACAAAAGGAAGATGAAAAATCTGTTTTTGAATGCTCTAAATTCACCCCATTTAGTGTAGAGGCCACAGCACCACTCATTGAAGACGGGGCCAATGGAACTTCCGTGTCTACCCCACATATGAAAACCAGGCAAGAATAGTTTCTGCAGGCTCAGACAGGGAACTCAGGCCAGGGAACATCCCATTTTAGATTAGGACAAATCCCCTCAGGCAGTATCCAGTTGGTGGTTTAGATGAGGCTGGTCAATCAAGAGGATATTATGGAACCTACAGTCCATTCTGCACTTCAGATTTGCTAAACTGGACAAGCTCTAATCTATCACACAGAAGATCCATAGAGAATGACTGACCTGTTTGTCTGGTATTGCTCTTTATTATCCTACTTGGGCAGACATACAAGGTCTTTTGCCGCAGTCTGGCTGGGCACAATTCAGGAGCCACTTGTCAAAAGAAACAAACTTTATTTTTAGAACCACACATGGCAAACAAAACCGCTCCTCAGGAAAAACCCTCAGAGCCCAACTGCCACCACAGGCATTTTCAACCTAAGACAGGAGGCTGACACCTTGAGGTCAGCTCATCCGATAACGGGTAAGGACCATATGTACTATTGGACAACCTAAGGCAGGCACGGTCCCTAAGCCACATGCTTGTTGTTTAAACAGATAGGGGGAGATGTTGAGAGCCACAGCCGAAGGGGCCCCAGCAAACTTTCAGACTGCCAGCTGATGATTGGCTCACAGCGCCCCAGCAACATCTAGCTGATTGGCTCCTCTGAGGTGATGCTCATTGGGCTGTTTCCCTGCCCTTTCAGACCATGGAGCTGCTCATTGGGGGACCTTTTTGGCTCTGCCCATGCGACCCAGCCAATCGGCCTCAAGAGCAGGAGGATTGTGGGAGGTGGAGAGGCTTGTGGTTGAGAGAGAGGCTTGTGGGAAGCCAGTGGTGGCAGTTGGGCTCTGAGGGTTTTTCCTGAGGAGCTGTTTTGTTTGGGGTGTGTGGTTCTAAAAATAAAGTTCGTTTCTTTTGACAAGAGGCTCCTGAATTGTGCCCAGCCAGACTGCGGCAGTCTTTTAAATATTCTGCTAACTGTAGATGAGAGGAGAGAGATAGACAAAGCCAAAGAAGAGGCCTGGCATCTTCACCAGGAAGTGGATGTAAGTATCCCCACCCATTCAGGGGCTGTCCCATCAGTGGAACCTGATTGGAATCCAAAGTATGTGGGGATGATGAGTTAATTAGACCATTATAAGCAATATATGTTGGCAGGGTTAAGAAAAGGCACACCTAAGCCAAGACATTTAAAGAAAATACAAAAAAATTCAACACAAGGCAAGTGAGGACCACTCATACTTTTAGAATGAATTTATCAGGCATACTGAAAGTACATGGATGCTGATCCAAAGCCCTAGAGAATATGAGGGAGATTAAAATGACCTTTTTGGGATGAAACATTCCTGATATTTGAAAAATGATTTCAAAAGCTGTAAGGAGCTTTAGGAATGAATCCATCCCAACTGATGAAAATTGAGTAGCTGGGATTACAGGCATGTACCACCATGCCCAAGCTTGAAGTTAAGTTTTTATCAACTTAAAATATTTGATGTGAACCCCATAGTAATTGCAAAATTAAAAACATAGTAGATATACAAAAGATAAAGAGGAAAGAATTAAAGCATGCCATTACAAAAAAAATCCTTAAATCACAAAGTACAAAAAGAAAACATAAGAAGTACAAAATAGAAAATAAATTTTGAATGACACAAAAATCCCCATCAATAATTATTTTAACTGTAAATAGATGAAACTTCTCACTCAAAAAGTGTAAAGGGGCTGAATGGCCTTTATTTTAAAGGCACAACTATGTACTGTGTATAATAAAGTTATCTAATACTTAAGGACATGAAACTTCTCAATCAAAAGGTATAAATGAGGCAAGGTGATTGCTTAAGCCTGAGATCAGCCTGAGAAACAGAGAGACTCTATCTTGAAAACAAAAAAACAAGCCCCAAAGTTTTGGTTACATAAATTATAGGCTGTTATTTTTTATGTATGTGTGTATGTATATAAGTATGTATATATTTAGTGGTTCTGGGGATAGAACCCAAGCCTTGCATATGCTAGCCAAGTACATTACCCCTGAGCTATACCTCCAGTCCCTTTCAACTTTCACATATGCTTAGTATCTTTAAAGCATGCTTTGTAGTTTCAGTTAATAAATTTTGTACTTCTTTTGTTAATTTCTAAAATGTTAGTTTTGGATGCTATTGTAAATGGAATTATTGTCTCAATTTCCTTACAGACTTTTCTTTGCAAGTGTAAAGAAGCACAACTGATTTTTCATAGTGATTATATATCTTCCAACTTTTTTCACCACCTTATTAGTTCTAATAGTTTTTTAAGTGAATTCATTTGGATTATCTGTATGCACAATCATTTCATGTTAATATAAATAATTTTACTTCTTCCTTTCCAGTCCAAAGTCTTTTATTTCATTTTCCTGACTATTTGCACTGGGTAGAACCTCCAGGAAGTATTGAATAAAAGGAGCAAATTATACAACTTTGTCTTGCTCCTCATCTGAGGGAAAAAGCACTTTTACTATTAGGTGTAGTGTTAACTCTAGGTTTTTCATAGATAAATTTTCAGTTTGAGGAAATTCCCTTACATTCTTCATTTGTTGAGAGTTTCTTTTTTAAAACTTTAAAAATTTGTTGTAGTTAGTCATACATGACAGTAGAATGCATTTTGACACATTGTACATAAATGGAGTACAACTTTTCTTTCTCTGGTTGTACATCATGTAGAGTACCCGGTTGTGTAATCATATATGCATATAGGGTAATAATGTTCCATTCTTTCTACTATCATTCCTAATCCTATACCCCCTCCTCCATTTTCACTCCCCCCTGTCTAGTCCAAAGTACCTTTTTCCCTCCCCTAAGTTTTGTAAATTAGCATCTGCATATCACCAAAAACATTTGGCCTTTGGTTCTTTGGAATTGTCTTATTTCACTTAGCATAACATTCTCCAGCTCCATCATCCATTTACTGGTAAATGTCATAATTTCATTCTTCTTTAAGGCTGAGTAATATTCCATTGTGTATACATAGCACATTTTATTCATCCATTCATCTGTTGAAGGGCAACTAAGTTGATTTCATAGTTTAGCTATTGTGAATTGAGCTACTGTAAACATTGATTTGGCTGCCTTCACTGTAATAAGTTAATTTTAAGTCCTTTGGGTATAAAACTAGGAGTGGGATGAATGGGTGAAAAGGTGGTTCCATTCCAAGTTTTCTGAGGAATCTACACTGGTTTTCATAGTCGTTGCACCAATTTGCAGTTCCACCAGCAATGTATGAGTGTACCTCAACCCCTGCATCTTTGACAACATTTTTTGTTGCTTGTATTCTTGAAACTGTCATTCTGAAAGGAGTGAGATGAAATCTCAGTGTAGTTTTTGCATTTCTCTAATTGCTAGAGATGTTGAACATTTCCTTAATATATTTATTTGACTATTCATATTTCTTCTTCTGTGAAATATGTGTTCAGTTCCTTAGCCCATTTATTCATTTATTGATTGGATTATTTGGGTTTTTTTTTGTATTAAGTTTTTTTGTTCCCTTTGTATATCCTGGAGATTAATGCTTTATCCTGAGGTGTGTGTGGTAAAGATTTTCTCCCATTCTGTATGCTCTTTGTTCACATTCTTGATTGTTTCCTTTGCTGTGAAGAAGCTTTTTAGTTTAATTTTATCCCATTTATTGATTCTTTAATTTTTTTGTAGTTTTAGATGAACAGAATGCCCCTGTTTTATTTGTTTATTTTTATGTGGTGCCAATGATCAAATCTAGTGCCTCACACATGCTAAGTACTCTGCCACTAAGCTACAGCCCCAGCCCCTCACTTATAGATTCTTGATTTCACTTCTTGGGCTTTAGGAGTCTTGTTAAGGAAATCAGTTCCTAACCTTACATGGTGGAGATTTGAGCCTACTTTTTCTTCTAGTAGACACAAGGTCTCTGTTCTAGTGCCTCAGTATTTGATCCACTTTGAGTGAGTTTTGTGTAGAGTGAGAGATAGGGTTTTAATTTAATTTTGTTACAAATGGATTTCCAGTTTTCCCAGCACTGTTTGTTGAAGAGGCTATATTTTGTTCCATGAATATTTTTGGTGCCTTTGTGTAGTATGAAATAATTCTATGTGGGTTTTTCTCTGTGTCTTCTTTCTGTACCATTGATCTATGTATCAGTTTTGGTGCCAATACCATGCTGTTTTTGTTACTATTGCTCTGTATTATAATTTAAGGTCTGGTATTGTGATGCCTCCTTCTTCACTTTTCTTGCTAAGAATTGCTTTGGCTATTCTGGGTCTCTTATATTTCCAAATAAATTTCATGATTGCTATTTCCATTTCTATAAAAAATCTCATTAGAATTTTAATAGGAATTTCATTAAATCTTTATAATGCTTTTGGTAGTATGGCCATTTTGACAATGTTAATTCTGCCTATTCAAGAACATGGGAGATCTTTCTATCTTCTAAGGTCTTCTTCAATTTCTTTCTTTAGTTTCCATTGTTCTGTAGTTTCCCTTGTAGAGTTCTTTAGCCACTTTTGTTAGATTGATTCCTAAATATTTTTTTTAGAGTATTGTGAATGGGGGTAGTTTTCCTAGTTTCTTTTTCAGTGGATTCATCACTGATAAATGGAAATGCATGAGATTTATGGTGTTAATTTTATATCTTGCTACTTTGTTGAATTCATTTATTAGTTCTAGAAATTTTCTGGTGGAATTTTTTTGGATCTTTTAAATCATCAGCAATTAGTGATAGTTCTTCTTTCCCTATTTGTCTCCCTTTAATTTCTTTATTCTACCTAATTTCTCTGGCTAAAGTCTCAAGAAATATATTGAATAGGAGTGGTGAAAGAGAGCATTCTTGTCTTGTTCCAGTTCTTAGAGGGAATGCTTTCAATTTTTCTCCATTTAGAATGTTGTTGGCCTTGGGTTTAGTATTTATAGATTTTACAATGTTGAGGTATGTTCCTACTATCCCTAGTTTTTCTACTGTTTTGAACATGAATGGGTGCTGTATTTTGTCAAATGCTTTCTCTGCATCTATTGAGATGATCATATGATTCTTGTCATTAAGTCTATTGATGTGATGAATTGCATTTATTGATTTCCATATGTTGAACCAAACTTGCATCCCTGGGATGAACCCCACTTGATCATGGTGCATTATCTTTTTAATATGTTTTTGTATGTTATTTGTCAGGATTTTATTGAGATTTTTGCACCTATGTTCATTAGCAATATTGGTCTGAATTTCTTTCTTTAATGTGTCTTTGTTTTGTTTTGATATCAGGGTGATGCTAACTTCATAGAATGAGTTTGGAGGGTCCCACCCTCCTTTCTATTTCATTTGTTTTGTAGAACTCAGCTGAGAAACTGTCTGGTCCTGGGCTTTTCTTAATTGATAGGCTTTTGGTGGTGTCTTCTATTTCATTGCTTGAGATTGATCTTTTAAATTGTGTGTATCCTTCTGATTCAGTTTGGGTAGGTCATATATCTCTAGAAATTTGTCAATGTCATGAAGATTTTCCACTTTATTGGAGTACAAATTTCCAAAATATTTTCTGAATTTATTCTATATTTCAGAAGTTTCTGTTGTGATATTTCCTTTTTAATCATGAATTTTAGTAATTTGGGTTTTCTTTCTTTTTCTTTGTTAGCATGGCTAAGGGTTTATCAATTTCATTTATTTTTTTTAAAGAACCAACTTTTTGTTATGTCATTTTTTTCAATTGTTTCTTTTGTTTGAATTTCATTGATTTCAGCTCTGATTTTAATTATTTCCTGTCTTCTACTGCTTTTGGTGTTGATTTGTTGATCTTTATCTAGGGGTTTGAGATGTTATGTTAGGTCATTTATTTGTTGACTTTTTATTCTTTTAATGAATGAGCTCAATGCAATAAACTTTCTTCTTAGCACTTCCTTCATAGTGTCCCAGATTTTGATATGTTGTATCACTATTCTCATTTATCTCTAAGTATTTTTTAAATTTTATCCCTGATTTCTTCTTCTATCCATTTGTCATTCAATAGCATGTCATTTAATATCCAGGTGTTAGAGTACATTGTACTTTTTATTCTATTGTTGATTTTAGTTTCATCCCATTATGATATGGTAAGAATGCAGAGTATTGTATCTATTTTTTTTGTATTTGCTAAGAGTTGCTTTGTAGAATAACATATGATCTATATTAGAGAAGGATCCATGTGCTTCTGGGAAGAATGTGTATTTGCTCATTGATTGGAAGAAATCTATATATGTCCATTAAGTCTAAATTATTGATTGTATTATTTGGTTCTATAGTTTCTTTGTATAGTTTTTTTTTTGGAGGATATATCCAGTGGCAAGAGAAGTGTGTTAAAATCACCCAGTATTATTGTGTTATGGTCTATTTGATTCTTAAAATTGAGAAGGATTTTTTTGATGTATGTAGATGCTTCATTATTTGGGGCATATACATTTATGATTGTTATGTCTTTTTGATGTATAATTCCCTTAAGCAGTATAAAATAGCCTTCTTTGTCTTCTCTGATTAACTTTGGCTTGAAGTTTGCTCTATCTGAGGCAAAGATAGAAAACCCTGCTTGTTTATACCATCTATGTGAGTGATATATTTTTTCCCAACCTTTTACCTTCAGTCTGTGGATGTCATTTCCTATGGGGTGAGTCTCTTGGAGACAGCATATTATTGGGTCTTGTTTTTTTTTAATACAATCTGCCATTCTATGTTTTGTGATTGATGAGTTTAGGCCATTAATATTCAAGGTTATTATTGAGATATGATTTATGTTCTCATTTGGGCTTACTTCTAGTTTTTAATTTGAATTAATTTCTCCTTTGATTGACTTTTCCTTTAGTGTAGCTCCTCTCTTCATTGGTTTTCTTTTTTATTTTTTTATTTCATCTTCATTGAATATTTTGTTGAGAATATTCTGTATAGCAGGCTTTCTATTTGTGAATTTTCATAATTATTGTTTATCGTGGAAGGTTTTTATTTCTTCTTCAAATCTGAAGCTTAATTTTGCTGGACCTATAATTCTTGGTTGGCATCCATTTTCTTTCAGAGCTTGGTATATGTTATTCCAGAACCTCCTAGCTTTGAAGATCTGGGTTGAGAAATCAGCTGAGATCCAAATTGGCTTCCCCCTATATGTAAACTGTTACTTTTCTCCACAGCCTTTAAAATTCTATCCTTATTCTGTATGCTAACCACTTTTGTTATAATGTGACTCGATGTCTGTCATTATTTTATATGTTTGGGATCCTGTAAGCCTCTTGTATTTGATTTTCCACTTTATTCTGTATATTTGGCAAATTTTCTGATATTATTTCATTGACTATATTGTTCATTTCTTTGGCTTGTAACTCCATGCCTTCATATATCCTGATAAATATTAAATTTGGTCTTTTCATTGTATTCCATAATTCTTGTGATTTCTGCTCATGGTTTCTTAACATCTTCTCCCCATGGTCAACTGTATTTTCAAGATTATACATTTTGTCTTCATTGCCTGACTTCTGTCCTCCAAATAGTCTCATCTGTTGTTGATGTTTTCTCTTGAATTTTTAATTTGGCTTATTGATTCCTTCATTTGGAGGATTTCTGCTTATTTATTTTTCAGAATCTCTGCCTCTTTATTGATCTTTCACTTCCTGTATTTTCTCTTTGATTTCACTCCTCATACCTTCCTCTACCTTATACTATCCTCTACTTCACAGATCAGATTAACTATGTACATTCTAAACTCATCGGACATTTCTCCCATGGTTGTGTCAATGGATTCTGTTATTGGTGTATTTTGGTTTGTTTGAGAGATTTTTTTCCCTTCACTTTTCTTGTTTGTGTGTCTATCCATCTAACAGAATAGATCTGAGGCAGTAGAGTTTCTACCCTGTGGACTTATAGTGTACCTAATGGTTTCTAATACCTCACTGTTTAGGGGGAGACAAATAATAACCACCATCAATGCAAGTAATATATAGCAGTAAACCAAATAATTCTTATTATGATGTCTAAAGTGTTAATTATCACAATAAACAGAAATGAAATGATTAGTTATTGCCTATAATATAACAGCAAGTTTGCAAAAGTGTTTACAATTTCAAATGGTAGACAGGGAGAGAGGAGAAGTAATATAGGATGTGATGATTTTGAGGGAGAAGGAAAGAAAACATAAATAAAAGTTTAAAGGAAGAGTGAAAAAGAGAACAATAGAGACTGGCTCTTACAGAAGAAAAGAGAGAATCAAAGGAAACAGGAAAAATGTGTAAAGTAAAAGTTTTTAAAAATTAAAAATATAAATAAAAGAATACAAAACTAAAATAAACTAATAAAACATCCTAGTTCACAAAAAACTAATCCTGGTAAAATAACTGGCTTCAAAATTGCTAGAAATGAGAAAAAAAAAGAAACTGTAAAAATGTTCATGTACCATGAAGGTCAAAAATCAACAGAGAAAAAGAATTTACAAAAATGAAAGAAAAAACAAAAGAAAAAGTAAATCTTGATGAGAAGTTAAAGAGTCCTTTCTATTGGAGTTCAAAAGATACTCAGGTTCTCATCTCAGCAGGTTTAGGTGGGGTCATCTGGAACGTGATGTTCCACCCTCTGGATTGCCAGAGTAAGAGTTGTAATACTGTAGTCGAAGTTCCTGGAGGTAGGGTTTAAGCTTAGGTGGGCTCCAGGCTCTTTGCTGAATGCCAGTTGATTTTAAATCAGTGCACTTGCAGTAACCAGTACTTGCTGGTCCACGCTGGAAGAATTTATCCCAGGGATCTCCCCTGGGTGATACTTGTAGAGTGGGGGACCTGATTCTTAGTTCCCTACATTATGTGTGGACCCCACATTTCCTGGTCTTGGGTTCAGTCTCCAAAGAATCTCTCTCACCCCCACCCTTCTGAGTTCCCATCTAGATGAGTCTCTACCAGCAGGTCCTGCAAGCAGTTGTATTGGAGGGGTAGGGATAGAGCCAGGTGGGTTTCTAGGACAGTTATCTCCTGTGTAAACCTCTCTCCACGTTTGATTTTCTCCTGTTCATTTAAGCACACTCTATGTCATGCAGTGTGTGTTTAGTGGGACTGTATTTCAGGCCATACTTGGGTTTGCCTGGAATTGGCTTCCTCAGGGGCTGTGCCCTGCACTGTGGCTGCAAAATGGTTCCTTTCTATGGTGGCTTCTTTCTCCATACACGGATATCATGCAGCACATCTTTCAGGTTTGTTGGGCAACGTACTTGGTCTCTAAATGCTCCATACTCAGACAGTCCTCAGTCTTGCCAAAAATGTGGGTTCCATTACTTCCCTTATCCCTCTATTATGCCCATTGAGGAACCTTTGGCTGGTGCTTTCTGCCCAGCTCCAGCAGCTGCTGTGCAACTGGGGATTTTTTTAACTTATTTTATTTTATCCAACCTCCTCAGTCCCTAGTCTGCTTTGAATGTCCAGTTCTAAGTTCCAGTAAAGTCCCCCCAGCATTTTGTTTTATTCATCCACCTTGCAGAGAAACTGCCTGTCTGCTTTATTGGTTCCATGCCACGGAGCAGCCAGGAACATGACCTCCTCTATTCCATCATCTTGAATCTGTTGAGAGTTTTTAACATGAAAGAGTGTTGTATTTTGTTATTTTTTTTCTGTTTCCACTGATATGATGAGATGCTTCTGTAGATATGGGATGACATTGAATTAGTGGACATTAAACCAGTCTTGAGTACCTGGGGTAAAATCATATTTGGTCATGGTGTATACTTTTTAAAATATCTTTGTGGATTTAATTTACTAATGTTTTGTTTAAGATTTTGAAGTCTGTATTCATAAGAAATATAAATCTGTTATTTTTCTTTCTCATAAAGTCTTTATTTCACTTTGCATTAGGCTAATAGTGGCCTCGTGGAATGGGTTGATAAATATTTTCAGTTCTATTTTTTGGAAGTGTTTGTGAGGAATAAGTATTAAACTTTCTTTAAATGTTTGAACTCAACAATGAAGCCATTGGACATGGGCTTCTTTATATCATGTTCTTGATTACTAATTCAGTCTCTTTGCTTGTTACAGGTCTATTTTCTATTTCTTCTTACATTTGTTTTGGTAGCTTTTGTCTTTCTAGGAATGTCCTCATTTCATCTGTAATGGTTTAGATATGAGGAATCTCCCCAAAACTTTTGTGTGAGAAAATGCAAGAATGTTTAGAGGTCAAATGATTGGGTTACGAGAGCCATAACGCAATCAGTGAATTAAGCCCCGTTAGAGATTAAGTGGCTGGTAACTGAAGGCATGTAGGGTATGACTGAAGGAGATAAGTCATTGGGGGCATGTCTTTGGGGTATATATTTGTCCCTGGCCTGTGGAGTTTCCCTCTGCTTCTTAGTTGCCATGTCCTAACATGCTGTCTTCTACCACACTCTTCTGCCATGATGTCCTGCCTGACTTCAGGCCCAGAGCAATGAAGTTGGCTGTCTATGGACTGAGTAAAACCATGAGCCCCAAATAAACTTTTCCTCCACTAATTGTTCTTATCAGGTCTTTTGGTCATAGTGATGAAAAAGCTGACTAAAATTTCATCTACGCTCATTGACATACCATAGCCTATATTGTTTCTTCATAATTATTTTAGCTTCTATGAGGTTGTTGATAATGTTCTCTCTTTTATTTCTGAAACTTGTAACATGATTCTCCTTTCTTGGTCAATCTAGCTTAAAATTTGTTAATTTTGTTGATATCTTGTGTTGGACATGGAAGGGCTGGGTTGTTGGACATGGAAGGGCTGGGTAGCTGGACAAGGAAGTCCAAACTTCCCAATGATAGGACTCATTGTCACCTGGTGGGGTTGGAATTTTCACATCACTCCTTGTCTTTCTCTGACTACAGCCTAGTGTGGGGGTGACAATTGGTGCCTTTTTACAGTCTGGCATAAGTGGATGTCTAAGCTCCCAGTCAGACTTTGCTACCATGGAAAGGAATGGAATGTGTGTGTGTGTGTGTGTGTGTGTGCACGTGCGCACACGTGTTTGGTGAGAACAGAACAATTATTGTTTAAAAGATTTATTTCTGTCTTGCTAGACTTCCTTTATTCTAGTTCTTTGACTACTTGGACTAGAATAAACAGACTTTTCTTCTAGTTCAAACATGCATTTAAAAGGATTTTTTGTTGTATGTTATTTTATATTTCTAGGAGTTTCCTATCAGAAATGCTTTTCATGTAATGTAGTTTTAGCTAAAAGTAGATCCAAAGATCCATTTCTTTTTTATCCTTGTGTCTGTAATATTGTTAAATATACTGTGTGGTGATTTTTTTTGCCCGAATTCTGCCGGTTATCCTTCTTTAATTTCATAGTTTTCAGTTTACAGAATTAGCACACCCCAACTGTACCCAGTTTGTGACAAAATGACATTAGTGATCAAAGTGGCATTTATCTATTCAAGCAGAGGAAATGAAACAGAGAAAGGAGATGGCCTAGGTTCACTGCTCATGGAAGAACAGCATATTAAAGAAAAATGAAAAAGATTAATTTCTGTTTGTAAAAGACTGAGTGTCTGGCAGTTTTACCACTGTTAAAGCAATCACCCTCCCCACCACCCCAACTGGAAAAATCTGTCCCAATGTATGTTAAGCTCAAACTCAAAACAATTAGCCATCTCTCTTCCCAGTACTTGTCCAAGAAGGCAGACCGTCAGTTTAGTTCTTTCTGAGACAAGTCAACTGAGCAACGTATGGAATGGTGGGAAGCCTTCCATAATATAAGTGGGATTTTAAAAAATATAAGGTGACTTGAGGCCCATGAAAAATAAGACAAATTTAAAGTGAGATTGTTAGCATGGAGAGAAGATCTTTTTTTATTATTAATAATCAGTTCATTTCTTTTCTTCAAGATTTAGATAGAAATATAGACATCAATTTCAAAATCATTAATTTTATAATAGTATCATTAAAATTCTAGAAGTACCCTCCTTCAATTTTTCTCTTTATATGTTGCAAGTAAATAATCAAAGAGGTGAAGAAGCACAAAGGAACATTGCTGAGGGTGCTCATACTCCATCTTCATTATCTGGGATCTCAAAACAAGAGGACACAGCGGATGCTGAAACACAAAGCATTAAAATATTGAATTGACCAACTTGCCCATGCACATACAGGTAGTAAAAACTAGTTGTAAGTTGTGCATTTAAAGAGAGTTGTCCACTCATCCCCATTTCTTATCTCTATATTATTCTCTCCCCTCCCCTTAAAGACATCAGAAAACATCTCTGGAATTAAGTCCAGTGGGTGACTAGTAACCATGTGATCTGATTTTAGTATTGAGAAGCAGAGACAATAAGGCAAGAGATGACTTTGAGTAGTTATCTCCTTTGGACCCACAGTTGCAGAGTTAATTTCACTCTGTGACTTTGAGTCTAACTATATGATATTGCTCTGAAATCTTTAGCTGGCCACTTGTTGGTTTGGTGGGAAATGGAGGATTCCCATGGCCCCTGGCCATTTTCTAATTGTGAATGGCTACATGAGGATAATGACTATATTCCATTTCATATGTCAACGTCTTTCTTTTGGTTCTCATCTCTTGTGGTATTATGTCCTTACTTTATTAGCTGTCAAACTACTCTCTATCAGGGAAAACAAAATACATTATGCATTGTACATTGGTAAATTCCCTAGATGTGTACAGTATTCTTAATCCACTATTCTAATGCATATGTGTTAGGGATTTTTGTTTATTATTCCATTTTTTCATTTATTAATTCATTTAAACAATTTTTTAAAAAACTGAGCAACTTTCACATTTAAAGCATTGTATCTGATGTGGAGTTATAATTAAAAATGTGATTTCAGGAATTCATCAGAGGGGCTGGGGCTGTAGCTCAGTAGCAGAGTGCTTGCCTAGCCCATGTGAGACAATGGGTTCAGTCCTTAGCACTGCATAAGAAAATGAAAAATGAAATAAAATAAAATAAAGGCATTCTGTCCATCTACAACTACAAAACAATTTTTAAAAAGAATTCTTCAGATGAATAACTATTCATATAATTATAATGTAGTATTCTACATGTTATCATGGGGGAAATAAAAGGCAGAATGGGATCAGAGAAAGTATAGGTAGCTTAGAATTCTGGGAGCTTGGAGGCCTTGCTGCACTGTGATTTGGATAATGTCCAGGAGTTGGAGACATGGATTTTGTTTGGGATGGGTATGGGCAGGGATTGGTGCTAGTATGAAGAACTACAGGTATGAAGTTTCAGAGACAGGCAACTCTGACATCATTCTTTGAGGTCCAGGGTTTGGGAGAAGGATCAAAAAACCTTAAGTTGACTGAAGCATCGAATGTATGGGTAAAATGTTAAAATGTGAGCATAACATGGAAGATTCATTTAGAGGAAGGAGTAGCAAAAATCCAGGAGAATCTGCTCAGTTCTAACTGACTAGGTGATCCTGGAAAGACATCATACTTCTTTGGTTCTTAGTTTTATTCTCCATAAGTGAGGGTGACAATGAAGTGACCACAGAGGTTCCATGAACTTATAAACTATAAAGTCAAAGCTCAAGAGGTCCCTTTTGCACAAAAGTTTCTACAAATGGCTTGTTCGTGGGATTGAGGTTTGTCAGCAGTGCTCTAGCCTAGAAATCTGTATAAGCAACAGAGGCTTGATCTATATCTTCTTTCCTCTGGAAAGTTCATCCAGATCCTCATACCACATTTTATTCTGCTACCATGCACACACTGCATATGTTAAGAAGAATAATGTTAGTTTTTTTTAACGATTTATTACAAAGTCTAATGTTTCTGTTTTGTCAATACTTATCAAGTCAATTCTAAAAAAGTTAAATTTAAAGAGAACTAACATTTCCTGATAGGCCACTTGAGCAATGTAAATTGCTTGAGGTCTTTATTAATATGGTAATGAAATGCCTTCTTCCACGATAAAGTTCTGGAAGTAAGCTTCAAATTGGGGAGGAAAACTCTTTAAAATTAATATATGGGGCTTATTTGTAGTAACCACCTTTCAGAATCAATAGGAAGGGCAGAAGTGGCAACTTTTCTGTTCTTTTTATGAGTGCAAACTATGAAAAAGTGGTCAACCTATAAATAAAAACATGCTCTGTAAATTAGCAAAATGACTATCGCATTTGTTTAAAAAATCAGATGGCATTATGCAATTCCACCTGCTACAAGTTGGGTGATTTGGGTCTTTAATAGTTTTGAGAACACAAATTAAATATGCATGAAATTCTGTGTATTATGTAACAATTTTGTATTTCTCTAGGATAAATGATAAATGGATTTTAATACTCTTTCACTATTTTTTATGAGTTGTTCAAAACATTACAAAGCTCTTGACATACCATATTTCATATATTTGATTCAAGTGAGTTATGAACTCCCATTTATACCCTGTATACTCTTTGACTATTGGTGACCAATGAAATGCATTTACTAGAATAGTATCTGGGTATAGGAGTAGAATATTTAGCTAAAACATTCCACAAACAATGTTTTTGCTAACTAAGGGTCAATTTAAAAATTCTGTGAATCTGTTTGGGTCACATTGTTATAGGAAATATAGCTCTGGTCTCATTTGCTTTGATCTCAATATACATAAAGTCACAGGTGGCATCATAGAGCTGGAAATTTTCTTCAAGGTGACACAACCCATCATCTGTGTTTTTCAGATTTTTAGATCTGAGTTAATTCTAGTCAATCCAGTCAATGCACTTTTAATAATTTCTACCAAACTTTATTATTGGTTTATTTAAAAAAAACTGTAAGGTGGGATTTCACAGCAATATCATATAGTTAGGCTCAGGAAAGGCAAGGTAATATCCTAAGGAGATCTGGTTCTCTTCAGGTGTAAAAGTTCTTGCATTTTAATTTTTTATAAGGAAAATATTTTTGTAGTCAAAGTCTTTATATTCACTACTCTATACAAGAACGAACTCTTCCTTGCATGTTGGATTTTTCACTATTTGGGTTCTTGTATACAGTCCCAATTTCTACAATGCCTTGTACTCTGATGATTCTTCTTGTTATAGACCTACAAGTTCCCAAGGCCAATGGATACCTTCTTCCTGAGGGATCATCCTATTCTATTCATTAAGAAATGAGGTCTCTTTCCCCTGAATCTTGAGTTTTGAATTTTTGGCCAGACATCACATCTAGCTCCATGCTGCAGTTATTCATGTATTCAGCATGTTACATTCAAGGGCCAAAGGGGCAATGACCTAAAGGCAGTGATTAGATTTGCCAGTGTGTCTAGCACAAACTCTTAGGTGCTTCATGAATGTATGAAGATTGGAAATATTTCTGAAATGTCAAATAGTAAACTGTGATTGAAAATAAACTCATAAAAGCAGGCTTTTTTTGGAGCTACTTAATTTTATGCTGAAAGGTCATTTTAAAACTTTGGGCTTTTCAGTTTGGTAATCAATTTACATTTTAATCTCTTTGTCATATATATGCTAGCACTTAAACTGAAAACAATGAAAGCTTATTTTCACAGTGCTTTTTCTTTCACTGATCATTTTTATTTTTACATTTGTTCTTCATATGGTCTCTCAAGAGAGCAGGAACCCTAATCCCCATTTTGTAAACAGGAGCAGTGGCACAGGCCAAGGCAGCCATTTGGGCTACATAGTGACCAAATGGAAGCCTGGGCACTCTTCAAAACAGACTCACAGCTCTTTTATTGCTGCCCCCTAAACCATTTCTCACAATTGCCCACTTTCACACTTGATCTATGCCCTCTCATGTTTTATAAAATTTTGGGTAAAAGTTGCATGTGTAAGATACACAGACACAGACACAGACACACAGATGTATGTATGTGTGCACTTGCATGCACACACACAAATACTCACCAATGTCCACCTTGGAGCAATTCAAATGCCTTATTGATACTTTCAAAAGGCAATTTATGGGTTATAAGTGGGTCTATATTGATTTTCTTTTGAAGGTAGTCAGTTACCATTTTAGGAATACAGCTTCTGGTTTTATAATCTGTAGAAGGAAAGGAGAAAAATAGCAAGACCTGAAAACAACAAAACTAATCAAAGAATCCAATGAACTATTTGTGTATAAAACTGGCAAAAGCATTCATGGGAGTTAGTTAGCCATTCACCTTTTGATCCTTTATCTTGGCATCAAAAGCAAAGGCAATTTATTCCAGATCCTCCACATCTGGGTGCTGCTCAGGAGTGTTAAGATCATTCAGAGTCATCGAGGAGCCCTGTATAGGTAAGCCTAGTGGACTGGCAGAGCAGACACAATGCTGTCATGGCCCCCAGCTCTGCCTTGTCATCAGGACACTAATTTTTTCTATACCAATTTAACTTCTAGCTGGTTCAATTTGAGATATATATATATATATATATATATATATATATATATATATATATATATAAACACAAACTTCACAAACCTAACATTTCAATCTTTGAAATAAACCTAATTGTGTAGTGGTGTTCGAGGGCAGGGAAGTAGAGTAGCTGTATTAGGTGCTATTGGAACCCTGCCTAGATCCCCTTTACTATAATCACTAGGAGCAAGGCAGATGCAGGGATTGTTTTCTCCATATTTATAACTGTGAGGACTAAAGTTTAGAGAGGTGAGATATGTTTCACTGATTATATTAATATATATTTTTAAAATTTTCCATATTTTAAAATTCTTTGACATATTGAGGGCTTCGGGACCTGGGGAAGAACCTTCCTTCCAAGGTTAATTAGTTCCAAGGGATAGTAAACAACTTGCCTGACATGCACACCAACAAGCCCAAGACTTTAAGCCCTGTCCCTCCCCTCCCCTTTTATCAGGCTTCACAGTGAGACAGTATACCCCTGTCCTAAATTACCCCAGGGACAGTTACCAGATAACTAGAGAACACCCTGTAGCTCAGAAACCATTGAAATGATTTCAAGTTAATTCTAAAATTTCTGAGTTTTCTTTACTCTGTCTTCTGTTCCTTTCAGTAAATATCACAATAAAGTCAGTGACTCATGATTCCCATGTCATTTTGAGACTAGAGCAAAGAATAGGTAGCTGATTATCAAAGAAAAGGAAGTGGGTAGATAGCACTTTCCCATTAACTGTTGGCTAACGCCTCCCCCAGGCAGGGGAAGGAGGCATTTTTTCTAACATAAGCAATCAGCCCCTGGGCTGCTCTTTTCCTGTCTTTTGCTCATATAGTCAAGATAAGAAGAGGAGAAGGCATGAGAAGAAAGGAAACCTAAAATCTAGAAAGAGGTAGGAAACCCCCCTTCCATGGATACCAGCTCTGGGTCTCCTTCTCCCTTTTAGAGAAGTCTGTGTCTGTTGCATCCCTTAAATAAAATTTGTTTTCTTTCCTTGGCATTTCTTGGGTGTTTAATCTTCAATAACAGGGAAACGAGGACCTGATCCTGATTTTCAATTTCTTCTGTCTCCTGATTGAGCCTAGTGCTTCCTTGTATGGTCCTGCATGGAGTGAAGTGCCCCCTTCTCTTAAGAACTGAGGTAATATACTCTTCTTTCAAGGCAATTATCTATATGTATGTCTTCTTCTATGATAGTTGATTAAAACAAATCCTGGGGATGGAGGTATATTTTACAACACTAATGTACATCTAGAAAGCATAACATTAAACCTAGAATCCAGGTCTTTATATTCCTAGCACAGTTCTTTATAGCCATTTAGAATTTATTTAGGACTATTATGAAATGTTAATTAAGATGAGGTTAGCAGGGTGCAGTGGCACACAGCCCCTCAGGAGGCTGAGGCAGGAGGATCAGGAGTTCAAAGCCAGCTTCAGCAATTTAGCAAGGCCCTAATAGACTCTGTCTCTACATAAAGTATAAAAAGAGGCAGGAGATATGGCTCAGTGGTTAAGCGCCCCTGAGTCAATCCAGAGCACCCCCCCCCAAAAAAAGTTTAAATAAATCAAATTCAGAAGGTTAAGGGTCCTCTTTCCTCTCTTATGTGAAAGCTAGAGAAGAGAAAGGAAAATAGAGATGGGGTTGGAGCTCATGCAAATCAAAGGGAGATCAGTAGAGAAAAGAGACCAAGGGGTGGGAGGCAGGGAGGGAGAGGAAGAGTGCTGGAGAGTATTATCGGCCAAATTATATTGTTATATTTTTATTGTGTGTATGTACGAATATGTAAAAAATATCTCATCAATATGTACAATTATAATGCACCAATAAAAATGTGGGGTTGGGGGAAGATGGGATTAAAAGGAAAACTTGAACTCTTTTAAAAAAAGAGATAGCCAGCGTATTCTTTATCAGAACCAGGCTACAAAAATATTCTGTTTCTTAATAAGTGTATTAACCAGTTCCCAATGCTATGCCTGAGATAAATAACTTAAAAGTTATCATATTTCTGGAGGTTTCAGTTCAAGATTGGAGAGGGGTAGGACATTACTTTGGGCCTCTAAGACTGTACTAGATGGGGAACATGAGTTAGAAAAAAACCTGCTTACATCATGAGTCAGGAAGCAGGGGCGAAGGAGAATGGAGTTCCACCAGAGTCCCTTTTGAGGGTATGTCCCCAAAGACCTAAAGACCTCCCAGAAGGCCCCACCTCTTAAAGCTCCACAGCACCTGCCTTCTACACATAGATCTTTGAGGGACATTCAACTCTAAACCATAGCAATAGGTCAATTGGACTAAAATGTTGGGTTATAATATTATTGGTATGCAAGATTTTTAGTAATTAAGAAATCTATCAAATGAAAGTGATTAAAAGGAAAAGACCATTACACATTTTTGCCTCCAGAATGAGAATTTGGTTGTGATTTTCCTTATTGTGTTTATATATTGTGTGAGAGAAGGAGATACGGAAGATATGAATGTCAGAAAAAAGTGAATAAATTCCTCCATGAAATCAAGGATAATAATATGGTTTAGATATGATTTTAGTATGCCCCTCAAGGGTTCACATATTGAAGTTTACTCCATAGTGTGAGATTTCAAGGGAGTAGAAACAATCCAACTATGGTGTTGTACAAGGGGAAATTGGAGACATTTGGAGAAGAGATATCCAAGTATGACTCCACATTGGAGTTGCCTGTTTTGTTCTGAAGAAGACACTTAGGGTGATTGTTGAGGTGACAACTAAGGGTCAACACAGCAAGATTTTCTTCTAGTCTTATTCTGTACTGGGGAGTGGTTCAGAAAAATATTGTAGCTCTCCACCAATTACAGAATGTGAGAGTGCCAATGAGCACCCTAAGAAGTGACTCTTCTGTATCTTATCAATGATGTTAAGCTCATGTCCTTTTGCTCCTCTAGGTAATAAATACGAGTGTGAGGAGGTAAAGATGTACTTTCCTACTTTTGGTACATTGTCTTCTATTTCCTTTCAAAGAGGATTATTTTTCCTATGTTCCTTCCCCTCCACTGCTTGCCAACGAGCACACAGGATGTATAGATTTCTGGAAAAGGCAAAATGAAAGTAATATACTCACTTCCCAAAGCACCACCTTTCAGGGTTCTCCCAGAGAGAAGCAGCGTTGGGTCAAAAATGAGTTGTGAATTTGTGGGTGCTAATCCAATGATCACAGCCACTCCGTAGCTTGGGTGGCACGATTCCAAAGTTGCGACCTAATTTCAGAGATGGATGGATTAGCTTCTCAGCAGCCCTAAATCTTCAATTCACAACTGCAGAACGTGTTCTCAGGGAGGATGTATGAGAGAAATCATATAGAATAGGACAGTATGCAGGACAGTCACTATGATTTGAACAAATTGCTTAAATTCATTATGATTAAGTTTTTCAATCTTTAAAATGAAGATAATGTTACTACTTAGCTAGTAAAAATGATATACAGATTAAATGGGATAAAATATATAAATTACTTGGCACAGTACAAATTATGAAAGATGTGTTCATTTTTTTTTTTAGTTATAGTAT
This sequence comes from Marmota marmota marmota, assembly GCF_001458135.2. NCBI lineage: Eukaryota > Metazoa > Chordata > Mammalia > Rodentia > Sciuridae > Marmota > Marmota marmota. The sequence continues at coordinate 29,844,625 of NW_026000057.1, forward strand.
TTTTTTTTGGTTGGGGGAGGTACTGTTGTACATGCCTGCAATTTCAAGGTCAGTCCCAATAACTTAATGAGACTCTGTCTCAAGATAAAATTAAAAAAAAAGGGCTGGGGATGTAACTCAGTGCTAAAGTGCCTTGAATTCAATCCCCAGTTCCAAAATAAAAACAGAGATAATAATAATAATTTTATCAGGGCTGAGGTAGAGTGCATGGTTAGCATGTTCCTGACTTCAATCCCTAGCACCCAAACAATTTCAACGTGCCCCACACCAACAATAACAACAAAAAAATAGGCAAAGCAAAACCAAAATTATAGTAATGTCCTCATGAAGTAATTATAGTTATGTCTTCATGAAGTTAATGTGTACACTCATATTGACAGGCAGTGCTTCAAGAACACTTACCATGGTATCAATAAGTCCAATGGCCTCGAAGGCAAAGTCAGCACCTTTGCCAGTCATTTCTACCACCACCTCCTGGACAGGTTTCTTGAGTTTTTGAGGATTAAGGCAATCAGTGACTCCTAATGCTCTTGCCCGAGGAAACTTCTCCTCCTTGATGTCAACCCCAATGATCCTAGAAGCACCAGAGGCTTTGCAGGCCATGATGACAGCTGAGCCAATTCCTCCAAGTCCAAAAACCACACAGGTGGAACCTGGGGTGACCTGCAAATTCAGAGGATAGAATATAATTAGGCATCCAAAGCCCATGCTCTTGTGTTGAAAGAAGTTTCCTCTTGTGAGGAAAGAAAAGGCCTCTTTGGCTTTATCTGTGATGGAAGAAGTTCAGAGAAGTTTAGAGAACGGAGTTCAATTAGATGTTATATAGACAGTGTCACTGAAAACAACACAGAAGCACATTCTTACCTTTGCAATGTTAAATACAGCTCCAAAGCCTGTAGGGACCTCACAGCTTAGGATACAGACTGTATCCATGGGAGCATCATCATCAATTTTCCCCACTGCAATTTCATGTACCACAGTATATTCAGTGAATGTGCTTGTGCCATAAAGATGATAAATCTTCCTTCCTCTGCAGGTAAATCTGCTGGTTCCATCTAACATTAATCCAGTTGGAGGAAGAATACTGTGCCACAGATACATAGTGACAAAAAGAGAAATAAAGGACTTAGCTCTAAGTCGATAACTGTACCAATGAAAGCAAATGGGGTGAAAGAAAGTCAAAGAAATTGAAACTAACCTTTCCTTCAAGCAGAAGTTGCCCGTGGGGTGCAAGCAAGAACTACATTCTCTGCACTCTGGAAGAGGGAACATTAAGACTTTATCTCCTAAGGAAAAAGAACAAAGAAAATGATTACCAACTGGGTGGAGACATTGAATGTAATAAACCCCACCTTTACCTATAAGGTATCATTCATAGTAAATATTTGTGATTGGTTGTAATGAAAGTTATCATTATCTTTGAAGTTATTTATAATTTCACTTTGGAATAGAAACAAGTCAATTTTTACTGCAAATGGACCTTCAAAGTAGAAAAAAATTGGGGGAATTTATGTTTCACAAAATTGGAATCAAAGGTAAGACAGTGGCATCAATATATGTGGTCTAAGGCTCCTCTATTTTGACAGCATTTTTTTTTGTACCGCAGATTGAACTACTTAGGGGTACTCTATCACTGAGATACATCCCCAACACTTTTTATTTTTTATTTTGAGACAGGATGTTGCTAAGTTACTTAGGCTTACCTTGAACTTGCCATCCTCTTGCCTCAGCCTCCCTAGTAGCTGGGATTACAGGTACGTGCCAAAGTGCCTGACTTATTTTGGTAGTGTTCTATCCCAGGAGAAAGATCAAGTTTGCATTTAATATATACTTGATATTTGTTGAAACAATGAATTAATACTCCAATGCTAATACCAGAATTAATATTTATTATGAAATGTTTTATTATTGAACAAGAGTCTAGAATTTGAGGGAAGGCTTCCTGTGTCCTTAATCCTTGCTCTGCCATTAAGTAGCTAAATTAATAAAATGATTATTTTGCCAAGCCTTCTATTTCCTCACAAAGTGGTTTTAAAATATCTATGACATGTGTGTTTATTGTTAGAATAACATATATAACATAGTAAAAGTTTTGAAACATGAACAGTATAAAAATGCAAATACAAAGTCTGAAAGAAACTTTTATAAATGATACCTATTCCAGACAATTTAGAGGATTATTTTGTGTGTGTGTGTGTGTGTGTAGAAAAAAATTGTAAATCATACATATTTTAAATTTACTGGTATTACAATACATTGTATATATTTTCAATTCTTAGTTTAATTTTGGGAATATAGATTTGCCATAATCTGTATGGAAATGAGTAGATTGTGTTTTTTGTGGGGGAGGGGAGGGAGGGTACCAGGGATGGACTCAGGGGTACTCGACCTACCATTGAGCCACATCCCCAGCTCTATTTTGCATTTTATTTAGAGACAGGGTCTCACTGAATTGCTTAGCACCTGCTAAGTTACTGAGCCTGGCTTTGAACTCGCGATCCTCCTGTCTTAGCTACCCAAACCCAAACTGGAAGATTCTGAATCTTAGGTTGCTTATATTGTGCACTGTACCTGGTGTGTGAATGCATTTTAATGTTTTTGTCAACGTATGATGGATTCCGTATTTTACAGTGCTGTTGGGGAATAATTAAAAAGCTAATCTGAACAGGAGTTGACACCGTATCTGGCCCTTACTTACCTGGTTTCACACTGGTTACACCTTCTCCAATACTCTCTACGATCCCAGCTCCCTCATGACCCAAAATTGCAGGAAGTGGTACTTTGTCTTTTCCTTCCAGGATGTGCTTATCTGTACCACAGATCCCAGAGGATATAATCTGAAAGGTGATTACATGATTGGAGATAAAATGCCTTGTCATAAAATGATTGAGTCTTTCATAAAAAGGCAATATTTCCAACTTTAGAGGCAGAATATATTCTTTAAAACTTGGGCTATACATTTGAGGCATTATTGATTGTGTCCCTATAATAGAGCTGTTTCAGGAAAAGGACCAAAGCATTTGGTTTATCAGTCTATATAATTTCCCCTAGACCTCTTTAACATCATAAACACCACTGAATTATTTTCTGGCTCTTTGTCAAGAGGAGTTATGCATTCTGTGAGATATGATGAAGCACACAACCCAAACTTGAGCATCTGTTTTGATACATACACCCTAATGGAAGAAACCGTGGGTGATAATATCTATGCTGTTCTCCCTGCCTTGTCCTCTACCTGCCAGTAGAAGAAGCTGAAACACAAGGCTTTTCATGTTAAGTCCCCACCCAGATCTTGGCATGCTAGTTCATAACATGCAGTTAATATCCAAAAGAATAGGTGAAAGGCCCCTTTCCCCCCCTAATACTCTGCTTTGGTGCACAGTTTTCTTTCCTTTTTCTCTTTGTAATCAGTTTCTTTATCCAGCTATTCTAGTAACAAAGGCAAGTTGGTTTTCCCCCAGGGTATTGAGATTTCACAGTTGGAAGGAGTTGGTGGCAAATCAAAGGTTAGCCTCTCATTGCACATTTCACTTGGTACACTCATAAGGCACTATTTCCATTTAGATATTCTCTTCACTGTTTTTTCTCTACTCAACAGTCATTGACCCTGGAGCTTTGGTACTTTTTGCAAATCTGATTGCTCAGTTCCATGATGACTTATTTTCTTATTCCTTTTTGATCTTTGGAGGTTGAAAATATTTATTTCTATGGGTTCTGCTGTGTTTGCTCAGGCTTTTTGCTTGCATAACTGTCCTGCAAGCTCATGTCTCTCTGCCTTGAGTTTTGTCCGCAGGAAATCTCTGATTAATCATGCATCTTGATATTCAATCCCTATTCTATCAGAAAAATAACTGGCTAGGTTTCTCTACAAATAAAAATAATTTTCCTTTTCACTCTTTTGTTTGTTTTTCAAATTACTTTAGGCTATTCTTCTATCTTTTGTACTTTGAATGAACTTTATGGTCTATCCCTCTCCCCCAATTTCAGTGAGCTATTTGAAATGTCCCTGGTTTTCTAGTATCTAGGCTTTGGCACACTGCATCAACTAGTTCAAAATAAAATTTGAAACCAAGCACCTTATTTATGAAATTAGAACTTAACTAGCAAGATTATTTTCAAGTATAACTGAGAAATTCTACATAGAGTATTCAGCTTTCAGTTGTGGCAAGCAAGGCTTTTCCAGATTCAACCTTCCAAGGATAAGTAAAAAAGCTGGGCACCATATATGCAACAGATGACAAGCCATGGGATAAATTCAAATTGAGTTTCAACTGATTGAATGTAATGTTAATTCAGTAATATCCTACAGAAATGTATAACCTGAATCTAACTGGGAGATCTCACATGAAATAAACTGAATAGAATTTGTTAGTCACCTTTGTGTCACTGTAAACAAAATGTCTAACAAGAGCATCTTGGAGTAGGAAGGATTTGTTTTGATTCATGGTCTCAGAGGATTCAGCCTTTGGTCAGCTGCCTTCAAGGCAGAAACACCATAATGGAAGGATGTGGCAGAGGAAGGCTGTTCAACTCATGGCAGCTGGGAAGGGAAGAGAGAGAGGGGCTGTGGAAAAGATCAACCCTCTGTTATGGTTTGGGTGTAAAGTATCCTCAAGAGCTCCTGTGTAAATGCAACAATATCCAGAGGTAAAGAATTGGCTTATGAAAGCTATAACCCAATCAGTTCATCCTAGTTTGAACCGACAAACTATGTGGTAATTGTAAGCAGATGAGGCATGATTGGAAGAGATGGATCACTGGGGGTGTGCCCTGAAAGGATGCATTGCCCCTGTGGCCCCTTCCTTGCTTGTTCTTTCTGCTTCTGGGCCCAAAACCACCTCCAAGATTCAAGGCAACCTCTCAGCTGTGAGGTGTAAAAATTATAAAACAATTTACATGCTTCCAATATACAATAGCACAGAGAAAACATCCATCCAAAAGGGAGGAATAGGGACAAGAAGGAATGGGACCAAAGCAAAATCGAAACCCAGTGGGGCAAATGTAAAGTCCCAAAACTCAACATCCAGAAACTGAAGTATGTGGTGGTTTTCTTGAAATCTTGCCAGACAAAGCACTAAAACTGGGGTCAAGGAAGTAGGATCGTTGAAGAGATTGCCACCACTAAAAATAAGTTAATTGTCTTGCACAATGACATAGTGTTATAGTTTAGATGTGAGGTTTCCCTCAAAAGCTCATGTGTGAGATAATGTGTGTTTACTCTGTGCTTTGTATATTGGAAGCATCTAAATTGCTTTATAAGTTTTATAGGAGCTGACAGCTAAGGGTTTGCCTTGAGTCTATGCACTTAGATTTTTGAGCAATGCTGGAACTATGGAGATTATGGGTACTCTTGCAGATGTACTAAAAGGAATTTTTCATTGGGAAGTAGTCATGAGATTTTGGGGGCCCAGGGGTAGAATGTTATGATTTGGATGTGTAATATTGCCCCTAGAAGCTCATGTGTTAGTAAATGCAACAATATTCTAAGATGAAATGTTGGATTATGAAGCATGTGATCTCATCAGTAAATTAATTTATTTGATGGATTAATAATTTCTTTTTTTAACTTTTTAAAGACCTTTATTCGTGTGACTGTAACAAATGAAATTATTAATTTCAATGAATTTACTGGGAAGTGATGAAAAACTATAGGTAGGTGGGTCATGGCTGGAAGTAGTTCATTGAGGCATGGCTTCAGGACTATATCTGTCCCTGACACTAACTCTTTCTCGATTTCCTGGCTACCCTGAGCTGAGCACCTGTCCTCTGCCATGCCCTTCCACCATGATGTTCTGTGTCACCCCAGGACCAGATCAATTGTTTTAACTCATCATGGATTGAGTCCTCTGCAACCGTGATCCAACATAAACTTTTCCTCCTCTTAAGTTGGTCTTTTAGGTATTCTGGTCATAATGATTAAAAGTTGACTAACAGTTTCTTACAAAATAAATGCAAAATTTCTTTTTTAAAAAATATATTTTGCCCTTCTATTTTAGATTTTATTCAAATATGTCTGATGGTACAAGGTGAAAATTCTTTGAAGATGAGATGTGAAATGGAAGAGGAGGATTCAATGCTTGAGTCTACTGGTAATTCTGATAAACATTTGTGATGAAGAATTATAACATTTTGAGTCATTTCAATGAAATAGTGAACAAGGCCAAGGATAGTCAAGAAATTTTGAAGAACAAATTATAGGACTTATTCTGTATGATAATATAAATCTACGATAATGCAAGCATTTGTTTTTGGTACAATGATAAATGTACCAATAGGTTAATGGATCAGAATTAAAATTAAGAAGTAGACCCAGACATACTAGCCATTTGATTTAGAGAAAAAGTGGCACTAAAGTGTAGGGGTAAAGGCAGAATTTTCAAATAACTAGGTCAATTTGTTATATAAGTAGGAAGAAAGTTAATCTTGGACTTCTACCTCACAGCAAACACAAAAGAATTATTGCCAGGCATTTTTTACTTGTAGATCTAAATGCAAAGTGGAAACCAGTTAAGATTCTAGACAAAAACAAGGAAATTATCTTCCTGATCTTGGGCCAGGGAATGATTTCTTAATTGGGCCATAAAAGGCACTAATCATTAGGGAAAACATTTATAAATTGGACTTCAGTAAATTATGAAATTCTCTTCAAGTGTGTAAACAAGAGAGTGAAAAGAAACCAGAGTGGAAGAAGAAATCTGCCCCAGTTATAATCAACTGAGGAGTCATATCTAGACAAAAAAAATATATATATATATATATATATATAGAATGTCTACAAATAAATAAGGAAAAGATGGACAACCCAATAGAAAAAAAGGAACAAGACACTATAATCTACTTCACAACAAGTTATATCTGAATGGCCAAAAGTATATGAAACATACTCAAACTTCTTAGTCATTAAGAAAATGTAATTTAAAATAATATGATGATGCAGTCTCTGTAAGAACTAAAATAAAATAATTGATTATGCAAAACACTGAATGTGGAGAAACTAGAATTATCTTGTGTTTCTAGTGGGAATATTATTTTATTCTTTATTTATCAATTATGTGTCAGTTCTCCTAAGTTTATTGGACACTTGATAGGCTGCTCTGTGCTGTGATAAGGGTGACAAGGGGGAGAAGAAACATGCTATTGTGGTTCTCAAATAGTCACAAGAAGACAGTGGTAATAAAGAAACTATTTCTCTCCTAAACATTTTAATGGGTGAAGAGCAATATTGCCACTTTCCTAGTTAGTTTGGGACATACCTTATCTGTTTAAAAAATGTTATGAATTTTGCCACTTTATTTAATGAAGGAAAGAAGATATTGACTCTCCATAGCTAACAGGAATAAAATAAAAAGGCATCAAAATCCCTTAAATGTTGCTATTGAGAACTTCTAATGAATTACATAGAAAGCATTCTAACATCAGTGGTAAAACTATTTTACTAGATAGTAGTGTCTAACCCTATCAGGATCAAATCTGACTCTATCAGAAAGTGTTGCTTTACATCAAAATGTGTTTAAGATGGTTTATCCATTGCCAATGACCATAATAGAGAAAAAGATGCAAAAGAGAAAAAAAAAGAGTATTCAGAGGAGAAATATTAAGAAATGATTTACCCCTAGTTAACAGGTAAAACCGGAACCAAATTTCCATATTATGTTATCAGGTACATTTAAATTTTTCTGCAGGTAACAATTGGAAATTGATTGTTCTATAGAATGCTCTACTTTGAACAAGTGCACATTGAAAGTCTAAAAACTTACTATGATTAATAATAAAGATTTGGAAGCAGGATCTGGCAATCCAGTGCTGATAGTCTTGGCCATAGTAGGACAAGATGTAGTGCTATTTTCTGAAACCTAGTAGAAGAATCCTAGATGGGGCAAAGCTCTCTTACTGCCAGAATGTTTAAAGATGCAGGAACTGGAGACTAAAAGTAGAATCTCATATCGTTCTTATGTTTGTTAATCATATAAACGCATTTAAAAATTTTTCAGAATGTAGGTTCAGTCATTACTAATAAATATACCTAATGTATTTGTTGCTTGAAGTAAATTATGTATTATAGGTGAATTTTAATATAAGTGAAACATCAAATGATTGAATCTAGGCAATTATTAAAATTTCCCACTGATGGATATTTTATTTTCTCAATTTGTATTTAGTTTTAAAACAAAAAACTGACAAGTTTTAAAACAAAAAAATTTATTAAAAAAGAGTAAATGCCCATTTAAAGGCACTCAGTAGTTTTAAAGACTTAATTTGGAGATAGCTGAATATTTTGTGTATAAAGTAAAATTTGCACTTAAGGAATTATTAATTTGTATAATTCAGACTAAAGAATTTACCTTGAGTATCTTTTTTAAGTTGGGTACATCAGCAAGAAGTTATCTTACTCTTTTAAAATATATATGTGATGTCTTTATTTTGCCTTCATTTTTGAAAGATAGTTTTGCTAGATTCCTCTTGGTCAATGTTTTTTTTTCTTCAAACACTTTGAGTATGTTATCACATTGCCCTCTGAACTCTATTGTTTCTGATGTTAAATCAATTGTTAGTCTTATTGAGGTTACCTTCTATGTGATATGTTCTTTTCTCTTGTGCTTTTAAGATTTGCTCTTTTCCTTTTTATTTTATTGTGTTAAAAACACTTAATATGATTTCTATTTGCTTAATTAAATTTTAAGTGTACAATACATTATTGTTGACTACAGGTACAATATGGTACAGCAGTTGTTTTTTTTTTTTTAACTCAACTGAAGGAAGAATATACACAGGAGAAAAGACAGTCTCTCTAATAAATGATGTTGACTTGTTTAACTGAAACTTTATTCTTACTGATTAGTAACTCTCCATTTCCCTCTTTCTCCCAGCTCTAGAAACCACCACACTTGTCTTTGGTTCTATGAATCTATTTTAGATATTTGATATCAGTAGAGTTATATATTATTTGTCATCCTGTGATGCACTTATTTTACAGCATAATGTTCTCAAGGTTCATATATATTATCACAGATTGCAGAGTTTCCTTCTTTATAAAAACCAAGTAGTATTCAAATGCATGCAAAAAGCACATTTTCTTTATTCATCTGTTGATGGATATTTAGGTTGTTTCCACATCTAGGCTATTATGAGTTGTGCTGACATAAGCATGGGAGAGTTGTATCAGCAGTATTTACATACTGATTTCAATCTTTTGGATAAATACCCAGGGGCTGCCTTATGTGGTTGTTCTATTATTTAATTTCTTAGAGAAATCTCCATATTATTTTTATTATGGGTGCTACAATTTGAATTCCCATCAACAGCTAGCAACAGTTCTAACTTTTTCTACATCCTTGCTAAGAATTTATATCTTTTGTTTTTTGATAATAGACAACCTAACAGGTATGAGGTAATATCACATTGCAGTTTTGATATGCATTTCCATAATAATTAGCATTTTTGATAAACATTGATCATTTTTTGATAAACACATTGACCAATTGTATGTTTGCTTTGAAAAAATGCATATTTAGGTCTTTTGCCCATTACATTCTTTTCTTGCTATTGAGTTAATAGAAGTTCCTTATGTAGTTTAGATATTTACCCCTTATTATTTATAAGGTCTGAAAATATTTTCCTCTCATTCTATTGGTTGCCTTTTCATTCTGGTACTTATTTCCTTTCATTTCTTCATGTCCATGAAGTCATTACCAAGAACAATGTCATAAATATTTCCCCTATGTTTTATTATAGTAGTTTCAGACTTCATGTTTAAGTCTTTAATCAATTTTGAATTGATTTTTGTATACAGCATGAGAAAATTTCCATTTTCAACCTTTTGAATGTGGATATTCAATTTTCCCAGCATTATTTGTTGAAGAGACTATCTTTTCCCCATTGTGTATTCTTGGCATACTCATCAAAGTTTATTGTTTATGTGTAAGTTTATTTATAGTCTATTTCATTGGCTCATATGTCTACTTTATGCCAATACCATATTGTTGTGAGAGAAAAAGAAGAAGGAGGAGGAGAAGGAGGAGAAGGAGGAGGAGGAGGAGGAGGAGGAAATATAGATAAAATAAAAAGCAGAACAAAAAAGGGAAAATAATATAAATACAAATCAAGAGGGAAAAATTAGAAAAAAGAAAAATCCAATTAAAGAATAAACACAGAATAAGACAAAAGTAAGAGAAAATGGTGAGATATAAAAAGTAATAATAAAAGAACAGATGGAGAAAAGAAAATGGGTCAAAAATTCTTCTTAGCCAAGGTTCTTGGAAACATCTCCCACCTGTTCTTTAAGATCGGAATCTACCAGGTATGGTGGGCAAGGTTATTGATTGCAGCTGCTGCTTGTTGTCATGCCTCTCAGTTGTCACCAAATGAGTTATGATGGAAAGCAGGCTGTGTCCCACTTTTCTCACAAAACAGGTTAAGGAACGTTTACAATGCTCATATTTCCTCCAGAGGTTTTTAGACTGTGCCATCAACTTCCAGGGCTCACCTATAGTCCCTCATCTCCTCAAATAGTTACACACTTATTGTTACTTGGTTTCCACTCCCTGGAGAAGCAAACTAGGGCTAGTTATCTCTTGAAAACCACCTTGAAATCCCTGTTTAGCATCCTTTTGTTTCTACTTAAAGAACTCATTTATTTATTTATAAGATCCATCTAGTGGTGATGAACTTCCTTGGCTTTTGTTTTGTTTGTGAAAGTCTTTACTCTTCTTTGTCTTTTGGAGGACAGTTTTGTGAGAAATAGCATTGTTTTGTTGGACTTTTTGTTCCTTTCATGACCTTTTGGGGTCTTTTTCTGTAACCATGGATAGTTTTATTGAGATTCGCTTGTATGTGACTAATCACTTTGTTATTGGTAATGTTCTCTTTAACTCTGACAATTTGATTAAAACATATCTCAGTATAGATCTTTGAGGTCATCTTATTTGGGTTTCTTGGCCCTTTTTCTTCCCTGGATTTGAGAAGTTTTCACTCATTATTTCTTTGAGTAAGCTTTCTAATCTTTTCTTTCTTTTGTTTAGGATTTCCAAACTCTATAAATTGGTCTTCTTATTGATATCCCATAGTTTCTTTAATATTCCTTTAATCATTTACTTCCTTTTTTTTCCTTGATTAAATTTTTTTCTAACCTGAGTTCACAGATAATTTCTTCTGGTTGTTCTATTCTGCTGTTGAACCCCTTTAGTAAAATTTTAAGTTAGTTAAGGTATTCTTCATCTCTATGATTTTTGTTTGGTGAATTTTAATGTTCTCAAAGGATCTATATTAAAGTTTGCTGATTATTTCTTTTGCTTGCTCAACTCTGCTCCTGAATGCCTCCTATGGAAATTTTATTTCAGTGATTATACTTTTCAGCTCAATTTAGTTGCTTTAAAGATGAATCATTGTCATCTTTAAAAATAACTTCTATATTGTTTTATTTAGTTCTCTGAACATTTATAATAGCTGATTTTTAAATCTTTACTAAGTTCTGAGATCTCTGAAAAGCTATTTAAATTGCTTACTTTTTTCCAGTATAATGATCAACTGTTTCTTTGCATGTCTTAGGATTTGTCAAAAACTGAATATTTAGATAATAGAATAGTATCTCTGGATTTTGATTAGTCTCTTCTTCCTATCCCCTTCCATTCCTTTCATTGTGCTTTTTCTAGTGTCAGACTTAGGTTTTCAGTTTTTTCCCCTATATTTTTATTTTTAAACCTGGCTTCCTAGAATTTTCCCCTGGGTCAGCATCTTGAGGAATGTTTCCCATTCTTCACCATGTTAGTAATAATTAGCAGCTTTCAAGTGCCCATTTTAGTTGCTCCTGAGGGAAAGCCACCTAGTGCTTATCCATAGTCTTTTGGACCCCCAAGGAGGAACATGATCTTAGTCGACTCCTTTTAATAGTATCCTTGGGTGGCGTTCTGAAAGCTCCATGAAACTGCTGCTACCAGTTTCATGGAGCTTTCAGTCTTCTTAATTGCTCATCACTAAGATCTCTACTATGATTTGGATATGTTTTGTAGCTTGAGGTTCATGTGCTTGAAGCTTGGTCCTCAATATAATAGTATTGAGAGGTGGTTGTTATGGTTTAGATAGGAGATGTCCTCAAAAACTCATGTGTGAGACAAAGCAAGAAAGTCTGGAGGTGAATTGATTGGGCTATGAGCATTCTACCATAATCAGTGAATTAATTCTCTGATAGAGATAAATGGGTGGTAACTGTAGGCAGGTAGGGTGTGGTTGGAGAAGGTGGGTCCCTGTGGGTGCACTTTTGGATATATTTTTTGTCCTTTTTGAGCAGAGTTCTCTCTCTGCTTCCTGTAGCTATGTAGCTCTGTTCCCAGATGCTTTCCCCTGTCACACCCTTCTGCCATGATGTTTTGTCTCCCCTCAGGTACAGAGTAATGGAGTTGGCTGTCTTAAGGACTAAGACCTCTGAAACCATGAGTCAAGTAAACTTTTCCTCCTTTAAAGTGGTTCTTGTCAGGTCCTTTTGTCACAGCACCGAAAGAGCTTACTAAAACAGTGGTGATAACTTTAAGTGGTGGGTTCTATTGTGAGGTGATTAGGTAATGTTGACACAAACTCATGAATGGATTAATGGATTAATGTGTTTCTCAATAACTAATAACTTCTAGTCTCATAGGAATGAGTTAGGTGTACCTGGACTGAATTAGTTATTGAGAGAATTTCTCCTTCTATTTCTCTGCCATGTTGTAACACAGCATGTTGTCCTCACCAGAAACTAATCACTAGAAACTAATCATGTTAGCACCATGCTCTCTGACCTCTGAAACTGTGAGTTAAATAAGCCTCTTCTTAAAAATAAAGTATCCAGTTAAAGGTATTTAGTTATAGCAAGAGAAAACACACTAAGACAATACCTAATGTTTTTGACAATCCTTTCAGACATGAGTCTTTTCCTATTCTTTTCCAAATAAAGTTAGCCCCCTTAGCAGGGCTGCACAATTATGAGTCCTTTCATGCATATTTCTGTGGTTAAAATTTCTTCATTACTGCAAGAAAGTTGGGGGTGAAGGCAATGACTTATTTCCTAAAATGACACCTTTGCCCTATGAGTTGGTAAATTCTTGCAAGGGACTGAGTTGGGTCCAATTCATACTCATATTGAAGCCCTAACCCCCATGTGATGAAGTATTTGGAGATGGATATTTTGGTGGGAGGTAATTAAGTTTGGATGAAGTCACGAGGATAGGACACCCCTCGTGAGATTACCAGCCTTATAAAAAGAAACCAGACAGCTTGCTTGTTTTCTCTACCTTGCGAGGACACGGCAAAGAGATAGTCATTGTGAGCCAGAGTCATCACCACAGCTCAACCATGCTGACACCCTGATCTTGTACACTTCCAGCCTCCAGAACTGGGAGAAAAATGCTTGTTTGAACTACTATTCCATTATAGCCTGAGTATGTTCATACAGTTCTCATCTTGCCCTGCCTGGTGTGATCTTCTTCCTTACTAGTGAGCACTGGGGAGGATGGTGGGTGATTTGGGCCAGGTATCCTAGAAATGATGCATCTAGAGTGGAGACTCCATGGGTAGGAGATGGGTTGGGGAAGGGTTCTCAGTTTTCTCATCCATTCCACTGGGAGTAGAGAATCTGCTTGTTGTTATCTTACTCCATTTTTCTGCTGCTACACCAAAATGTCACAGATTGCGTAACTTGTAAACCACAGAATTCTTTTTGGCTCACAGTTGTGGAGGCTGGATCTAACAGTATGGAATCTGGTACCCCACAAGGGCCTCCCCTCTGTGTCTTAATTTGGCAGAGGGCTAAGTGAGCATGTGTGAAACAGAGAGAGAGGTGTGGGTGCTGATTTTACCCTTTTATCAGGAGCCTACTTCCATGATAACTAACCAACTCCCACAACAATAGTCTGGATCCATTCATGAGATGATAGCTCCGTGACCTAATTTTCTCTTAAAGGTATCACCTCCCAATACCCTTAAATTGGCAATTAAATTTCAACATGAGTTTTGGAAGGGGCAATCAAACCACAGCAGTTATAATCAGAATACCTTTATAATTGTGAATAAAAGAGGTTTATGATTCAATAATTGCTCATGTAGATTTTCAAAATTTAAAAACAATAATATATTTAAAATATTTAGTAACATTTCAATATTTATGTACCTTATGTTTCTGACATTTTCACACAATGCAATGATCTTACTATTAAATACAGTAATACAGAGCTGGTGTAAATCATAGGAATTCTTGATTTTCTTTAAATACAAAATGTCATTTTTTTCTCCTAAAATGAAAAATAATTATAAACACACATCTGCATTCATGCCTACTGAAAGTCTCATTTATATTTACCTTAATTCGAACTTCACCAGCTTTTGGTGGATCAACTTCAACTTTCTCAATAGACAGGGGGGCATTTGTTGTCCAGGCAATGGCTGCCCGGCATGTGATAACCTATGTATATAAAGATAAAATGACAAAGTGGTCTTATTCCTACTAATCTAAAATTGAGTGAGACATTTAGTTACATTCCCACTTACAATACTGAATTGTCATTCTGCTTTATCACTTTGAAATATAGATAATAGACTTCATTCATTGAAAATAATCACATGTATATTTTTATACATGAATAATATAAATTGGGAGACAAATGATTTATATATATACACACATATATATCTATATTTATATATGCATATCTATATCTCTATAGACAATATCTATATCTATATGATTATATATGTGCACACATATATCTATATGTGTATATTTCTATGTCTTTATATACATATAGAGATATGTAGTCTTTGTCTCAAAATGTTTTATACCAGTTATCTGAATAATACTTAGGGAATTTCTCATCTGTATTCCAAATGTCATGAGATATTAATGTTGCCCAACTGGTTTATGGATCCCAGTTCAGTTTTCTAAATCTAGATTTCTACATTGTAATTTCTAATACTAATCATCTATTTAAAATAGAGAAAACTGGATCATTGTAATGTTTTGAGCAACTAATAAAAAAATAGAGAAAAATGGAATTTATTGTGGAAAGATTATTATAAGAAAAGAGAACTATTATATTGGAAATAGGAAAAGAAATAATGTTAATTTTGTTTCTTTATGGTCATTTCCATAAAACATCATGCAGAATATTTTATTCTATCTTCATAGTTCTTGTGCCTTATAACCTTTATTCATTTATTGCATTTTTATTTTAAAATCTCTACACAGCTCAAGCTTTGATAGTTATCTATTGATTTTTCTACATTAGTAGGTGGCTGTATTTGACAGATTCTTTTAGCATTAGAAAGATTTTGTTCTACTTTACAGAAGGATTAATTGTTTTTTAAATGATAAGAGTTCTTACTGTATCACAATTATGAATTTGTTTTTGAAAAATCAATTTACAAATGACCAGGAATACTTCCTCTGTGTAAAGCATGGTGTATATATATTCACATGGTATCTTTTTTTTTTTAAATTTTTTATTGTTGGCTGTTCAAAACATTACATAGTTCTTGATATATCATATTTCACACTTTGATTCAAGTGGGTTATGAGCTCCCATTTTTACCCCATATACAGATTGCAGAATTACATCAGTTACACATCCATTGATTTACATATTGCCATACTAGTGTCTGTTGTGTTCTGCTGCCTTTCCTATCCTCTACTATCCCCCCTCCCCTCCCCTCCCCTCCCCTCTTCTCTCTCTGCCCCCTCTACTGACATTCATTTGTCCCCCTTGTATTATTTTTCCCTTTCCCCTCACTTCCTCTTGTATCACATGGTATCTTTAACAGCCTAAAGTACATCTACTGACAAGAAGATTAATGAAGCTACATTTGAAAAGCAAACCAACACTTACTTTGTTGGATGTTTCAGTGAAGAGTTTTCCTTGCTCCATCTTTCCTTATGGCTGGTTTACAAGTGAGAACTCTGTCTCTTCTCACCAGCTTTTATGGAGCCTTAGAGTTTCCTCCCACCTGAGAGTGACTCATCTACTACATAGCAACCAAGGGAGGAGGGAAGGGAAAAGGGGAGAAATAAAAGGTTGAGTAAAGGATGAAAGAAAATGCAAAATATGAAACTGAGGAGAAGGATGAAGAAGAGCAAATCTTGAGGAGAAAAAATGGAGAGCTAGTGAAGGAAAAAGCGGAAAGTAAATAAGGGTTTTAAAAAGAACAAGAAAAAAACGATGAAGGGAAAGTAGCAACCTCCCCCAAAGCATATATTGTGTTTTATAGTTTGGAAATTCTTCTACATCCATAATGTCACTTGATCCTTCACAAGACAACTAGACTAATTTTCTTATGAGGAAACTAAAGTTCAGAAATGATTGCAGATTAATTTTAATTAGAGCTCAAATAAGGTTTATGATTTCAAATCCCATGATTTTGGGGGAAGAATTATGAAGAAAAGTATAAAAAATGCTGAGAAGTGAGAAAAATTTAGAAAGAATGGTAAAGATTGTGAAAGGTAGAAGAACAGGAATTATCATACGAAAATAAAATTTAAAGACTTATTTTGAAAGGAGTTAAACTTGTCAGACAGAAACCTAATTCAAACTGTTTAATGCAAAACAGGAGTTTTTATTGATCATGTGGTTTTGGAGATAGAAAAATCAAGCACAAGCTTTTCCACCTTGGCACTCATTCTTTGGACAATTATAGGTTATCAGTCGTCTGCTGACAGGTAATGATGATAATGATGAATAAAAATGGTGAAAATAAGACATAGTGCTTCTCCTTCTCTAGCTGAAACCTGTTTCTGTTGGCTTTATGGTAAAACTCATTTATTTAATCTAGCTTTTCTATTTATAATTTTACCCTTCTATCTCAGTAGACTTACTTCAAAACTTTATTCTGTTCTTTTCTTTTAATTTTCTTTAAGTTTATTTTAATTTTTATTTTGAGACAGCGTCTCTCACTTTTAATTTTTATTTTGAGACAGCATCTCTCACTAAGCTGCTTAGGGCCTTACTAAATTGCTGAAGCTGGGTTTGAACTTCCATTATCTGAGTTTCTGGGATTACAAGCATGTGCCATTACACGGAGCTAATGCATTCATTTTTATTGTGAAGTAGTATTTTATTGTTTTGGCTTATTACAAATAATAATATCATGCACATTGACTAATTCAATGTCATGAAGATTTATATTTAGTTTTCCTCAGATATTTTCATCGTTTTAGCTTTTAAATTTAGGTCCTTGATTTATTTTGATTCAATCTTTGTGTATGGTATGAGGTAGGGATCAAACTTCTTTTGCATGTGGATAACCAGTTATTCCAGGCTCATTTCTTGAAAATATATTCTTTCCCTATTGAATGGTTTTGGCATCCTTGTCAAAAATCAATTAGCCATAATTATATGGGTTTATTTCTGAAATCTGTTGCTATTTTATTGATTTCCATGTCAATTTTTATGTCTGAAACTGTCTTTATTTTGTCTTTGTAGTAAATTTTACATCTTTCAGTTATTTCAGATGGTGAGAGTAAACAAATATGATCTCTTTTATTCCATCTTGACTTGAAGTGATTTTTTTCTTTGCCTAGGTTGTTGTTAGTGTAGAGAAATGCCACTGACTTTTATCTACTGAGTTGTATCCTGAAAGTGTACTGAATTCATTTATTAATCCCAACAGGTTTTCTTTAGGATATATGTGAATATGTTATTGGCCAGCAGATAATTTAACTTATTTTTCAATTTGGAAGCCATGTATAAATATTTTTGTGCCAATTTTCTCTCTCTAGGATTTCTAGTATTTTGTTGAATAGAAATCACAAGAAAGGAAAAATTTGTCTTATTACTGATATAGAGGAAAACTTTTGAGATTCACTATTCAGTATAATAGCCATGGACTTTTCATATGTAATATTTTTAATGCTTAGATAATCTTCTGTTTCTAGGTTGTTGAATACTTTTATCATGAAAGAACAATAAATTTTGTCAAATGCTTTTCTGTATCAACTAAGATGATCATGTGATTTTTGTCTTTCCTTCTGTTAACGTGGTATGTCAAATTTATTGATTTACATGTGTTGAATCATACTTGTATCCCAGGCTTAAATCCCACTCAGGCATGGTGTATGATCCTTAATGTACAGTTGAATTCAATTTGGTAGCATTTCATTGATGCAATCCCTTAAATCTTTCACCTCGGAAAATTTCATTGGAGTCAATACTGCTTATCCCAGGGGAAATGCTAGCTGCCCTGTACCTCAAGATGAAGGCTGAGCCAAATCCTCCACGTGCACTGGTGACACAGGTAGGACATGCTGTGACCTGAGCATTCAACATCTGTTGCTGGATGGACCGTTGGCATCAGTTAAGCCACCACCACCTTACCTGATAATCCCTTTTTTTGATCTTGTAGTTAGTGTCTGAAATGGTCAGGCATGTTTTCTCCTTACTGAGTTAACAATCACCTGGTAGCATATCATCAATTCACACCTCATCATTTCTATACACTCCTTTTTCAAAGGAGTCTATAGCAAATTTTTACCCTTGCCTTCACACATTAGATTATATATTCTGCAAACATTCTTGTGCCATAAAAAGTATTAAAAATCTTCTTCTGAAGATAAAATCTGCCATTTCCATTCAGTTTCTACAGAAGAAGGGGTGTTTATTTTTCTGTAATGGCATGGAACACAGTGATAAGAGATAAATAAGACAACTTAGCTTTAGGGAAATGATTGTGCTGAAGTAAGCAAATTGGTGAGAAATTGCCAAAGCAAGAAACTACTTTTAGCAAAAGTCACTCTTGGAGTTTAAAGAGAAAGTATAATCTGTATCATCAAAGAAAGAACATGAGAATATTATCAGATATACAAAAATAGATAAATGGGAGATTACTATCAGTTTGAAGGGATTCATGAAATTAATACCTTATCTAACTACATGAATTTAGAAAAGTTATAAATAAATTCTATATAGTGTACCTTATCTATTAGTTTTTAAGATTATAATAACATGATCATTTAATCATCATTGCTAATTTAAAATTAATCTAGACCAATAGGTTTAAATAAAAATAGATTTAAATAAAATTTCTAATTATGAAAAAAGGTGGTATTTACTCAAATTATCTTTCCTGAAGCTCCTGGAAAACTATATCCAAGAGTAATATCAATATTTGTGGAAAAAATATTTGTGGCATATGAGTAGGCCCTATGTAGGCTTTGTCCATTATTGTATTGCCTATACCTATTTAGCATGTGAAAGGTGCTAAATATTCTGAATAAATGAATGTTTTGTAACAATGCTTTCTCTTAGCAGTCTATAGTATCCTGGTTATCATGATTTCTGCATCCCTGTTCGTATTCTTTTTTTTTTCTTTAATCAACCTTTTATCTTTTTTTAAAACTTTTTGAAAATTTTTATTTAAAAAAAAACACAAAAAACAAGACTTTTTTCACTTCAGTATGAGGTATGTTGCATTTTCCCGTTTGTTCAATGCTTTAAAGCTCAAGGATGCCTCTGCTTTCAATTGTACATGGGCCTGAAGCATCCTAGCTTTTGGCAAGCAGGCAGGAGACTCAACAAAAATCAAAATAGGAACAAGGCAGACTAAATGCAGAGCACATATGTAAACATATTATACATTTGAAAATTACAATATCAGTAAAAGTGATACAGTTTACAGGTGAGATGAAACTATCTGGAACTGGCCTACCATAAGTTTCTGAACCTGGACTGATACAATAAGTTAATATATATATATATATGTATATNATAGTTGATCTTTTGCTTCTTGTATTTGCTTATGTAATTCATTGTCAAAGTGATCTTTCATTGTCTGATTTTGCTGTCTAATGTCTTCCTTGAGACTCCAGATCATCTGAAGCATGTATATCCTGAATTCTTTATCTGACATTCCATCTGCTGCAGATATTACCTCTTGTAACGTTGAGTTGACCTGCATTGCTTGTGGTCCTTTCTTTCCTTGTCTTTTCATACTGTGCGTGTTTCTTTCTGCTTGGTGAAACTGTTGTGTTATTGAATTTTCCCCCTATATATTTATATTGCTCTTGTATAGTTGCAAAGTCTCCCTCGCAGGCGCGGGTGGCGGCTCTGCCCCTCCTCCAATTGTGGCAATGTGCCTACCATGCTGGCAGGTCGCTGGGCCTATTCTGCCAGTGGGTCGCAGGTCCGCGTACCTTGCAGGCGCGGGGGCGGTTCTGCCCCTCCGCAGGTTGGTGGGCCTGTTCTGCCTGTGGGTCGCAGGTCCGCCTATCTTGCAGGTGCGTGGCGGCTCTGCCCCTCCCCCAACCGGGGCAATGTGTCTTCCGCGCTGGCGGGCCGCTGGGCCTGTTCTGCTGGTGGGTCGCCGGTCCGCCTACCTTGCAGGCGCGCGGTGGCTCTGTAATTAGACTTCTTAAGGAATCAAATTTATTTCAAGAGACTACACATGTTCCTATTCTTGAAATCAACATACTGTTCCTGTTTGGCAAAGTTTGATGTGATGTCTCCAAATCTAAGACTATGACTTGAAATAAGGGAATGTTCTGTTGTGAAATATCTTGCTCATAAGAGTCGGTTTGGGCATTCTCTTTCATAGCATCTTGCTAAAATCTGTAATAATCATCTTTTTTTTTCCTTTTAAGTTGCCTCATTTAGAGCTTTAGTGGTATATGATGCAAGTCCTTTGAGATGACAGGCAATAACTGACCAATTGATTACTTTACTATATGAATCTAACTTCTGAGTCAAGAATAATGAAATCCTTTGGCTCCATAGATTACCCCACTCAGTGTGTTCCAAATTTGCGTGATGTCAGTGAACTTTATAACTTCTGGGATTCAATTTTTATATTAGAAAAATTGCAAAAACATGAACAAGCTGGGAGAAAAGGGGGGATATGTTTGACCAACAGAAGCTATGAAAAGCCCAGGTATGGTGGTGCACACCTGTAATTCCAGCAGCTCGGGAGGCTGAAGCAGGAGAATAGCAAGTTCAAGGCCAGCCTCAGCAATTTTAGTGATGTCCTAAGCAATTCAAGACCTGTTTCAAAGAAAAAAAAAAGGACTGGGGATGTAGATAAGTGGTTAAGCTTAAGCACCCTGGGTTCCTGGGTTCCTTGGTTCAATCCCTAGTACAAACAAATAAACAAACAAACTATGGAAGGAAAGAACACTCAAAGAAGCAAAGGATTTGAATGTAACTGGGAGGAGAAACTCCAATCAATTCAACTTCAACCCCCCCCCCCCC
>NW_026000057.1:29866048-29872620 GCF_001458135.2 Marmota marmota marmota
CGCTGTCTTAGGTGAAGCACGTTAAGAACATGAATATAGCATTACATACCTGAGCTCAAATCCAACCTTCATCTCTTACATGCTGTAACCATAAATCCAAACTTTTATGCCTCAGTTTCCCTATCAACAAGGTGAGGATTATGGTAGTAACTATCTCATAGATTTGTTATGAGCACTCATAGGCTTATTACATGACAAGGGCATATAAACTTTTGCCTAGCTCATACATAGAAAGACCTAAATGATTTTTATTATTATAGAACATTTGTTTCATTTTTTTTTCACTATTGGCTTGCTTTTGCCATATAGTAGGAAATATGGTCTCTAAAGAAAAAAAAAATGCTTGATTCTTAGATTTAACAACTGCAACAAGAAAATTCTGATCTCTCTAATTTTAAGCCTCCCCAAATGTAAGGAATTTTCTGTTTACTCAGGTTGGGTCAGGTGCTCTCTCCTGGGCCAATAAATTCTAGTCAAATTTGTGAGGTTGGGAAAGAATATGGCAGTCATTAAGGCAATCATGTGCATCTGCCCCTGACTTGCTGTGGTGACTGGAAAAAGACTAGGACAGATTGGTTCCATTATAAATTCTTGCTCACCAAGGTCAAATGAAAACTCAACATTGCTTGGAAATACAACACTTTTCTAGAAAACTTTCTGTCAAATTTCCTGAAATAATTATCTCAGTCTTTCAATACCAGTGTCAAACCTCTAAATGTCATCTGTTTATCTTTCTCTATCTTTCTTTTGCTCCTTTGCTCAGATGGTCTTGCTATACACAGAAATTCACCTGGTTGTTGTATGCAAAATCCTTTCCCTCTCCATGTCCAGTTCTTCAGCAAGCCCTACCATCTCTGCTTCCAAAGTACATCTCCAATCTCTTAGTGTTTAAATCTCTCCCTTAGGATTCAATTTCAATGAGAGTAAGCACCTTGAATCTCTTGTAGTATTTTTTTCCCTCAAGTGCTTGATGCATAGTCAGGAGTCAATAAGTATTGATTCAATGAATTAAAATGAAGTTAATGACAAAAACTTCCTTAGATTCCTTTTCCAGTCACAACTGTGCATCTGAAGCCACATATATTCTATCCTCCTTCTCCATTACTGTTCTCTGTGCAGGAAGCTCACTGTTACTTATTTCCTTTTTTCAATGTGATCAGTCAACTTTATATTTTCATCTCTCACCCATTTAAAAGGAATACATGGAAAACAACCTCTCTTGCCCCTCATTTCTCTCAAACCACCACTTGGAGAGTCAAGACATATATTTATATAGCTCTCTAAATTGATGGTGGAGTTCTAAGCCAAATACAACTAATTTGGTCTTCCCTTGATTGACAGTAAGAAATTATAATTACCGTAAAGTAACTTGGACTTCAACCAACTTTGCAAACTTACTTTTAAATTGGAATCATCTGATTTTATAATTTAAGTCATCAGATGCCAATGTGTAATTTGACTTTGTAATTGGGGCTTTGTAGCTGCAGAAAACTTCCACCATGATATCAGGAGATGTCTGGAAGTGACTGTGAAACTGGCAATAAACTAGTGTCATACTGTTTAAGAAGACAGTTTAAGAAAAGATACTTTATACCCTTGTTGCCTTTTCCTTGCCTCCTGCTCATTTCTCCATACATGCCATCCTCATACATCTCCAGCACATCATCCAAAAGGCTATATTTAATTTTAATAAAGCCAATGGCCATTTCTCAGTGTAGTAGTAATCCTGACAGTTCAGTCCTACTGATAGGACCCTCCTTCATGAAATTCTTTCTTGACTTCTTGACTCAATATGCTCCTTATTTTCCTCTTAATATTTGGTTGTTCAATATCTTATATATTTTTTAAAGCCTCATCCTCTTGTATTGATGACCAATAATGACTCCTAGTCAATTTCCTGACTTTGGCAAAGAGTACTTTCTGAACTTGAAGATTTGACCTCTGGAGCTCTACTACCCCTATAATTGATTCTCAGCCTTTTAAAATGCCCTCCAAATGCAGGGGATTAGAAGTAAACTATTAACATTGGAACTGTTCTTTTATACTTTGTTATCTTCCCAAACCATCATCTTCAATGTAGATAGATGATAACTTCTTTTTAAATTTTTTTAATTTATATATGACAGCGGAATGCATTATAATTCTTATTTCACATATAGAGCACAATTATTCTTATCTCTGGTTGTATACATAGTATATTCACACCAATCTGTGTCTTCATATATGTACTTTGGAAAATAATGATCATCATATTCCACCATCATTAATTACCCCTTGCCCCCAGACTTCCCCTCCCACTCCTATGCCCTATCTAGAGTTCGTCTATTCCTCCCATGCTCTCACTCCCTATCCCACTATGAATCAACCTCCTTATATCAGAAAAAACATTCAGCATTTTTTTAGGGATTGGCTAACTTCACTTAGCGTTATCTTCTCTAATTCCATCCATTTACCTGAAAATACCATGATTTTATTCTCTTTTATTGCTGAGTAATATTCTATTGTGTATATATGCCACAGTTTATTTATCCATTCATCTATTGAAGGGCATCTAGGTTGGTTCCACAGTTTGGCTATTGTGAATTGTGCTGCTATAAACATTGATGTGGCTGTGTCCCTGTAGTATGCTGTTTTTAAGTCCTTTGGGTATAGACTGAGAAGAGGGATAGCTGGGTCAAATGGTGACTCCATTCCCAATTTCCAAGAAATCTCCATACTGCTTTCCATATTGGCTGCACCAATTTGCAGACCCACCAGCAGTGTATGGGTACCTTTTCCCCCACATCCTCACCAACATTTATTGTTGTTTGTATGCATAATAGCTGCTATTATGACTGGAGTGAGATGAAATCTTAGAGTGGTTTTGATTTGCATTTCTCTAATTTCTAGTGATGCTGAGGCCAATGTCACTCTGATTTCAAAACCAGGCAAAGACACATAAAAAAAGAAAACTTCAAACAATATCTCTAATGAACATAGACGCAAAAATTCTTAATAAAATTCTGGCAAATCAAATACAAAAACATATCAAAAAGATCGAGCACCACGATCAAGTGGGATTCATCCCAGGGATGCAAGGTTGGTTCAACATATGGAAATCAATAAATGTAATTCATCACATCAATAGACTTAAAGATAAGAATCATATGATCATCTCAATAGATGCAGAAAAAGCATTTGACAAAATACAGCCCCCCCTTCTTGTTCAAAACACTAGAAAAACTAGGGATAACAGGAACATATCTCAACATCATAAAGACTATCTATGCTAAGCCCCAGGCCAACATCATTCTACATGAAAACTGAAGGCATTCCCTCTAAAAAACTGGAACAATTTGAGCAAATTATATGACTCTAGAAATTTGTACAGGTTTTCAAAATAATTTCTAATTATCTTCTGTATTTCTGTAATGTCTGTTGTGATATTTCCTTTTTCATTATGTATGTTAGTGATTTGAGTTTTCTCTTTTTTCTTTTCATTAGCATAGCTAAGGGTTTGTCAATTTTATTTATTTTTTCTATGAACCAACTTTTTGTTCTGTCAATTTTTTCAATTGTTTCAATTTCATTGATTTCAGCTCTGATTTTAATTATTTTCTGTCTTCTGCTGCTTTTGGTGTTGATATGTTCTTCTTTTTCTAGGGCTTTGAGGTGTAGTGTTAAGTCATTTATTGACTTTTTCTTCTTTTAAGAAATGAACTCCATGCAATGAACTTTCTCTTAGTACTGCTTTCATGATGTCAGAGATTTTGATATGTTGCATCTGTGTTCTCATTCACCTCTAAAAACTTTTTAATCTCTTCCTTGATGTCTTCTGCAACCCATTGTTCATTCAGTAGCATATTATTTAGTCTCCAGGTGTTGGAGTGGATTTTATTTCTTATCAATGATTTCTAATTTTATTCCATTATGATCTGATAGAATGCAGAGTAGTGTCTCTACTTTTTTTTATTTGCTAAGAATTGCTTTGTGGCATAGTATATGGTCTATTTTAGAGAAGGATTCATGTGCTGCTGAGAAGAAAGTGTATTCTCTCATTGAAGTTGAAATATTCTATATATGTCAGTTAAGTCTAAGTTATTGATTGTGTTATTGAGTTATATAATTTCTGTGTTCAGCTTTTGTTGGAAGATCTATCTAGTGATGAAAGAGGTATGTTAAAGTCACCCAAAATTATTGTGTTGTGGTCTATTTGATTCTTGAACTTGAGAAGAGTTTGTTTGTTGAACATAGCTGCTCCGTTGTTTGGGTCATATATATTCATAATTGTTAATTCTTGTTGGTGTAAGGTTCCCTTGAGCAGTATGTAGTTTCCTTCTTTATCTTTTCTGATTGCCTTTAGTTTGAAGTCTACTTTATTTGATATGAGGATGGAAACCCCTTCTTGCTTCTGCAGTCCATGTGAGTGGTATGATTTTTCCCAACCCTTCACCTTCAGTCTGTGGATGTCTTTTCCTATGAAATAAGTCTCTTGGAGGCAGTATATTGTTGGGTCTTTTTTTTTTTTTGATCCAATCTGCTAGTCTGTCTTTTGATTGGTGAGTTTAGGACATTAACATTCAGGGTTATTATTGAGACACAATTTGTATTCACAGCCATTTTTGTTATTTAACGTGAATGGTTTCTCCTCTGATTAGATTTTCCTTTAGTGTAATCCCTCCCTCTGCTGATTTTCATCATTGTCTGTCATTTTCTCTTCTTGAAATATTTTGTTGAGGATGTTCTGTAGTGCAGTTTCTAGTTGTAAATTCTTTTAACTTTCGTTTTTCATGGGAGTTTTTTATTTTATCAGATTTAAAGCTTAGTTTTGCTGGATATAAGATTCTTGGTTGGCATCCATTTTCTTTCAGAGCTTGGTATATGTTGTTCCATGATCTCCTGGCTCTAAGGGTCTGGGTTGAAAAATCTGCTGAGATATGAATTGGTCTCCCCCATATGTGACTTGATTTATCTCTCCTATGGCTTTTAAGATTCTATTCTTATTCTGCATGCTAGGCATTTTCATTATAATGTGACTTGGTATAGATCTGTTGTAATTTTGTACATTTCGTGTCCTGTAAGCCTCTTGTATTTGGTTTTCCAATTCATTCTTCATGCTTGGGAAATTTTCTGAAGAGATTGTGCATTCCTTTGGTTTGAAACTCTGTGCCTTCCTTTATCCCAATAACTCTTATATTTGGTCTTTTGGTGCTGTCACATATTCTGTTCATGGTTTCTAACTTTCTTCACTTTGTGATCAACTTTATTTTCCAGATTATATACTTTGTCTTCATCATCTGATGTTCTGTCTTCCAAGTGATCTATTCTGTTGGTTATGCTTTCTATTGAGTTTTTTAAAAATTTGATTTATTGTGTCCTTCCTTTCAAGGATTTCTGACTGTTTTTTTTTCAGAATCTCTCTCTCTCTTGAAGCAATTTTTTGCTACCTGTATTTGCTCTTTTATCTCAAATAGAGTGATCGATTTTTGCTTGTATTTGCTTGTTTAGGTCATTCTTTAATTCACAGATCATTTTAATTATGAACCTTATGAACTCCTTCTCTAACATTTTATCAACTTCACTGTCCATGGGTTCTGCTATTATAGTGTCCTGGTTTGTTTGGGGCACTTTGCTCCCTTGTTTTTTCATGTTGTCTATGGGTCTTTCTGTCTTGCAGTGTGGATCTGAGATATTAGTTTCTTTCCTATATTCTTGTGGTACCCAAGCAGATTGTCTGTACCTCATCTTGATGTTGGGCTTCCAGACCCTGCTGGTGTCCCTTAATGAATGCTACTGCATCCTGGATCTGGGACTTGCCTAAGTTGGACTGGGTGGTTCTGGGCCGCTGGGCTTGACCTCCAGTTGTAGTCTGCTGGTAGGAAGGGGCAGTCCTAAGCCAGAGGCTAGGCTCTGTTGGGAGTCTGCCCTGTCTGGGTAGGTGGGAACTAGTCTTGCTGTGCACCTGGGTCCAGCACAGGCGGGTGTGCGTGGATCTGGGCCCCTGAACTTTGAGTGTGCTGGTCAAAAGGGGCGGTTCTGCACCAAAGGCTAGGCTCTGGTGATGTCTGCCCTGCCAGGGGAGAGGTGAACCAGGCCTACTGAGAGCCTCGTGGGCTTGTGTGGGCAGTCTCCATAAATGATAACTTCTAGGCAGGGTACTTATTATGTCTTTCATCATATCTCTTTAATCTACCACTATAAATATTTTACAACTTTTTTCTATACATATATAAGTTATGACCTTTTCTGTAATTAGGATCATATTATATATTTAATTTTGTGCTTTGCTTTTTTTTTAACAATGAGACATATTAAGCTTCTAAAAATAATTTGTTAAAAGTTATACTCTGACCCAATCAACAAATGGGCCAAGGACCTGAACAGACACTTCTCAGAGGAGGACATACAATCAATCAACAAGTACATGAAAAAATGCTCACCATCTCTAGCAGTCAGAGAAATGCAAATCAAAACCACCCTAAGATACCATCTCACTCCAGTAAGATTGGCAGCCATTATGAAGTCAAAGAACAACAAGTGCTGGCGAGGATGTGGGGAAAAGGGTACTCTTGTACATTGCTGGTGGGACTGCA
>NW_026000057.1:29875133-30028027 GCF_001458135.2 Marmota marmota marmota
TTTTTTTTTTTTTTTTTTTTTTTTTTTTTTTTTTTACAGAAGCACTATAAGAAATCATGTCTAAAATCACAGAACTCTGTACACACAAACATGGACATATGTGCTTGCTCATACATGGAGTTGGGATCAAAGAAGCTTATCAAATACATAGGGGAACATAGGAGAAAAACTGGTAAGAGAAGATATGGAGAATGGATCAGCTAAAGATGTTGGAAAGTTACAATAATTGGATGAGTGTGGTTCTTGGTAGATTAAAAAAAAGGGGTAGATGGGCAGAGAGACATAAATCCAGGCTATTAGAGAGAGGTTCATGGCCATATATGAGTTAAAGACAAAGAAGGCTAGTTTATGGGATAAAATGGTATATTATGGAGTGCCATCTGAAGATGGGTAGACTTGCATGGTCAATACAACTTCATGTTCTCATGTATGTCTAGAGCATAGGAACTTGTGGAGAACCATCCATGGATTATATGTGAACCAAATCAGCATGTAAGACCATTGAATAGGAAAATCTGGTGTTTGGGAACTTCAGTGGCAATCCTGCTGGGTAAGACCTCTGAGACACATGTAAATTTCTATTCAGCTCTGCCAGGAAAGGTCCCACACAGCAATGGAGATGGGGTGACCTGCTGCAGCCATATATCCCACAGCCTCTTTGAGATGGGTGTAGACTGCCAAGATGCCAACCATTCTGTTGACTGCAAGACATCATGAAGCAAGACTCCACCCATGAAATCTTATCCCTGCTTTTGATGTACTCCTTAAATAAACCACTGGAGCCATTTTTTAATTGTTCAGCTTCCTGTGTGGGCTGGACCTATCAGGAGCTCTGTATTTAAAACTATTTTTTCTGACTTTGTCTTTTATTTTTTCACTAATTATTTCAGACTCTATTTTCTCAGGTGGCTTATTCCCTCCTGGGCAGGAGAAATTGCTGCAACGTGCTGGCAGCCTTGCAATAGGGACTCATGGAATTCTTGAGCTCTGATTGCTCCTGACACACTGGCTGAAGGGACTTTCTCCAGAGCCCCCTCCAGGTTCAGTAGAATCAGTATTAGGTGAGCCGGGTCATGCTAGTAGATGGTCTGGAGTCCATTCCCTGCAAAAAGTACTTGAAGGCCTCTGTGAGCTTCCCAGCCTGAACTACATGGGGAAGTCCCACAAGTCTGCCAGCTTTAGCAACTTTGTACTTATTGGCTTGGGATGAGAATTGCTTTCAACCTTGACAACATCCTTGACAGCAGGTGAATTGTCTCCTACCACTTGTAAAGTAGAACACTTTAATGTTTTTCATCTGTTATCATTTTGGCCTTGTATGGGTCTTTTGATCTCTGGGTCTCTGTGTCCATTATAGGAACCCAGGAAGAGCTGAAGGTTTTCTTGGTTGATATATCGGGCAACATGAATGTACATTTGGCCTGCAACTCCTCCTGCCCAAAATGATAAAACAAAGTGATTAACACATGCATCAATGTTAATGAGCACAAGGCCTTGCACTAAGTCAGGATGGCTGAGTGCAAACTTGCTGAGAATGTAGGCTGCAGCTCCAGCTCCAATCTAAATGATGTTTTTCAGATTTAAGTGTGTGAGAACAGGAGGCAGCAAGTCCCAAAAAAGTCTAAGGTCAAATGTTTTCTGATATGTAGAAGCTAATCCAAAATAAGCTGGGGAGAGGGGTGTTTTACAAAATTGAAGAAAGATCAGTGGAGTAAATAAAGGGGACTTAAGGGGAGGGAGGAGAGGTAAGATAGGAAAAGAACATTGGAATGAATCTGGCCTAATTTTTCTATGCACATATATGAATATACCACAGTGACTCTCACCATTGTGTATATCCAAAAGACACTAATAAATAAATAAATAAATAAATAACCAAAACCTATAAGTGAATAGCCAAAAGATCCAATAGAGTAGAGGGAAGAGGGAGGGAAAAGGGGAAGTACTGGCAACAGAATTAGAACAAATTTTATTCCATGCTTTTATAGTGTTGTTGAAATGAATCCTAATGTTATGTATAACTAAAAAGAATCAATAAAAAGTAGCCAAAACAACAACAAACCCAACACACACACACCCAACACACACACACACAAACTAAAATGAAAAACAACTTTAATATTTGCAGGTTGTGGGATAGTAAGTACAAATATAGTGAAAGTAAACAAATGATTTCAGTACAAAAAAAAAAAAAAGAAAAAAGAACTGGAAGCAGTATTTAAGCCAGCTCATCCATCATGGGATGCTGGTAAGCTGTTGAGAAAGAAGGTGCACCTTCTTGCTAGCCTGGGGCATCAACAAGACAGACAGCAAAGTTCTGGGAGATCTCTTACATATCCTCAAAGTTAAAGGACTTGTTGAAACAGAATTTATAGTTTAGCCTAATGTCATAGCAGGATGACTGATCTGTTTCTCTTTGGGAAACCTCTTATAATGATATGGGCCATGCCAGAAGTTGTTTCTAGGTTAGGTTCATGACAGTCAAAGCCCTGGAAGTTTTATTTACCATTCTTATCATTTAGAAGTGGTTTGATCTCTCTGAATTGAACATTCTAGAACTCATCCACGAGGACAGATGAGAACAGAGGAGTCTCAAGAATAAATCAGTAACACTGAAGGTCTGTGCAGCAGCAAGCAGCCTGTGCTTTGCATTTTAAAATTCCAAAACCACATTCTTAGTATTTCCCACATCATTAACTTTCAGTGGCTTTTTGTGTTTCATTCACATTGATTTCCTCATAAAATGTACTCTTACTTTATTTGGGGGGTTTTCCAGTTTTTTAAATATCATAAATAACAAATGAAAATCCTTACACAGAATGGTTCTTTGCATGATGAATGATTTCATGAGGTGGATTCATAGATGTGAATTACTTAAACAAAGGATATGAGCTTTTCAAAAAATGTATATATATATATATATATATGTATGTATGTACAAGAATATATATGCAGTAAAATGCAAACCTTAAGTATATAGCTTGAATGAGTTTTTACCTATTTATATATGTATGTAATTCTTTTCCAAATCATAATATAGAATATTTCCAGTGCCTCAGAGGGCTCTCCTGTCTGCCCTCTCAGTCTTACCTTCAAAAGGAAACACTGCTTTGACGTTTATTGCTATGGGATAATTTTGCCTGTTTTTGAACTTCATTATAAACATAAGGACATAGTTTTTACCCTTGTTTCTATTTTTTATCAATAGCAAGTCTGTGAGATTCATTTGTTATTGCAAAAACTCAATTGCTTGTTATTTTAAGTTTCTGTGTAGAATTCCACTCCTTAAACACTGACAGTCCGTGCCTCATGATGGTTCCACCCATGCTATTTCAACTTTATGATGGTGTAAAAGCAATACGTATCCAGTAGAAACCATTTTGGATACTGAATTTTGATCTCTGGGCAGACTGTTGATATGCAGTATGATACTCTCTCATCTTGCTGGGCAGTTAGTTGATGAACCCTGACTAATTCCATGTTAAGATTGGGAGCCATCTCATCACAAAGTCATGAAAAGTTCATATCTGTTTTACTGTAAAATAGATTTCTATTCGGCCTGACCATAATTTGATGTTTAAAAAACTTTCTTGGGATTCCTTCCCTATGCCTTGAACTTAGACATGCCGGACTCTCCTTGACCAGATAACAAGCCTCCCTGAAATCCCAGCTGCTCCTCGTTAACTCTGATGTTAAGCCCATAGATCATTAACCTGCTATCTGCCTTTGTATTATGTTTGCCTGAACCCTGTCAGCTGTAAGTTCCCAAGACACCTGCCTTTGTAATTTTTGTTATAACACCCCCTCATCCCCCGCCAGCACTTAGGTCAGATGCTGTCCTCTGGTGAGGCAGTTGCTGGTCAGCTCTCTTGTGTGTGCAATATAAGCTTGCTTTGATTTGGTTTAAAATTGGAGTCAGTGGTCTTTTCTTTGCATAATGTTTCAACACAGTGGCAGTGAACTCATGGTTTTGGAGTTCACTGGAGCACGGAGTAGGATCTGGTAAAGGCCCTCTGTGCCATATCACCTCACAGAGGGAACATTTATATCTTTGTCTGTGTGGTCTTTCTCCTTCTTCTGATAAAGCCACCAGGATTCAATCATCAACACTCCATGCTAATGATCTAATCTACCACAATCACTTTCCAATAGTCCTACCTTGAAATACCTTAGTTGGATTGTTTTCACCCAATTAATAGCATTAATGTAAAGCTTTGGGAATTAAACCCCTATGTGAGTTCCGGGAAACAAACCACATTCAAACCATAGCAACCTTCTCACTCAACATTTTCCTTCAGCCAAACAATAAGCACTTACTATTCCACATCTCTCCCCATTTCCTTGCTTCTCTGCTCTTTCTTCTCCTCCTCTTCCTGTGACTGCTCTGCCCTCTTTTAGCTCACTCTCCATGGAACTCTAGAGGTGCTTTTTATTTATGTAACTAACGTGAACGGTGTGCGCTTTTTCCTGTTATCTGTTCTACACATAGAGATGGTTTTCTAGGTTAGATCTGAGTCCAGAAATATACAAGTCAAAAACTAACACATGTAGCTTCTTCTCTCTTTCTCTTCTTCTATCCAAGAAAACTGGGTTTGAATCTCTTCCCAGGCAGCTTAATAATAGATATTCTTAGAAATTAAGTTTGCTTAGATATTTTTAGTCTTGAACTTCAGTGTTGAATTAAATTGATGTTTGCTCATATCCATTCCTATTTCATTGTCACAAAGCTGCTACCAGCCAAACCTTTCTATAGCAAGATTGATATACACTCAAATATGCCAAGAAACATTCAATCCAAATGAATTTTGTGAATTCATTTTTATAACATAATTTTCAGTTATTTCCTATCATATACTTTGGAATTAATAAAAAAAATAACCATAGGCCTTGCTTTAAAGTTGAAAAAGCTGGGGCTAGAGCGAATGAACAACTTTCCCATGATTACACAGCTGATAACCCGCAGATCTGAGCTTTACCTGGTTTGAAGTTCTATTCCTTCCTTTATTCTCTGATGTCCTTTAATGACTTATAGAAAAGTTACAGAATAATAACAACATTGACAACAGCTAACATTCTTTTAGCTCTTTCTATGTGCTAGCCACTATATACTTTAGTCAATGAAATAATTTAATAATCATAATAAGCCCATGATACTATTATCTTTTGAAGGAGTGAAAGCCAAGTGCAGCAAACACATATGAGGGTATTAAAAGACTAATACTATCTATGTGCCCTACAGTCAGGGAAAATTTAGCTCTTATTTATTCACGTGTTCCCTTCATCAATAGTATTAATTTGTGCTTTTTTCCTTTTAAGTTCATTTATATTGTTTTTTCAAGAATTGTTTTCACTAATATCAATCATTCTATTAGTTTATTGCTTAAAACAAAATATTCTTCACCTTTAAAAAAGCCTGAAAATAAGAAATGAATCTTGACAATATAACAATCAAGCAACATTCTTTTGCTACGAAGAATTTTATATAAATTGCAAAGGCTATGCTCTGGTATTGCAGTTCCTGAGGGAAGCAGAAGTTCCAGCAGAACTTTTTGATGAGCTATGATACAGTGCTATCACCTCTTACCATACTGGAAGGGGTCTTTATTTTTACTTTGGAGAAAGAATATTCTGCCATAGTCTAAAGTGATAGAAATTATTGAAACTACAGAATATACTATGAAAATGTTAGTACTTGGGTTGTAATATTTCATAGTAACCATCTCAGCAAATTCAGTTTTAAGTTTTTGCCAGTTTGGCTTTTTAAATGATTTTACACAAGGCAGAAATATAATAATATTTCTCAAAGGTTACTTGAGAATTGTTTATATATCTTTAGTGTGTCTACCACACTGGATTTTTCACCCATTTTGAATAGGATTGAACTAAGAAATGCAAACAAAGCCAGTAGCTGTACTTAGTCTCTGAAATCTTATGCTTTGATGGGTAATTGCTATAGCAATTACAGGATGAAAAATGATGCATTATAAGCCTTTACCCTAAAGAACCTGCAGATCACAGAATAATCATATATCCTCTGGAACACATGACAAAACGTTGTTTGGTTTTTTTGGTACTGGCAATTGAACCCAGGGGTATTCTACTACTGAATTATACCCGAGAACTTTTTATTTTTTTATTTATTCATTAGAGCTTTCTGGCTATACATAGTAGTTGGGTTCATTCTGACATATTCATACATGCATAGAAATCAATTTCAGTTCATGATCTCCCCTTTTCCTCCCCCCTTCTCCTTCTTCTCATCTACTAAACTTCCTTTCCCTTGTCTATCAATTTATATTTGATAGCTTTCTTATGTAATCCTATTCTTTCATCCCTCTTTCCTTTATTTTACTCTAGCTTCCACATATGAAAGATAACATTCAACCTTCGAGTTTCTGAGTTTGGCTAATTTCACTTAGCATGATATTGTCCATTTCCATCCATTTACTGGCAAATGCCATAATTTCATTCTTTTTAATGGCTGAGTAGAACCTCCATTGTACATATACACTACAATTTCTTAATCCATTCATGTTTTGATAGGCATTGAGATTGATTCCATAATTTAGCTGTTGTGAATTGTGCTGCTATAAACACTGACATGTCTGTGTTGCTGTAGTATGCCAATTTTCAATATTTGGGGGGAAATAACCAGGAATGGGATAGCTAGATCAAACGGTGGTTCCATTCCTAGTTTTTTGAGGAGACTCCACACTGCTTTCCAGAGTGGTTGTACTAATCTGAAGTCTCACCAACAATGTACAAGTGTTCCTTTCTTCCCCACAACCTCTCCAGCATTTATGATTGTTTGTATTCTTGATCATTGCCATTCTGAGTGCAGTGAGATGAAATCTTAGTGTAGTTCTGATTTGCCTTTCTCTGATTGCTAGAGATGTTCAACATTTTTTTTCATATGTTTATTAGCCTTTTGTGTTTCTTCTATTAAGAAGTTTCCATTTAGTTCTTTTGACCATTTATTGATTGGGTTCTTTTTTTTCCATGTTAAATTTTTTGATCTCTTTGTGTATTCTGGATATTAATCCCCTATAGGAGAAGTAGCGGGCCCAGATTTTCTCCTATTCTGTAGGCTCTCTTCACACTCTTAATCATTTCCTTAGTTGCGCAGAAGCTTTTTAGTTTAATGGCATCCCACTTATTGATCATTGGTTTTATTTCTTATGCTTTGGGGATCTTGTTAAGCAAGTCTGTGCCAGTACCCATATGATAGAATGTTGACTCTATGTTTTCTTCTAGCAGTTGTAAGGTTTCTGGTCTAATTCCTAAGTCTTTGAGCCATTTCTATTAGAGTTTGGTGCAGGGTGAAAGCGGTCAAATTTAATTTTTCTACATAGAGCTCTTCAGCATTCCCAGCACCATTTGTTAAAAAGGCTGTTTTTTTTTCTAAGATATATTTTTGGCACCTTGTCAAATATCAAAGGGCTATAGGTTTGTAACTTTGTATCTGTGTCTTCAACTCTATTTCATTGGTCTTCATGTCTATTTTGGTGGCAATACCATGCTGTTTTTGTTACTACAGCTATGTAGTATAATTTCAGATCATGTATTACGATGCTTCTTGCTTCACTTTTCTTGCTTAGTATTGGTTTGGTTATTCTGAGTCTCTTATTCTTTTTTTTTTTTTTAGAGAGAGAGAGAGAGAGAGAGAGAGAATTTTTAAAAAATATTTATTTTTTAGTTTTCGGCGGACACAACATCTTTGTTTGTATGTGGTGCTGAGGATCG
The DNA here is from genome assembly GCF_001458135.2 of Marmota marmota marmota. Classification (NCBI taxonomy): domain Eukaryota; kingdom Metazoa; phylum Chordata; class Mammalia; order Rodentia; family Sciuridae; genus Marmota; species Marmota marmota. The sequence goes on from NW_026000057.1 coordinate 29,882,877, forward strand.
AACCCGGGCCACATGCATGCCAGGCGAGCGCGCTACCGCTTGAGCCACATCCCCAGCCCAAGTCTCTTATTCTTCCAAATTAATTTAAGAATTAATTAATTTAGGTTTTTTTTCCTAATTCTGTGAAGAATGTTACTGGTATTTTGATAGGGATTGCATTGAATCTGTATGTTGCTTTGAGTAATATGGCCATTTTGAGGATATTGATTCTGCCTATTCAAGAACATGGGTGGTCTTTCCATCTTCAAAGGTCTTCTTCAATTTCTTTCTTCAGTTTCTACAATTTTCACTCTTCAGCTCTTTTACCTCCTTGGTTAGATTAGATTAATTCTCAAGTATTTTAAATGTTTTTTTCAAGGTTATTGTGAATGGGATGGTTTTCTTAATTTCTTCCTGGACTGAATCAGTGTTGGAGTATAGGAAAGCTATTGATTTATGGGTGTTTATCCTATATCCTGCTACTTTGATAAATTTGTTTTCAGGCTTTATAAGTCTTCCAGTGGAGTTTATTTTGATCTTCTAGATATAGGAACATATTCTTCTTTTCCTATTTGAATCCTTTTGATTTTCTTTTGTTGCCTGATTGCTCTGGCTAATGTTTTGAGAACTCCTGTTTTTATTGAACAGGAGTGCTGTAAGAGTGGGCAACCTTTTCTAGTTACTGAATTTAATGAAAATGCTTTTAGTTTTTCTCCATTTAGTATGATGTTGGCTTTGGGTTGGTCATAAATGGTCTTTATGGTGTTGAAGTAAGTTCTTTCAATCCCTAGATTCTCCAGTATTTTTAACATAAATGGATGTTGAATTTTACCAAAGGTTTTTTTCTGCATCTATTGAGATAATCATGTGATTTTTGTTCTTAATTCTGTTTCAGTGTTGAATCATGTTTATTTATTTGTGTATTTTAAACCAAACTTACATCCTTGGAATAAAACCCAGTTGATCATGGCATATTATCTTCTTGGTGTGGTTTGGTGATATTTTATTTAGAATTTTTGCACCTATATTTGTCAGAGATATTGGTCTGTAGTTTTCTTTTCTTATATTTGTGTCTTGGTCTGGTTTTGGTATCAGGGTTATAGCAGCTTCATAAAAGGTATTTGGGCATGTTTCCTCACCTTCAATTTCATGGAATAGTTTGAGAAAGACTAGCATTAGTTCTTCTGTAAAGATCTGGTAGAATTCAGCTGAGAATCCATTGGGTCCAGGTATTTTTTTTGAAGGATTTTAATTTTCAATTTTATTACTTGATATTGAATTGTTCAGGATTTCTTCCTGATTCAATTTGGGCAGTCTATATATGTCTATAAATTTGTGCATGTCTTCTAGATTTTCCAATTGGTTGGAGTATACATTTTCAAAATAAGATCTGATAATCCTCTGGATTTCAGAGGGGTCTGTGGTATCTCCTTTTTCATCCCTGTTCTTGTTGATTTGCTTCTTCTCACTCTTTGTATTAGTTAGTTTGGCTAAGGGTCTGTCAATTTTATTTATCTTTTCAAAGAACCAACACTTTGTTACATTGATTCTGTGTATTATTTTCAATTTTATTGATTTAAGCTCTGATATTAATTATATCCTGTCTTCTAGTGGTTTGGGGAGTGGATTGTTCTTCTTTTTATAATGCTTTGAGATGGAGAATAAGCTTACTTATTTGGGATTTCTCTAATTTTTTTAATGCAGGCACTTAGTGCTATAAATTTGCTTCTTAGAACAGCTTTCATACTGTCCCAGAGATTTTGATATGTTGTGTCTTTGTTATCTTACATTTCTAAGAATTTTTAAATTTATGTTATCATTTCTTCTTTGATACATTCTTTTAAAAGAGAGTATTATTCAATGTGTTTATGGGATTTCTATTATTATTATTATTATTATTATTTTCCTTTTAATTTCTAGCTTTATTCCATTATGATACTATAGGATACGTAGGATTATATCAATGTTTAAATATTTGCTAAGGTTTGCTTTGTGGCCTAGAATAAGATCTATTTTGGAAAAAGTTCCATTCATAGCTGAGAAGAAGGTAAATTCAGCTGTTTGGGGGTAAAATATTCTGCAGATGTCTGTTAGGTCCATTTGATCTATGGTTCTCTTTAGGTTGGAGATGTCTTTGTTGATTTTTTGTTTTGATGACCTTTATATTGGTGATAAGGATGTATTGAAATCCCCCAGTGTTATTGTGTTGGGGTCTATGTGGTATTTAATATCATGGAGTATTTTTTCCATGTGATTGGCTGCATTGACATTTGGGGCATAAATGTTTAATATGGTTATATCTTCTTGTTAAATTTTTCCCTTTATTGGGATGTAATAGCCTTTTGTGTCTCTTCTAATTTTTGCTTGAAATCTACTTTGTCAGGTATGAGAATACATACGACTGCTTGTTTTCTTGGACCATATGTCTGGACTATATTTGCTGTTCTTTTACCTTTAGCCTCTGGGTGTCTTTGCCTATGAGTCTCATGTAAACAGCATATGCTTGGATCTTGTTTTTTGATCCAGTATGCTAATCTACATCTTTTAATTGGGGAGCTGAAACCATTAACATTCAGCATTAGTATGGAAATGAGTTTGTGGTTTCCTGTAATTTTGTTTTTTTTGCTACATTTAATTTTGTCTTGATTCTCATTTAGTGGATTATTCTTCTACTGAACTTCCTGTCTTTGTGGGCTTTGGGGATTGTCTTTAAATTCCTCTGTGCAAGGTTTATCTTTGAGTATTCTTTGTAATGCTGGTTTGGTGCTCATGAATTCTTTTATTTTATTCTTGTTGTGGAATGTTTTTATTTCCCTCTCAAATTAGAAACTGAGTTTTGCTGGGTATACTAATCTTGGCTGATAGTTGTTTTCTTTCAGGGTATGAAATATGTCATTCCAGGTCCTCCTTGATTTCAGGGTCTAGGCAGAAAAATTAGAAATGAGCCTTATTGCTTTGCCTATAAATGTGAACTGATGTTTCTTTCTGTGGCTTTCAATATTTAATTTTTTTTCATGTTTTCTATGTTAGGCATTTTGATTTTGATATGTCTTTTTGAGCTTCTCATTTGGCTGTGTCTCTTTGGGGTCCTATAAGCCTCCTCTACCTCTTTTCTAATATGGGAGGAGTTTTCTGTAACTCTCTCATTGAAAAAATTTCTTACAAGAAATACAAATAGTCAACAAATCTATGAAAATATGTCCAATATCTCTGGCAATTAGAGAAATGCAAATTAAAACTGCACCAAGATTTTATCTACTCCAGGCAATTATCAAGAATACAAGTAACAATAAATGTTGGTGAGGATGTGGGGAGAAAGATACACTCATACATTGCTGGTGGGACTGAGAATTGGTGCACCAATGTGGAAAGCAGTATGGAGATTCTTCAGAAAACTTGGAATGGGACCACCATTTGACCAAGTTATCCTATTCCTTGGTATATATCCAAAGGATTTAAAAACAGCATGCTACAGTGACATAGCCACATCAATGTTTATAGCAGCTCAATTCACAATAGCTAAGCTATTGAACCAGCCTAGATGCCCTTCAACAGATTAAAAATGTGGTAAATATACACTATGGACTATTATTCAGCCATAAATAAGAATTAAATTATGACATTTTCTGGCAAATGGATGGAACTGGAGACACTTATGCTAAGTGAAAAAGCCAGTCCCCCCAAACAAAAATGAAATGTTCTGTTATGTGGAGGCTAATACACAATAAGGGTGGAGGAGGGAAGAATAGAAATTCATTGAATTAGATAAAGTTCTTGCCCATGGCCTGCGCAGGCATCAGAAGCTGGGTTCCCCTGCGTGGAGTGGGCTGGCTGAGAAATACAGTGAAAAATCACTCGACCAGAAAATAGTTTTAAAGACATCTCTCTGACCTTAAGGGTCAAGCTTCCACACTGGAAAGAGAGCATTTGCTTTATTTAAATGAGGGAACTTCAAAGGCTTTCTACAGAATGTTATTAGCTAATTCAGGTAGGAAGTGGGCTGTCCAGTTCCCAACGGGACATCCCAATTTCGGAGCTGGATCTGTCTTCCTAGCCGATGAAAGATGGGGGTCACGGGCCTTGTGTGATCCATTAGGTGGGAGAAGCCACAAAATACCTTGCAATGCCAAACCAAAATATGCTTGGCTCCAAGGCTGAGTGAAGATGCTCAAATAACTCAGGGGTGGCTCCCTACAGAAAGGGAATGAAGGGAAGAGATGGAATGGAAATAGGAAAGACAGTAGAAATGAATTTAACCTAACTTTCCTATGTTCATATATGAGTACCTGACCAGTGAAACTCCACATCATGTACAACCACAAGAATTTGATCCTAGTTATAATAAGTTTGTATAATATGTCAAAACACACTTGATTATCATGTATATCTAAAAAGAACAAATAAAAAAGAAAAAAGGAAATGTTCTTTATGTCTTTAGTTTTTATGTCCAGGTTGTGTTCTACCCCAGTGATTCTCAGTTTTGGTTTTTTAAAGTTTTCCCAGAGTTCTCGAATATTCTGATCGAGTTCTATAACTTTTACTGCCTTCTGTGTATTCTAGATCACAGAGCCGGAAGGAGACAAGATGGTGGGTTTTCAGGAAGTGGCTTTTCTCTCCATGACTTGGGATTTAAACAGTGAGGAAACTATGCCTTTCTAAAGTCAGTGAAAAAAAAAAAAAAACAAAACACCCCACCAATATTCAGTATTGGACAGAGAACCTTGAAGACTGGGAAATTTGGGGTACATCAGACAAGGCTAAGGAACAGAACTGGAGCTGAGCTCCAGGAGGGAGTGGGGGAAATCAATACAAAAGATGGGGAAAGATCTAAAAGTGCCTGGAAAGACTTGGTGTAGGGAATCCCAGGATAGCAGGGTCAGCCTTCCCTGGAGGCTACTCAGCTCATTCAACAAGTGCATGAAAGTCATGGTCTGCCAGCCATCACAGGGAGTCCAAGCTGGAGACATGTAACAGCTCCACGAGACAGCGGTGTCAACTCCTACCAGGAACGTAGATCCAGGGGTTCTGGGTTGAAACTTATACAGGAATCCAGCAGAGGCTAACTGTGAGAACTAAATGAGCCTAGCAAAGCAGGAGAATTTCTGGCACTGAGATCATTTTGCCTGAGGGTAATGCAGATCAGAGAGGCTGGAGAAAGCCTGTCCGGCTCTTCCACTCCCTTGAACATGGCAGAGTGCAGGGCAAGTGGCAGGAGAAGCTGAACAGGGCAGAGTCACTGAGCACAGTGCTGGAAACAGTTCTTGAGAGACCACAAGGGTGTTATCCCTCTACAACACAACAGGGGAAGGACTGACTCCCTCTTCCCACATGTGGTGCTCTTGGGAGCCTTGTGGGGTACAGTCCTAGAAGTGCATTGGTTCATTGATGCCTGAAACTCCCCATGCAATAAAACACCTGGGGCAATAGGAGACCAAATCCCTGTCCCTGGGAGGTTCATTTGTAGAAACTCATTTCCGAGGACCCAGGGGCGACAATACCCAGGAAGTGAAGCTGAAAGCATCTTCCACAGCTCCTCACACCACCCCATTGTGAAGGGAAGCTGAGAAACAAAAAGGCAGTTTGGCATGGACAGCAGGAAATCCTCTCATTGACTATTCTGTTATTTTGTGTTGTTTTTTTTTCTGTTTTGTTTTTGAATGTGTACTGACAGATACATGATGGACATTTATACATTTGTACACATACATATTTGTGCATTTACATTTTTAGTGTTTCTTGAAGGTAGCTATTTTTTCATGCTCTGTTTTTTGAGGGTTAGAGTTTTTGATTATTATATTTTGGATTATTTTTCTATTATCTCTTCCACAGCTCTGTCTTCCTTTGTTTCTATTTCTCTTTTTTTCTTGCTAGCAGCCAACTGTAGTGCTCTGTCTCTCACTCTTTTTAATTGTTTTACTACTATTGTTTTCTTCTCTGCCTTTATAAACACATCCCATATCTCCTCTGCATTTGCTCGATTCACCTCTTGAATCTACAAACCCTTTTCTACCACCTCATTTCTTCTTCTTAACTCTTTAAGAACTCTATTTGTAGCTAGGCACAGGGCATGTGCTGGTAATCCCAGTGGCTCAGGAGGCTGAGGCAAGAGGATCTCAAGTTCAAAGCCAGCCTCAGCAAAAGTGAGGCACTAAGCAACTCAGTGAGACTCTGTCTCTAATAAAATACAAAATAGGTCTGGGGATGTGGCTTAATGAATGAGTGCCACTGAGTTCAATCCTCGATACCCCCCTCCCCCACAAAATCAATAAATTAGATTTTATCAATCCATAAAATTTATTCATATCAAAGGACAAGATCAAGAACATGAAGAGAGAGCCCACAGAATGGGGGAAAATTTTTATCACCTCCATCTCAGAGCATTAATCTCCAGGATATACATAGAACTCAAAAAACTTACTCCCCCAAAAAAACCCCCGCAAATAGCCCTTTCAAGAAATGGGCAAAGGAACAGAACAATCACTCACTTTATAGAAGAAGAACTATGAATGGTTAACAAGTAATTGAAAAAATATTCACCATCTCTAGCAGTTAGAGAAATGCAAATTAAAACTTGCCAATTTCATCTCACTCCACTCAGAATGTCAATGATCCAGAATACAAGTAACAATAAATGTTGGTGAGGATGTGGGGGGAAAGGCCCACTCATACATTGCTGGTGGGACTGCAAATTGGTCCAGCCACTATGGAAATCAGTATGGAGATTCCTTAGAAAACTTGAAATGGAACTACCATTTGACCCAGTTATCCCATTCCTTGGTATATACCCAAATGAATTTAAATCAACATACTACAGTGATGCAGCCATATCAATGTTTATAGCAGCTCAGTTCACAATAGCCAAGCTGTGGAACAATCTAAATCACTTCAATAGAAGAATGGATTAAAAATTATGTGGTATATATACACGATGGAAAATTACTTAGTCATAAAGAAGCATGAAACTATGGCATTTTCTAGTAAATGGATGGAACTGGGGAATATTATGCTAAGTGAAATAAGCCAGTCCCCCCAAAAGAATAGTCTAATGTTCTCTCTGATATGTGGATGCTAACCCACAACCAGAGAGGATAGTGAGGGAAAGAATGGAAGTCTAATGGATTATATAAAGGGAATGAAGGGAAGGGAACGAGGAAGAGAATAGAAAGACAGTAGAATGAATTGGACATAAATTTCCTATGTTCATAAGACTGGTATAATTCCACATCATGTACAGCCACAATAATGGGATCTTAATTAGAATATTTATACTCCATATAGGCAGAATATGTCAAAATGTATTCTATTGTCATGTGTATTTAAAAGGACCAAATAAAAAATAATTTTTGAAAAATCATATAGACTGTCTTCAATGCCTGAAGTTCTGTCTTCAAGGGCTGAAGTTCTATTTTCTACAACATCTAGTCCATTATTGATGCCTTCAAATGAGACTGTTCTTATCCTTCACTTTTAGGAGTTCTGGTTGGTTTATTTGCACTTTCTATTTCTTTATTAAAATGGTCTTTCATGTCCTGTATTTGCTCTCTAAATTCCTTCTTTAGATCTTCTTTTAGTTCATTGAATATTTTAAAGTTTTTTAAAAATAATCTTTCTCTGGGATTTAATCCACATCACTCTCAGTGAGATCCTTTGTTGGGATATTGTGGATTTTGGGGGAAGATTTGTTTGCCTATATCCTTATGTTTTGAGAGGTTTGGGGTTTGAACATCAATTGAGATGGATTCTTCTACCTCTTTGTATATGTCCTTTTGTGTGTAATTATCTTCTTTGTTCTGGGACTTCTCTCTGTTTTTGATATGAGTAGATGCCAAGGAGTGGGACCTGAGGTTTCTCTCTGATTGTTTCTCTTTGGGCCCTTTTTTATTGATTTGGGGATTTTGTCTTCTTAATTCTTTGAGTTGGAGTAATGTCAGGGCTCAATGGAGCTAGATTATGAGTTGGGGAGATTCACTGTTGCTTGGTTGAGATGTATTTCTCAGATGCAGGATCTCTACTCTGTGATCTTGAAGTGTCCCAATCTCTTCCTGGCCCCTCTTAAAGAGAGGGGGAACTAGGAGTGGCATGTGGCACTAATGTCAGCAACAGTGGTACAGCTTTTAAAATAAGTGTCTTGTATCTGCTTTGACATCTACAACACTAATTACCACCTCATTGGGAAGCTGTCTTTCCATTTTGTCTTCATAAAATTTACTCTGGGAGTCCACTGAACTGGTATGAATGAACAAAACTCCAATTGACAGTCACTTGTTTCCCGATCTTAACTAACTTCCTGTGCCTTTGTATCATCTTAGAAACCACAGAAACTATGACTTGAATTGTTACTGTTATGTGATCAACTTCTAGCCCAAAAAATGTACCTAAAACAGCTGCAGGGATTTTGGAGTTAAGTAAAATATATTTAATGCATTGAATATATGTGTATATATTTTACTCATAAGTAGGTATCCATATAAAGTTGAAGCATAATATATTTTTTAATAATGATATATTTTCAAAATTGTATTAGTTTGCATTTGTAATAAGAATTATGCTGACATTTTTAGTATGACAATATTTCTTTTTGTAAAAGCTCTGTGGGGATTTTCTGAATGTTGTAACAATATGTGTAATAAGAATTTCCACACATTATTTGGCTTGCTTATTATTTATGATATTTCCTTTTTAAAATTTTTTGTTTATTTATGACATTTCTACATTTCTATTTCATAGATTTACCCACTCAGGCATTTAAAAATATTTTATGGTAGTTATAGATGGACAGCATGCCTTTATTTAGTTTGTTCATTTTTATGTGGTGTTAAGGATTGACCCCAGTGCCTTACACATGCTAGGCAAGTGCTCTGCCATTGAGCCCCAGCCCCAGACCCTCAGGCATGTTTTGTTGTTGTTGTTTTTTGGATAAATCCTCAGAGATGAAATATCTTGATAAAATGGTAAGTATTTTGAGATATTGTCTTAGACATATTAATTTCTGCTAAAAATCAGCACAGTATATTTTATTCCCACCTTGAAAATATAAATACAGATTCATTCTTTAACTCTGTATTACTTTATCAATTACACTTACAGATAATCTAGTTTTTAATTTTTTTTTTACATTTTCAGTCCTTATGTGATTTTTAAAAATTTTTGAGACATTCTGTTGCTATGTTGCTTACAGCCTTTTCTAAATTGCTAAGGCTGGCTTCAAATTTGGAATGCTCCTGCCTCAACTTCCCAAGTTCTGGGATTACAGGTGTGTATCACCTTGTCAGGCAATAATCTAGTTCTATATGAAACCCTTTTATGCACTTTTCTTGCTGTGATTATGTAATTTCTGTCCTCTACATTCTAGGAAGTTTCAAAGCAGAAATATTGCTCCATTATAATTTGGAGTCCACCACACCACCATGTATACCCAGTTAATATCACTTTGAAATGAAACCAAATGATCCAGCAACCAAACCTGTGACTTTACTTGTAATATGGCAATTTCAGGTCACATATTGATTTCATTAATTTAAGTATTTCACAGCATGCAAACTTTAATCTCTCTTCTTGTTCCTGAACTTCATATTCACCCTTCAAACTCACTCAGATCATACAGAAGTTCTTCCTTTTGTCAGCACCAAGCTCCAACTTTGGATCTATACAGTGTGTTAAGAACAAATGAGGTTGGACAGGCAGAGCCAAGGGCCAAAGGATCATGTTTTATCCAAGGTGCTCCCTTTTCTCATAACAGAGAAGCAGACACACAGTTGTCACAGCATTGCTGCTCACTGTCCCTGGCATTGCTGCTGCACACAACACCCACAGCATTGACTGAGAATGAAGTATATTTTATTAAGATTTATTGAGAAAATGAGTTGGAATTGAGAGAGAGATAAAATCAAAAACATGGACAAAGAATCTTGAATAATTATTTTCTTTTTATACTTTTATACTCTTTTTAGATCTTTTCATGTTTACTACTCTTCTATAATTAACACTTGAGGAAGAATTAACACTTGAGGAAGTTTTAGCCATCACAACCTTATTTCCAAGGTTCAAATGAATTTAGAATCCTGGTACCCATTTATGAACTTCTATTACTTCGTGAATACATGGATCTATGAACTACTAAAACATTTCAGATAAACTCCAAATGCCATCTGGAAAATACTCTGCTCTTAATCCTTGTCCTGTCTTCTAGAATTTTAGATGAGTCAATTGGAAGAGAAAGGGACACATGATTGGGTACCTGCACTCAAGTATCACAAGGACATAAGAGCCTTGTGAGTGCAATACCTGTAAGGCCCAGAGGTAACCTTATCAACCTCTAAGGGTTACTGGGCAGCACTGCTCCCTGTTTTTCTGTCTCTCTTTGAAAACCAGTCTAATTTTATGTAATACTTTCATTCGAGTACCATCTTCTAAATTCAGATTATTCAAAGGGAGGATGTAATTGGTTTGGCTTAGATAAGAGATCTCCCCATATGATAAGAGTAATGACTCCCAAAGATTATACTCTTACGCCCTGGGAAAAATGAATATGTTCCTTTGCATAGTAGAAGGCATTTTGCAATGTAATTAAATTTAAGATCTTGAGATAGGAAGTTTATCTTGGATTATCCAGTAAGATGAAATCTTAAGAGTTTTGATGTGCATTTCTTTAATTGCTAGTGATGATGAACATTTTTCATATACTTGTTGATTGATAGTATGTCATCTTCTGAGAAATGTCTCTTCAGGTCCTTGGCCCATTTATTGATTCGGTTATTTGTTTTTTGGTGCTTAGCTTTTTGAGTTCTTTATATACCCTAGAGATTAGTGCTCTATCTGATGTGTGAGGGTAAAGATTTGCTCCCAAGATGTAGGCTCTCTATTCACCTCACAGATTGTTTCTTTTGCTGAGAAGAAACTTTTCAGTTTGAGTCCATCCCACTTATTGATTCTTGATTTTAATTCTTGCGCCACAGGAGTCTTATTAAGGAAGGCTGGGCCTAATCCCACATGATGGAGATTAGGGCCTACTTTTTCTTCTATTAGACGCATAGCTTCTGGTTTAATTCCTAGGTCCTTGATCTATTTTCAGTTGAGTTTAGTGCATGGTGAAAGATAGGAGTTTAATTTTATTTTGTTGCATATGGATTTCCAGTGATCCCCATACCATTTGTTGAAGAGGCTATCCAGTGCATGTTCTTGGCAACTTTATCTAATATAAAATAATTGTAATTTTGTGGGTTAGTCTCTGTGTCCTCTATTCTGTACCATTGGTCTCCTAGTCTATTTTGGTGTCAATACCATGCTGTTTTTGTTACTATAGCTCTGTAGTATAGTTTAAGGTCTGGTATAGTGATGCCACCTGCTTCACTAAAGGATTGCTTTAGCTATTCTGGGTCTCTTATTTTCGAGATGAATTTCATGATTTGATTTTTCAGCATAAAAGGGCATATGGAGGGAGCCATGCCAAGATTGTTTTACTGGTCAATAGCCAGCATAATAGTGGAAGTTAGTTAAGGAACTGAATTTTGTCAACAGTGTGAGCTTGAAAGAGGGCCCCATACTACAGAAGTGAATGTGATCCAGCCAACACTTTGAGACTCCAGTTGGAAAAGCCAGTTCAGACATGCCGAGTTCTGACCTGGAGAAACCATGAGCTAATAAATGGGTGTTCTTTCCAGCCACTAATTGTATGGTAATATATTATTTTGAAACAGAAAAATAATATAGATTGTGAAGAAATGTTTCATATAATCAACCAGCAATAGCTGTGTTTATTTTTTTCAAGCACACTTTTACAAATTTAACTTATATGTGAAATCAAGGATGTTCAGAAAGAGATTGCTTTTAGTTAATAAGGAAAAACTTCAGGGAATAGAGGGAAGTTCTAGAATTTTTTCAGTGACATGAAGGAGATGGGTGAGTAGAAATAGAAATGTCACTTGGGAGAAGATTTTGACTTATAGAAAGGCATAGAAGAGACTGATTAATATAATGCTTCTTGCTAAAACCTTTTTTAATGGAAAACTCATTTTAAAACAGAAAGGATTGTAAGAATAGAAGCAAGGTGTAATATAATTTAGAAAACTCTAAATATTGGCTAAATGCATAATTTGTTCATTTCTATTTCTGATATTCATACAGAGGAGATTTAAGTAGAGGTTTTAACCAATACTTTTTGTTATAAAAATGTGATGAAGACATTTTAAGGACTCCATTATCAATTGGGACCAGAAAACTCTTCCCTGCAAGGATGATTAAGGGTAGGTATGCCACACTCAAACCTATGATAAATCTTTTCCATTCTAAATTCTGGACTTTGTGTAGACAACTCCATTTGAAAATCCTAGAGGCATTTTAAACTTGTCATGTCTATTGCTAAACTTATTTATTGATTTGAATGGGTTTGAATATCTGCTCCTTCAAAACTCATATTTACAATTAGTTGCCATTGTAACAGTATTAAGAGGTGGGACCTTTAAGAGGTGATCAGGACTCTAGGGCCCTGTCCATATAAGGGCATTAAAAAAGCTATAACAAGGTGAGTTCTGCTCCCTCTTGCTCTCTCCTGCCTTCTTTCCTTCTACCAATGAGGTGACACAGCAAGAAGTTTTTTTCCATATGTGGTACTTTGATATTGGACTTCTCAGCCTCCAGAACGGAATCAATACATTTCTGTTGAGTATGAATACTCAGCATTAGGATTTCTGTTATAGCAGCCAAAGGCAGAATAAGATAACCATCTTCACCACAAATACCCTATGAAGGAGGTGGAAACTTACAGCCCCTCAGGAGAAAAAGGAAACTGAAGACTCTGATCTTTAGCAATTTCTCTTATCTGCCAAAATTCCCCTGACAGCCAAAAATATCTGACAAATTCCTCCCATGATGTGGCTGGGCTACACCTTATAAACTCAGGCCTTTGTAGCCAGTCACCATTTTCCCCTTGAAAATGTGCCCCTCTGCTGCTTAATAAAACATCATTAATCTTTTGGGGGTCTGTCTCTGTGTCTTTTTCTTTTTGTGTTCTCTTTTATTTGGTGCCAAAATCCGGAAGAGGATTTGGGGTCCCCCACCCCTCCCTGTCCTAATGAATCTCTATTGTCTTTTATCTTCCTATAGCCCCTCTATTTCTTTCATTCTTTCCTCTTAATACAGGGAGACTCTTCAAACCCTCCAATGTCCACTATAGCTAAATGGCAGCCAGTACAAGACCCTAAATGGACGCCATTCATGGGCTAGATTTTTGCTGCCTCACTGCCATGAAGACAGAGCAAGAACCTGTATTAGGACCTTAATTGGTCTTGAAGGTAACCTCCTTTTAAACTTAACCCCTCCAGTTCCTTCCTTTCCTGTACACTGAGACTTCTCCATCAGGGGATGCTTTCTGTCATTTTTTTCCTACATGCAATACAGACCTCCTCAATCTCATTCTCATTCTCAAGTGGAACTGTTATTGTCTGCTCATGGTGGACATCAAGGGGCACTTTGATCTGGACTGCCATCCCGGTCAAACCTCTCAATATGGGGGCTAACCAGTACATCCCACAGGACCTCCACCTTAGCTAGTCTCATTAAAAAAATTTTAAAAATTTTAAAATTCCACTTCCAATTCAATCTCAAAAGTAAATGCCTTATCAGTCTGAGTACTCAGATCAGGCCACAATATAAATTATACAACCTAAGTCAATGGCCTGAATTTGGAATTTGGGAACTTTGACCCCCAAATCTTCCAAGACTTAAAGAATTTCTTCCAACAAAATGGCAAATGGCCTAAGGTTCTTTACCTCCAAGCTTTATTTTACTTTTTCTCAAGGCCCTCATTATGTCAACTTTTCTCTGTTCTACAATTAATTCTTATCAACTCCCTGCTCCATAAGCCCCCTAGATCAGGTCCTAACCCCCAGCTCTATTCTCCATTTACTGTCCTCAAAATAGCAGATGAACCCCCACCAGAAGTAAGAAAAACTGGAGACTATAAAGTAAAGTTTCTTAGAAGTGCCTGATAACTATCATGAGACTGACTGTCGAAGTCACAAGCTTTCTTCTGAGACCTACAAATCTTCCTAACCTTCTACATAGACAGGCTTGATCAGTAATTCTGTGTTTGCTATTATGATTATCTAGCCCCAATATTTATTCATCATTTTGGTCTAAAAGATCTAATGTGGTACATAAAGGTTTTAACTAGCTTTACCCAGAAAGCCCTAGCTGACACAGATAAAGGGATCTCTACTAAAACACAGGTAATGAAAAAAGAGAGAGATTTTGAAAAACAAAAAAAAAAAAACAAAAAACAAAAAAAAACCAAATGGCATTAGATATCCTAACTACAGCTTATGAGGCTATCTGTGACACATCAAATGGGCTCATGTGCTGACCCCTTGTTTCTTTTCCAAGAAACACTTTACCTGCAGCCCTGCCTGGCCTTTGTGGACAGGATATATCACATTACTTAGCAAACTACCTACTCACTTCAGGGTAAATGCAGGCCCAAAATAATGTTGATAAGAGGAACCCAACTGAAGGAGGAGACTTGTGTGACCAGATCCAAGAGATCACTTGTGCGACCAAAGCCAAGATATGGGTTGGATCTCCTTCACCCAGGTGTTGGGAATGTCGGTCCTGACTTGCTTCAGTTTTTTTTTTTTTCTGTAGGAGAAATTTGGTGTGTGGGACAGAAGAAGGTTTGAGACAACTGAAAGAAGCTGGCTGGAACCACTCCTTGGTGATACATGAAGGTCTCATGTCCTGAGTCTGACCCTGACAGTCCCCAGGGATACAAAATATTGACCATTATCTGTTTCTCTGTTTCTGATTGACTTGGCCTGATTGTGGAGGGCACCCTCACCCAATGAATCTTGGATGCTGAGATGAAACCTTGATATGATCTGAGGTCTTTGGGAAAGAAGTGACCCATTAACCCCCAGAGCATGAGCCAAGCAATATTTCTTCATAAATGCTTCTACCCCAATTCTTTCCATACTGTCTGTCTCTTAAACAGGAACCCATTATGGAAGATTTTAAGATAGAACTCTCTTAGCTTTAAAATTAGACTAACTTCTCTAAAATCTTGTAAGATACATTTTCTTCTGTACTCCCCTTATCTGGCAGGAAAAGAAAATCTGGTTCAGTTAAATAGAGTAAAACTAACCCACATCTGTCCTAGTGCAGAAATCCAAATTATTTATTTTCTCTAAGTGGAGACATCACCAGAGCAATAACAGGCTTGCCTCCCTCTTCAAATTGAGGAGCATAATATGAAATCATGGTCCTGTGAGTATGAGTACCCAAAGGCTGAATGTTTTCTCTAATATGCAGATGCTAATTCACAATAAGGAGGTGGGGATGGGGAGAATAAATATACATTGAAATAGACAGAGGGGAGTGAAGGGAGGGGAGAGGTGATGAGGGTAGGAAGGATCATAGAATGAATCAGACATTATTACCCTATGTACATATACAACTATACTACTGATGGGATTCTACATCATGTACAACCAGAAGAATGAGAAATTATATTCCATCTATGTATGACATATCAAAATGCATTCTATTGTCATGTATAACTAATTAGAACAAATTAAAAAATAAGTGAAAAAAGATGTCTTTAAATTACTAACTCATCAGTTTTTCTAGGTGGTCAAATAATTAACAGAGTGTTGGTTTCTATCAAATGTCTAGAATGTAATATCTATTGCTTCTAGAATTTTTGTTTAATAGGGAAGAGATAGTACTGTTAATTACATTTGTCTGATATCTTGGTTTTTATAGTTAGAAATGAGTAAATTATATTTAACATCAATGGGATTAATCATAAATGTGTTAATTAAAGGAGATGTCTGATTAATTTGCACATTTAAAGTGCTAAAATATCAACTGCTAAATATAAATTCATGTACTCTTGACTTCTTAAATTCCATAAAGTAATATATTTAAACATTATGTGCATTTTCATTAATGGATGAATGAAAAAGATTTAAGATTACCTTGTTTTTGTCTTCACTGTAAAAGAGGTTACTAAGAATTAAGATTCTATCAAGTGTAATTTTATAAACAAAGAATACAAGAGGTTTCATTTGGGTTTCAATTAAAGTACTATAAAAACAAAGTATTCTATCTTATTAAAGGGGAATAGTTTGTCAAAATTCAAAAATTTCATAAGGAATGTTTCAGAATTTGAATTTGAAAAGGAATAAAGAACTAGAAAAGAGATATAAGAAGATTCTAGGTATGAAAATATATTTTAGTATGGGAAGTAGAAGGAAAAAGAAATGTTTCTGGATGATAAAGTCTTGTGTGGTAAAGTAAAAAGTTATAGAATGTCTAGGTAAGTTGCAGAAGATTTGTGGAGGGTAAAATTTCAAAAAGTTTGTGTGTGACTAATTTGGCTATAATTAGCACAATCATAATAGGCCATAGGATAAACAAGATATAAGGCTGAATGCCAGCACTAATATTGACCACAATTAAATAGAAGGAGTAAAAATACCTATAAAATTATAAACATTAAAGGTAAAACCCAGGACTCTCACTCTGAATCTGGTGAAACTGACTTACTAGATGTTTAAGACCAAAACTTAGAGACTAAAGTTAAGGAAGTAAAAGGGCCAAGGAAAAAATAGCCAATATTTGGCTCTTACCCTCTGAGTCAGCTTGAACCCAAGGAACAAGGAGACTTCTCTAAGGGCTTTGTGAATCTGAGCCACATGACATTCCAATCAGGGAGACAAATGAGACCCTGGAGAACAGAAATCTGACCAGTGCACATGCTGTGGAGGGGACGGTTATAGGAGAGGGAGATGTCCTTGATACTTCCAATTCCTGCTACTTTCCAACATTCTGGAAGATAGCACTAGAGGAGCTAAGAGACCTCTCTCAAGTTCCCAAGAGTGACACCCTGAGGGAAGTCAGCTGAATCTTAACATTATATAAGAATGAGGTCAATTTGATCACCTAGAAAAAACAGTTAAAACCAAAGTACAGCCATATCTGGCCATTTATAAGAAAAGAAATAGTACTTTTAATGAAATTTAGGATGTACACTTGTGTCAGCACCACGGCCCTGGTGTCCCCCAAATTCTGAGGCATTTTCCCTTTGCGAGGCTCATATAACCTCTGCCTATCCAAAATTGGACTAGCCTCTGTACTTTGGTCCTCCCTACTCATCAAATTGATGTTTTACCTAATAACCAAAGCTTGTCTATCCCAATAATGTCACACACCAGATACAAGAGAGTCCTTCAGTTTATTCCCTTACTCCTAGGGCTAGGGATATCTGCTGAAATTGGTGCAGGAGCAGCAAGATTGGGAATTTCTATTCACTACTATGAAAAGTTGTTGGAACAGGTTATTGAAGATACCCAACAGGTCACTAATTTGGTACTGACTTTACAAAATCAATTGGATTACCTGGTGTCTGTTCTGCAAAATCATCAGGGCCTATATCTTATTGCCAAATGAGGTGGCCTCTGCCTCTTCCTTGGGGAAGAATGTTGCTTCTTTGTCAATCAATCAGGACAGATAAGGGATAAGGTTAAACAACTACAGGACCGACCGGTTGGAAGAGCTGAGATGAGAACTAGACAATTCCTGCTGAGCTTCACTGGGAGACCTAAAATGATGGACTTCCTGGTTTCTCCTTCTTTTTACCCTTCTACTATTCATTTTTCTGGTAATAACCTTTCTTCCCTGCTTTCTTAACTTTATACAGAAGCAACTTCTTGAGAAGGTGAAGCGTCTAGCCCAGACGACCTCCCAAAAACATGAAAAAGCCTTTCTCCTCCTTCACTCACAACATGACTCTCCTGAGCCCTATAAGGAAGGAATCATCCACAATGATGTTGAAGTTTCCTCCCTCTACACCCCACTCAAACCACAACTGCCAGGACTGTATAGGAGCTCAAGATACCCCTTACCTCTTAATCCTCTTTCAGATCTCTAACAGGATATCCCTTACTCCACCCCTCTTTAGCAGAGTAGTCAGATAGTATGACATTGCCCCAACTCATTATACCCCTTTTAGAGTCTGGAATGAAGGAGGTGGAAACTTATAACTCTTTTGAAAAAGGAAACTGAAGACTCTGACCTTTTGCAATTTTCCTTATATGCCAAAGATCCCCTGACTGCCAAAATTAAGCCCACCAAAAGTATCTGACAAACTCCTCCCACGATGTGGTTGGTATAAACCCTATAAACCCAGACTCTGTTGTAGCCAGTTGCTATTTTCTGCTTGAAATGTGCCCTTCTGCTGCTGAATAAACCATCGCTGATCCATTGAGTTCTGTCTGCTTTTCTTTTTATATTCTCTTTCATTTGCTTTCACCTGATGTTGTTTTTACATCTTAAATTGGTGACAGGGTCTACCATCTACATCCAATTTGTCAGGCCTGACTCTTGGGCATAAGCTTTACCCTTGGTATTCCCTGGTTCTTGATGATGAATCACATCCACTTCCTAAAAATGTCTCCTTTAACTGGTACTGTCCTCTCCCCCTGCTGCTGCTGCTGCTCTTTAGGCTCCCTTTTCTCTGGACTGTATTGTGCTGAAACCTCCTCACTTTCAGTGACTTTCTCCTCACCTCTAACACCCCCCTCCACAGGGTCCTAAGACTAAGTTTCTAATGTGTCATTCTGATCATATATCATCAATATGCTCAAAAACATTTTACTAGGGTTTCCATTTCTCAAAAGATAAGATCTAAACCTCTTGCAAGGAATCGTGCCAGATATTTCTTATCGTGAATTTTACAGGTTAATAAAGGTAAATGCTTGTTTTTTTGGTGGGTGTGGCTAACAGCGCAGATAGGCAACTGAACAGAGTTCGCCTCCAAAGTTGTTAAGATATATTAACCCCATACCCTCACATCTTTCCCCCTTAACAAAATGTCCTACACCCAACCCCCAGTTCTCTGTATGCCACCAGAAATGGTACAACATTTATGAAACTAATGACTATATTTTAAATAATAATTGAGTCCAACATCTCTAGACATAGAGACTAACTATAAATGTCTTAATAACAAAAACTTGCTCATAGATGATGTATTGTTGATATTGGAAACTGTTAACATTGTCCTTCCCCACAAAGGAGAGATCTTGGAACTATACAAGAGCAATATAAACTATAGGGTAAAAACAATAACACAACAGTCTAACAGAGCTGGAAAGAAATGTGACCAACATGAAAAGACAAGGAAAGAAAGGACCACAAACAATGCAAGACAATACAACATTAGAAGAGGTAACATCTACAGCAGAAAAAAAATGTCAGATAAAGATTTCAGGATATACATGATTCAGATGTTTTGGAGTCTCAGAGAAGACATTGGACAACAAATACAGACAATGAAAGATCACTTTGACAATGAATTACATAAACAAATCAAAGAAGCAAAAGATCACCTGTACAGGGAGATAGAGGTTATACAAAAACAAACAAACAAAACAAAAACAAAAAAACAGAAATCCTGGAAATGAAAGAAATAATAAACCAAATTAAAAACTCAAATGACAGTATCGCCGGCAGAGTAGACCACTTAGAAGATAGGTCATCAGACAATGAGGACAAAGTATATCATCTTGAAAAAAACACACAGACAGCACAGTGAGAATGATAAGAAACCACAAGCTGAACATCCAAGAAATATGGGATAACATAAAAAGACCAAATTTAAGAGTATTGGGATAGAGGAAGATATAGAGGTCCAAACCAAAGGAATGAGCAATCTGTTCAATGAAATAATATCAGAAAACTTTCCAGACATGAAGAATGAAATGTAAATCCAAATCCAAGAAGTCTACAGGATGCTGAATGTGCAAAATCACAAAAGATCTACACCAAGACACATTATAATGAAAATGCCCAACATACAGAATAAGGAGAGAATTTTAAAAGCAACAAGAGAAAGTAATCAGATTATATATAGGGGTAAACCAATTAGGATAATGGCTGATTTTTCAACACAGACCCTGAAAGCTAGAAGATCCTGGAACAACATATTTCAAATGCTGAAAGATAATGGGTTCCAACCAAGAATCTTGTATCCAGCAAAATTAAGCTTCAGGTTTGAAGATGAAATAAAAACCTTCCACAATAAACAAGTTAAAAGAATTTACAGTTAGAAAACTGGCACTACAAAACATCCTTGGCAAAATATTTTATGAAGAGGAAATGAAAAATAACAATGAAAACTAGCAGAGGGAGGTAGTACACTAAAAGAAAAACTAATCAAAGAGGAAAACCATGTCATTTTAAATAACAAAAATAAACAAATATGGCTGGAAATACAAACCATGTCTCAATAGTAACCCTAAATGTTGAGGGCTTAAACTCACCAATCAAAAGACATAGGCTAGCAGACTGGATTTAAAAAAAGATCTAATAATATGTTGCCTACAAGAGACTCATTTGATAGGAAAAGACATACACAGACTGAAGGTGAAAGGTTGGGAAAAATCATACCACTCACATGGGCTGCGGAAGCAAGCAGGTGTCTCCATACTCATATTGAATAAAGTAGATTTCAAGCCAAAGTTAATCAAAAGGGATAAAGATGGACATTACATACTGCTCAAGGGAACCATACACCAACAAGACATAAAAATCATAAATATATATGCCACAAACAATGGTGCAGCTATGTTCATCAAACAAACTCTTCTCAAGTTGAAGAGTCAAACTGACCACAATACAATAATCTTGGATGACTTTAACACACAACTAGACAGATCTTCCAATCAAAAGTTGAATAAAAAAACTATAGAGCTCAATAACAAAATTAATAACTTAGACTTAATTGATATATATAGAATATATCAACCAGCATCAAGCAGATATACTTTCTTCTCAGTAGCACATGGATCATTCTCAAAAATAGACTATATACTATGCCACAGGGCAACTCTTAGCAAATACAAAGGAGTAGAGAGACTACCATGCATTTTTTCCAATCATAATGGAATGAAATTGGAAATCAATGATAAAATAAAGAAGAAAACTTCCTGCATCACATGGGGACTGAACAATATGCTACTGAATGAACAAGGGATCACAGAAGACATCAAGGAGGAGATTAAAAAATTCTTAGAGGTAAATGAGAACACAGACACAACATATCAAAATCTCTGGGACACTATGAAAGCAGTACTAAGAGGAAAATTCATTGCATGGAGTTCATTCCTTAAAAGAAGAAAAAGCCAATAAATAAATGATCTCACACTATATTTCAAAGTCCTAGAAAAAGAAGAACAAATCAGCAGCCAAGCAGTAGAAGGCAAGAAATAATTAAAATCAGGGCTGAAATCAATGAAATCGAAACAAAACAAACAATTGAAAAATTGACAAAACTAAAAGTTGGTTCTTTGAAGAAATAAATAAGATTGACAGACCCTTAGCCATGCTAATGAAGAGAAGGAGAGAGAGAACCCAAATTACTAGCATATGTGATGGAAAAGGCATTATCACAATAGATACTACAGAAATACAGAAGATTAGTAGAAATTATTTTGAAACCTTATACTCTAATAAAATAGAAGATAGTGAAGCCATCAATAAATTTCTTAAGTCATGTGATCTGCCCATATTGAGTCAGGAAGATATACACGACTTAAACAGACCAATATTAAGTGAGGAAATAGAAGAAGCCATCAAAAGATTATCAACCAAGAAAAGCCCAAGACCCAATGGATATACAGCCGAGTTTTATAAGACCTTTAAAAAGGAACTAATACCAATACTCTTCAATCTATTTCAGGAAATAGAAAAAGAGGGAGTACTTCCAAGTTCATTCTACGAGGCCAATATCACCCTGATTCCAAAACCAGACAAAGACACTTCAAAGAAAGAAAATTTCAGACCAACATCTCTAATGAATATAGATGCAAAAATTTTCAATAATATTATGGCAAATCGAATACAAAAACATATCAAAAAGATCGTGCACCATGATCAAATGGGGTTCATCCCAGGGATGCAAAGTTGGTTCAATATACGGAAATCAGTAAATGTAATTCATCACATCAATAGACTTAAAGATAAGAACCATATGATCATCTCGATAGATGCAGAAAAAGTATTTGACAAAATACAGCACCCCTTTATGTTCAAAGCACTAGAAAAACTAGGGATAACAGAAACATCATAACATCATAACATCTCAACATCACAAAGGCTATTTACGCTAAGCCCCAGGCCAACATCATTCTAAATGGAGAAAAACTGAAGGCATTCCCTCTAAAATCTGGAACAAGAGAGGGATGCCCTCTCTCACCATTTCTATTAAAGAAATTAAAGAAATAACTATAGGAAAAGAAGAACTTAACCTAGCACTATTTGATGATGAGAAGATTCTAAATAGAGAAGACCCAAAAAACTCCACCAGAAAACTTCTAGAACTAGTAAATGAGTTCAGCAAAGTGGCAGGATATAAACTCAACACCCATAAATCAAAGGCATTTCTGCATATCAGTGACAAATCCTCTGAGAAGGAAATGAGGAAAACCACCCCATTCACAATATCCTCAAGAAAAATAAGATACTTGGGAATCAACTTAACAAAAGAGGGGGCAGATCTATACAATGAAAACTACAGAAACCTAAAGAGAGAAATCAAAGAAGACCTTAGAAGATGGAAAGATCTACCTTGTTCATGGATAGGCAAAATTAATACTATCAAAATGACCAAACTACCAAAAGCACTATAGAAGTTCAATACAATTCCGATCAAAATCCCAATGACATTCTTCATAGAAATAGAAAAAGCAATCATAAAATTCATCTGGAAAAATAAGAGACCCAGAATAGCTAAAGCAATTCTAAGCAAAAAAAGAGTGAAACAAGTGGTATCGCTATACCAGACCTTACACTATACTACAGAGCAATAGTAACAAAAACAGCATGGTACTGGCACCAAAACAGGCTGGTAGACCAATGGTATGGAATAGAGGACACAGAGACTAACCCACAAAATCACAACTATCTTATATTTGACAAAGGTGCCAAAAACATGCACTGGAGAAAGGATAACATCTTCAACAAATGGTGCTTGGAAACTGGAAATCCATATGCAACAAAATGAAATTGAATCCCTCTCTCTCACCATGCACAAAAGTTAACTCAAAAAGGATCAATGATCTAGGAATTAAACCATAGGCTCTGCATTTAATAGAAGAAAAAGTAGGCCCTAATCTCCATCATGTGGGATTATGCCCAGCCTTCCTTAATAAGACTCCTTTGACACAAGAATTAAAATCAAGAATCAATAAATGGGATGGACTCAAACTGCAAAGTTTCTTCTCAGCAAAAGAAACAATCTGTGAGGTGAATAGAGAGCCTACATACTGGGAGCAAATCTTTACCCCTCACACATCAGATAGAGTACTAATCTCTAGGGTATATAAAAAACTCAACAAGCTAAGTACCAAAAAAATAAATAATTCAATCAATAAATGGGCCAAGAACCTGAACAGACACTTCTCAGAAGAGGATATACATCAATCAACAAATATATGAAAAAATGCTCATCATCTCTAGCAATCAGAGAAATGCAAATCAAAACCACTTCCAGATACCATCTCACTCCAGTCAGAATGGAAGCTATTATGTAGACAAACAACAATAAGTGTTGGCGAGGATGTGGGGGAAAAGATACACTCATACATTGCTGGTGGGACTGCAAATTGGTGCAGCCAATTTGGAAAGCAGTATGGAGATTCCTTGGAAATCTGGGAATGCAACCACCATTTGACCCAGCTATTCCTCTTCTCAGACTATATTCAAAGGACCTAAAAACAGCATACTACAGGGACACAGCCTCATCAATGTTTATAGCAGCACAATTCACAATAGCTAAACTGTGGAGCCAACCTAGATGTCCCTCAGTGAATGAATGGATAAAAAAAATGTGGCATTTATACACAATGGAATATTATTCAGCACTAAGAAAGAACAAAATCATGGCATTTGCACGTAAATGGATGGTGTTAGAGAAAATAATGCTAAGTGAAGATAATGCTAAGTAAACAAATGCCGAATATTTTCTCTGCTGCAAGGGGGGTGACTCAAAGTGGGGTAGGGAGGGAGAGCATGGAAGGAAGATTATTTCTAGATAGGGAAGAGGAGTGGCAGTGAAAGGGAGAGGGAAAGGGGATTAGCAAGGATGGTTAAATGTGATGGTCATCATTATACAACATACATGTTTGAAGATTTGAATTTGGTGTCAACATACTTTATATACAAACATGAAAAATTGTGGTATATATGTGTATTAAGAATTATAATGCAAAAAAGAGTACATGTATAATGGTATAATTTGTCGTGAACATACTTTATATACAGAGTTACAAAAAATTGTTCTGTATATGGGTAATAATGAGTGTAATGCATTCCACTATTGTCATATATTTAATAAATAAGTAAATTAAAGGTAAATGCTTAATTGCCCTAAAATTCTCTAGTCTTCCACACTGAACCTTTGGTCTGGGGCAACTTCACCAATTTTCCTTCTGTCAAATTCCTCCTTCTCCTTTAAATTAAGGAGTAAATATTTGCATTATGTAACAATCACTATAATTGCAGAATGGAACTTTTAAGTGAACAATGATCACAGAATAGAACATCTCCACTTTCTCCATTAGCTGCTAGCCTGTAGGAGGGGGGTGATTGTTATTCCCTTCCTTCTTCACTCTCTTCCTTTTCCTCAGAACTATTGCAGAAATGGAAAACAGAGCTTTCAGGGAGCTTTCAATCTCTCTTGTGCTCTCAAGTCAACTAGTGTATTCTTGAGTGATCTCTGTCTTTTAGAGTCCCCAAGGGAGAAGATAGCAAATGTAAAATAAATTGCTCATGGACTCCTCCAAATTCTTAGCTAGTCATTGTTGTTTGAAGATTTTTGGAAAGACAAAACCCATACCACCATACCAAAGGTCTTAGAATTTCCTTTTTTTTTTTTTTTTTTTTGGTAATGGGGGTTGAACCCAGGGGCACTCAACCACTGAGCCACATCTCCAGCCTTTTTTTAAATTCAAAACGTTTTGTTATATATGACAACAGAATGCATTATAATTCATATTACACATATAGAGCACAATTTTTTATATCTCTGGCTGTACACAAAGAAGAGTCACATCTTTATGTCTTCATACACGAAATGATGACCATCACATTCCACCATCTTTCCTACCCCTATGCACCCTTATTCTCCTCCATCCCCTTTTCCCCTTTGCCCTATCTAGAGTTCATTTAATCCTCCCATCCCACATCTCCTGCAGGATATTTTGAATCAGCATCCATAAATCAGAGAAATCATTCGGCATTAGGTTTTGGGGGATTAGCTAATTTTACTTAGAATTATATTCTCCAGCTCCACCCATTTACCTGCAAATGCCATGATTTTATTCTCTTTTAATGCTGAATAATATTCCATTGTGCATGTATACAACATTTTCTTTATCTATTCATCTGAAGGGCACTTTTTATACTTAGAGAAAAGGTCTTTTATACTTAGAGACAGGGTCTTTTATACTTAGAGTCTCAGCTAAGTTGTTTAGAGCCTCGCTAAATTGCTGAGGCTGGCTTTTAACTTGTGATCCTCTTGCTTTAGCCCCTGAGCAGCTGGGATTACAGGCTTGCATGTGCCATTGCACCTGGTAAAAGTCTTTTTGTTAATGAAAGGATTTATTTCCCTCCAGAGTTTGTTTGTTCTCATTTACTGAGGCTTGAATTCAGATACAGAAGGCATTTCAAAACTGTGATTCTATCTCCTTATGTCATTTCAATATCTGTTAATTACTGGTTTCTGCAAGAGTAGTAGTCTTTAAATAATATATTTAGATAAGAGTTATTTGGTGACCTCTCTGACCTGCTTTCATGGTTAATAAAGTTTCTGTGTAATTGGTTGACTTGTCAATACTTCAAGGAACAAGCTGGAACACACAAACCAGTCTTTCTTTCTGTCTTTAATTAACTTTGTTTTGAGTTAGCTCTTTGGGGTATTGAGCAAGCTCTGGGTTCCCTTGAGAATTGTGCAGCTGTGAGATGTCTTCTGGGTGCTGAGTCCCAGGGAATGAAATGAGCCAGCCACACCCATGCCCAGGTCCATTTCTTCTCCTAGGAGCATGATTTGGCCCCACTGTACAGCTCCTGCTGTATTCTTGCCCCACCAATTTTTGTTTCTCTTTGTTTGTGATAGCCTACTTCCTAAGTATTGTTAGGAATTTGATAGCAAACAGAACTTAGTGTACTTTGATAAAATTGCTACTTTAAGATTTTTCCGGGAACACCTAACAGAGGTTCTAATAGGTTGTTAGAGGTGCATAGAGCCTTTGTTAACAGAATTTAATAATCAGGCTTAGAAGTCTGTAATTATCAAGTATAGACCTGTTCTCAGTTGCCTTTGACTTCCAGGTGACTCTCAGTCCCAACAGCAGTTTCAGTGACTTGTAAAGTCTTCAGAAGTCAATGCAGAGTTCATCTGTTATTCGTCTTTGTCAGTGTATTAAGGAGCTAAGTTGGTATTTCAGAGTTAGTAGGTACACCATCTTCCTAAAACTCTTTCTCTTTGAACTTTGAAAATTTTCTTCTTTCTACTTAAGCTCTTCACTGATACCTAAAAGTGAGTGCAAACTATGTACATTAAGAGTTACTTTTTTTTCCCCTTTCTTGGACTCAAGCAAATATAGAAGTTCTTGATTCAAGAGTCAAGCTTTGCTGGAAACCATCCCAAACCCCAACTATGTGCGCTCTTCAGGCTGTCAGGATGCGAGCCACTCTGTGGATGTTTTGATGTCATCCCCCTCCTTCCCCACCAATGTCCATGTAACTTAGATTCTGTACATGTGACCTACTCTGCCCCCGCCACATGGAAGACTGTGTTCCTATGTGAGAACACCAACAGTGCCCATCTGTGACCTGCTCCCCTGACTCCCCCAACCTGGGAGGGTGGAGGGTAGAAGCTAGATGAGGCCTCTGTACCACCAGCCAGATCTCATGCCCACAAGTGTGAAGTGGAAGTTAGAACCAAACCTTCTTTCTCTGGACCTCACATCATCAGTACCAATGTAAAAAAC
Source organism: Marmota marmota marmota (assembly GCF_001458135.2). Lineage (NCBI taxonomy): Eukaryota > Metazoa > Chordata > Mammalia > Rodentia > Sciuridae > Marmota > Marmota marmota. The sequence continues at coordinate 29,909,900 of NW_026000057.1, forward strand.
CACACAATCCCCAGCAAAGGGTGGTCTCCTTAAGAATGTATTATTTTTGGTACATTCTGAAAGATCCCTTGACGTTGAATATATCCTCTGACAAAGCAAACACACATTCTCTATATTTCCATGGCATTTCAATACTTTAAAGTTTTTTTTCACTAGCATCATACCATTTAATCTTTAAAAGAAAACTTTTTAATGTTTTTATTACTGCATTATAGTTATACATAATGGTTGGTATCATTTTGACATAACCATACATGCATAAAATTTGTCTCGCTCCATTTCAGTCCCCTGTGCCTCCTTTTCCCTCCCACCCCCTTCCTCTGTAAAGCTGTAATGATTTGATAGAGTAATTTCATTAAATCAAATAATCAACAGGTTCAGAGAGTTTGAGTGACTTTCTGAAGGTCACAGAGTAAGTAGTAAGTTGTTTTACTCTAAGTCTAGTGTCCTTTTTACAAAATCAAAGAGATCATAGATATAGCAATAACACTTTTGAAGAGAGCTATCAATCTTTTAAATAAAAATAAGAATAGAATACAATATCGGAGATAAAGCTCATAATGTAGATCTTCTTCTGCTACTGGGAAAGCATCAACAAATGGGTCTGAACATATCCAAAATATTCAATTAATCCAGGATTATAGACTTGGTTTAAGTCATGGTTGTTTATAGAAAAGTTCTAGATAGAAAACAATTTTTGCAAAAAGGTATGTACATGTATCTATATCTACTTAGAAGATATACTTCTTGGGGGTGTTTATGCCATTGCTAAGTTACCATCTTAAATGATGTGTTCACAGTTGCCTGCAATCCCATGCCCCCTGGACTTTAAGAGTCATCACATAATTTTTAACAAAAAAGAGTGACACCTTAGTCAGTTGTAATCATTAACTGTCTAGCCCATAAAGGGCCTTCATGAATATAAATCACAGATTTTTAAAATATGGTCCAGGAAGAGTTTATTTTCCACATTTACTATTCAAACCTCACATTTATCACATAAACATAATACCTGATTTTATTTAAGAGAGCAATTACATATTCACTGCAAAGAAAGAGTATAATGGCAGTAAACAAAACATTTCCCATCATGGTATGAGAATGTGTGACATTTCCTTTTAGTTACTAAGAAATTCCCTGGATTCAAAAGTGCTGAACATTCTACATTTTTAAACCTGAGTCTATCCTTTACCACACTATGGTGTTGACCTTGACTTTGATACATTTTACAGAAAGGAAAGTACAGACAGTGGAAATAGAGACAGACACAGATGACTTCAAGCACAATTGCCTGCTGTGTTTATGCTGGGGACAGGTGGAAGATCCCCTCCACTTAGTGTAAATGACTGATGGTTAAAAAGAGAGAAAAAATATATAAGAACTCACAAGAAATAGCCTTCCTCAGTAGGAAAGATGGCATAAGTCATATGCTTAAGATGAAAAGCTTATTAGCCTCAATCACCTGCTAATGTTCAATAACTCTCACTTGGATTCTAAACATTTGCTTGAAAAAATGATTTCACAGGAATTTCTGATTTTCCAGAGAAAGCTTGTATGTGTAATTTTATTGATTCCATCTCTAAGGAACAGAATTGATGATGCTTTTCTGGCTGGTATTCTTGATGATATGAGGAGGAGTCAGAATACTGCTCCAAGGCAAGGCATCTGGATGGTCTCAAAATGTCAGGATGGTCCGGATACTGAAACAGGAAGGAAAAGACATTTTTATCAGTTAGGCAATTCACACTCTTCCGTGTGAGTGAATTAAACATTTGATGTGTCTCAGTGAAAATCTGTGTTCCCAGACATTCCTCTGCCATCCTTGTGTATTAATTTCCTTGTGTATTAAGCTAATATAAGGCAATTTGTCCTTTCTGGTACTCTCTTGTGTTTTCTCCAATCTTAAACTCACTCACAACACCCTGAATATAGCTACCACTTAGAGTTTAGTTCAACATTAGAATCCTTTAAACAAAACAATATATTTTTTGAGTCTGTATGCCTGCCATAAAATATGAAAATAAGTAATAACTTGTAATGCATTCCTGTTATTTGTCATGTTCTTTGTGGATGCTTTTCAAACATTATCTCATTTAATTTTCAACCTAAACAATAATACTACTAGGTAGTTTTTCATATTATTTCCATTTTAGAGATGATAGAAACTGAGACTTAGATTTATAAACTTGCTCTAGTCACACATCTAGCATGGGGTTGGGATTCAAACTCAAATACAAATTATAAGATGATAGGTAACTTGCCTAAGGGAACTGATAGGTTAGTAAAGTTAAGGCCATGTCAAAGGTTTAATAGAGATTTGGTGCAGAGATGGTTAAAGATTCTTAGAAGTAGATGATAAAGTTGGTACAGATTAATTCTAAGAGAACTTCATTCTTGGGAATATTGGAAATGTAACATTTATATGGGAACTAATGTCAATGTGAAAAACCACCTTCTAAGAAATACAAATGGTCAAAAAATATATGAAAAAGTGTTCAACATCTCCAGCAATTAAATAAATGCAAGTTAAAACTACACTGACATTCCACCTCACTCCACTCAGAATGGCAATTATAAAGAATACAAGTAACAATTAATGTTGGTGAGGATGTGGGGAAAAGCTTCACTCATACATTGCTGGTGGGACTATAAATTGGTGCAACCAATCTGGAAAGCTGTATGGAGATTCCTTAAAAAACCTGGAATGGAAACACTATTTGATCCAGTTATCCCACTCCTCAGCTTAAACCCAAAGGACTTAAAATCAGCATACTACAGTGATGCAGCCACATCAATCAATTCACAATAACCAAGGTATGGCCCTTCAACAGATGAATGGATTTAAAAAGTGATATATATACATAATGAATTATTACTCAGCCATGAAGAAAAATGAAATTATGGCATTTTCCCGTAAATGGATGCAACTGGAGAATATGCTAGGTGAAATAAGCCAGTCCCCAAAAAACAAAAAACAAAGATTGAATATTCTCTCTGATATGTGAATGCTGACCCATAACAAGGGAAGGTAGGGAGGGAAGTATAGAAGTTCATGGGATTAGACAAAGGGGAATGAAGGGAAGGGAGGAAGATGGGAATAGGAAAGACAGTAGAATGAATCAGACATAACTTTCCTATGCTCATATATGAATATACTACCAGTATGAATACACTTCATATCATGTTCAACTACAAGAATAGGATCAAAATTGTAATGGGTTGTATCTCATGTATGTATAGTATGTCAAAGTACACTCTACTGTCATGTATATGTAAAAACAACAAATAAAAAAATAAAAATAAATAAAATTTTAAAAAACCACCTTCTGATGGAAAAACACTTTCAGAAAAATTGATCTTCATGTCTTTTTGAAAATTTTCAATAGATACCCATATATATATATATATATATGTGCGTGTGTGTGTAAGCAATTATACATAGTTAAATTAGAAAATACTGTATTGTATAAAGATGAAAGTAAAAATAACCTATAATTCCACAACTTAGAGATAACCCTTGTTAATATTTTATTTAATCATTTTTTAGATATATGTATACTTTTTCTGTTGTTTTTGAAAATTTGGGATTATATTGTGTATGCAAGTTTGTATTTTCTATTTTATGAGAATTATATAATTTTATCTATAATTATGTTATGAGTATTTCCCACTGTAATAAAATCATTTTTCTTTTTCGTGGTGTTGGGGATTAAACTTGGGACTCACAGATGCAAAGCAAGTTCTCTACCACCCAGTTACATCCCTAGCTTGGCTTCATTAATTTCTAACATGTGGTTGGTATTTAAAGATTCTCTTAATATTAGACTTCTACAATGTTTCTAACTTTTGATACTATTGGTAGCAAGTAAACATGTAAACATCTATGTGTGTTTACACATTTATTTCTGTATAATAGGCTTTTAGAAATAGAATTCCTGCACAAAGGATCTGTTTTAAAAAAAGTTTCAAATTACAAATTATGTAATTGCTTTCCCCCAAAGAATATAACAGTTAATATTCCTACAAACAGTATATGAAAGTGACCATATCATCTTATCCTTACTAATACTGAAAAGTATAATTTTTATTCTTTGCTTATTAACAGGGTTTGTATTACTTAAATATTCACGTTCAGTGGAAGGACATCTCATAAAGAGCATTCAGGCCTGCTTAATGATTTACCTGTTGTCCAACACTGCCATCTGGTTTTGGTATCTCTACGTTTGCCATCATTCTATTTAACCAGCTGCTGCTGCTGCTGTTAACGTTTGATAACTGCTTGTTCCATAGCTCTTGAGCTCTTGAGAGGCAGTGTGGTTTCACAGAAAGTAAATCAACTTTGCTATCCAACAGATCTAATTGTGATTTCTGGCTCCCCTGCCTATTACCTGTATGACTTGGGCTAAGCCATATTCTCTCTGAGGTTCAGCTTTTCTCCTAAGATAGTGACAGGGGACCAGCATGCCAGCATTGCTTGTGAATCACATGAGGTAATGCAGATAAGACCATTAGGAAGGCAGTTGGAGCTCTGTAGAAGCTATGTTCTTTCTCACCTCAAGAATATGGTAAGATGAATATCTACTATAGTATTTTATCAGAAATACTATTTAAAGTTGAAAATCTCATGAGAAGAAGTTGGGGGGGTAGCAGAAAATACATAATGGAACAAGAAGGTGGGAGGCAAATGTAACTCTACCTAGCTGTCACATAAATGCAGGTGACAAAACTCATTCAATTAGGTGGTTGTGTTAAATGTTAGGGGTAGAAAATGAATTGACTTTTTGGTGGGTAGGGATTGAACTGGGGATTGAACTGGGGATTGAACCCAGGGGCACTCAATGACTGAGCCACATCCTCAGCCCTTTTTTGTATTTTTTTTTTAATTAAGAGAAAGGGTTTCATTGAGTTGCTTTGTGCCTCACTACTGAAGCTGGCTTTGAACTCGTGATCCTCCTGTCTCAGTCATCTTTCTCCTACGCTTTGGAGAAATTATAAGACTTAAACATTTAACATAGCATTTTGTACTCATCCCCTTATTATAATTTTTATTTGTGAAAAAGTCTTTGTAAACTGCAGAAAGAAATAATAATAATAGTAGTATTTTTCATGAAAAACTACTAGTATCTGTATATAAAATCATCCCAATGTAGTTCCTCTTACTCCTATAATGAAAGTTTTTGGGGATGTCCAGAACATTATTTATAGCCATTAATGATCATCCTTAGATAGCCAAGCTGAGGCTTCAGTGACTCCATATTGTAGCTATGATTGTGTGACTCTGACGCTTTCTCTGGCAAAAGTGAACATTCTGATCTCTGTCTCTGATCACTCAGATGTGTTGTCATCAACGTCATTTGGCTTTAGCTGGATAGGAAACCCAAAGCAACTGTTCTTAGATTCTCACAGTGTAATCTGAGATGTGCTATCTGCAAAGACTGAACTGGTGATGGGAAACCAAGAGACATCAACTTTCTCCTCATCCTTTCACTTTTTCATTCTCTGTTAGAAATCCCCTACCATAAAAAGAAACTTAAAATCTACCTCTTTCCAGAGCGAAGCAGTTCAAATCCTTCATTTATTTTTTCAAAAGGTAAAACATTCGTTATTAATGGATCCAGTGAAAACCTCTTAGCCATAAAATCAGCCACAAGTTTGGGAATAGAATCTTTACTCTTAAAACCTGAAAAGAAGACAATATCATTGTTAGAGTTAGTCGGAGTAAGCAGGAGAATTGGAGAGGAGACTTTCCAATGAAATTAAAATAAAAGTCTGTAAAAAGTGCTACATTCTGTGGACTGCTATTAGTGAAGTCAGACAATGAGCCCTTCAATACCCTTTTGTAGTGCTTTGACTTTTTTTTTAATCCTCCCAGATAAAGTAGGGTCCTTAGCTAGCTTTCGGGTGCCTATTAGCTCTACACTGAGAAATTACAATACAGATAAGTATGACCAAAGACAAAAAAGCAAAGTTTGCAATTGTCTAAATATGCAGTGAATATAGGCATAAATTATTGCTACAGATTTCCTGTGTCCTACAAAGAATTTTTGTGCCTTATGTAACGAGTATGAAAAGAGCTGATGCTGAAAGATTTATGGGGATACCAGAATATTCTGTCTTGGGACTTTCTCTCTTCATTAGTTCCACATATAATTAATTTGGAGCCTATAGATACAATAGAAATTTTAGTTCATTTAAAAAAATAAATGTTCAATGTAGTAACCCCATTGTTTTTCAAAACCTGACCTTGTCACTTGTAAAAAGGAGGAAATTCTGAGGTTAATGAAAATTTAGTCCTCAGGCTTAACAACTTACCACCAAAAATTCCTCCTTTCCAGATGCGTCCAGTCAATAGCAGCATAGGATTCATGGAGATGTTTTGGGAATCAGGAGGTACCCCTACGATGACGCTTACACCATATGAATCTTGACAACATAACAGGGCAGAAAGCTGAAATAAAAAAAATCAATATTTTGCATCTTTAAAGTAGATTCTCAGATAGATAGTACCTACTCATAATTCACAGGATATTGGAAGAAGGAAATTGTCTTCTGCTTCATTTCCCATTGTATCTAGGATAGTGTTGCTGCTTGGAGAAATACCCAGAAAGGTGTTTTTTTTTTTCAGTGAAAGAATGGATGAATCATTTTATATGTACTTCATTTTTCTTTATAAACTAATAAATTGGCAAATATCATTACACACATATGTAAAGTCTGGGTTTTCACAAAGTTTTTCACTGTTTGATCATCACATGATTCTTAGGCAATCTATGAATTCACTATTTGATTTTTTATTTATCTATTAAGTATGTATTTTGAACAGGTTTTTGATTGGTGAATAAGATATAATGATTTTGTCATCAAAATTTGTCTCTTGTCCACTTGGTAATCTCTCTTTTTAGTAAATTCCAATTCTGTTGTCCATTTCTAAAATGGACATGCTTTACATGATGTTTGCCTCTCTCCAATGTATACAAGTTTTACTTTAAACAGAATCTATTATTCTGGATATTCAAAAGACAGTCCAGGAAACTGTCCCCCTCTAGTCATTTTTTAACATAGTCTGTAGTAAAAGAGTGTGTTAGAATTTCCAAAGATACACATTTTGATTTTGAAGAATGACATTCGGAAGACCAGATCTCCTCAGAGCATGTGGCTAAAAAGCATTTGGCATCTTCAAATAAAGCAACAACCCAGTTCCATGAGGGAAAATAGAAAAAGGGCACAGTGAGAAAAGCTACAGCCTCGGAAAAAGTTGGTCTCTCTTTGAACCTCCATCATCTATGGCATATTATCCCAGGCCAAGTCTGCAAAGAATTTTACTCTCAGGGCACAGATCCCAATTACCAATACCACTAGGTTTTCCTGGTGAACCTCAACAGTTGGGTCTTATTGGTCTCTGGGGACTTTTTCAGCAGAATTCTAGAGAACTCTGGTTAGGTAAAATACAGCTAGAAACGTATTACACACAGGAATTGATATTTGGAATTATTTGAAAGTAATGTCATACATATTCCAAAGATGGTGTAAGAACTGCAAGCTTGGAAATAGTGTTTCATAGGCGTATCACCAGCTGACATGTATCGAGAGTGACACTGTGATAAATATTTTACTTGCATTATTTCATGTAATCCATACAAAGTTATGAGATATATCTGTCTTAAATTTGGGGAGTGGCAGAAATCTGCTGATTTTTTAAAAGTATTCACTTCAATATATAGATGCTGATGCTCTCTATGTACCAGGCACTGTGCTGTCTCTGTGGTAAAATAAAATGATGTGTGAAGGCAGTCAGTTTCCTTAGGACATATTTTCTGTTGGTAAAATAATAGTTGGCCCCAAATTGCTCTTTTCTCCTTTTAAGTAGCTAATGATATTTGAAAAAAATTCAGAATTAATTAAAACAAAAAAGTTTATTAAATCATACTTGTTAAGAATGTGGAGGAAAATCAAATTTGCCAGGTTAAAAAAATTGTATTATGTATATATTTACTTGTTGAAGTGTTTTTTTACTGAAAACCAAAAAAGCTACCAACATCTTGTTTAGTTTTTGAAATATAACTCAGGCGACAGTAACTGGAGAGCTGACCTACTAGGAATATACTGCTTTTTGCAGTAAATAAGTATATTAGTGGTTTTCCCAGATAGTACAGAGGAGGAAAGCATAAGTCAAATCAAGGGAGAATTATTTTTGATCCTGTGCTGAATAAGACAGAGACACAAAGAGGGTGCCAGAGGCTGTGGCAGGGGAAAAAGGGCCTGTCATATGTCCCATTCTCCATCCATAGATTTACAGCTTCCAGCCTGGCTGGACTGTTCCCCCACCCCTGAATAAGGATTCCTTTCTTCCTTTAACTACAGGGCTTGGACCCAGGACCAACCCAATAAGTACCTTTTGGAGAGGGATGTTCAGAATGATAATAATAGTCTTATTGCTATTAGTCCTACCATAGTGATGGCAATATAAATGAGATACTTACCAAGGCCTGACCCTCTTCTAAGTTGTTGAAATGTACTGACTCATATTAAAACACGCAAACGGACATGTTTGACAAGTGAGGATGTTGAGACACAGAGCTTGAGCCACTTGCTCAAGGACCCTTAGCTGGTGGGTCATTGAATGGCCTCCTGAATTGAATGATGCTTTATGAACTAGCAGGAACACTGTCACTGGATGCCTCACTTCTTCTACTCTGATTGAGAAATGGGGGCTCATCTCTTCTTCTGGATCCATGTAACAGAACCTGTCAGAGCAGATCTACTGATATTCCTAATGGAGACTCTGAATAGCCATTTGGATTTGAATCTTAGGCTCAGAAGGACAATCACTAGAATAGAGTATTGATATTTGAACAAGCTGGAAATCTGAGCACAAATCAAAGAATAGTAAGATTAAATTCCTTATGGGCAGGAATTTAATTTAATAGATATTGGAAACACTGAATCACTTTCAGACACATATACTTTTCCTGCTAAGTACCAGAAAATATTCTGTAAAGATAAAAAAAGGACAAGAAAACCAATAAAGTTAATTTGTAATGGCTCAATTAAAAAATGAACCCTTTCCTTCATTAAAAGAGAAATCTTACTTGAGACAGGTAAAATGAAGGATTTCTCATAGCAATAAATTAAGTAATCCAAGTAATAAAAAGAAGATGGAAATCACTATTCCAAAAACATATTATACATAATATTCATATTCTGCTGCATACTCTAGATTGCAAAAGTGAAAAGCTCAAGGCGCGTGAAGGTATATACCATGGTGTCCAGCCGACCAATGACTTCAAAGGAAAAGTCCACACCTCCGTCACTCAGTTCCTTCAATACCTCCTCAATGGGCTTGTTGTAGTCTTGAGGGTTGATGCACTCAGTGGCACCCACTTCTTTGGCTTTTGCAAATTTGTCTTTGTTGATGTCCACTCCAATGATCCTGGATGCTCCAGCTGCTTTACAGCCCATGATAACAGACAGGCCAACTCCTCCCAGGCCAAACACAGCACAGGTGGAACCTTGGGTGACCTGTTTTTGAAAATGCAAAAATGGATTACACAATCACTGCAGTGTCCACGCTGTATAAATTGCAGCCTTGGATGCTCCCAGGAGCTGTTCAGACTGTATCCAAATTGCTGTCAAAATCTCTTTTGGTTACTCTTGCTTCATGTTTAAACAGGGTGAGGAGTCAGTGGCTTTTCAGCTTTGCTACACAGTGGATACACCTAGAGAGCTTAAAAATATCACAATGTCACAGTCCATACAAATTCAATCAGAATCTCTATAGGTGAAATGCCATCCCCAGTCACTTCAATGGGGAGCCAAGGCTGAGAACCATTGAACTGGATGATCTTTAAGCTACAAATGTCAATGACTCTAATCATTTTTTTTCTTTTGAGTTGTGATAGACACAATACCATTTATTTATTTATTTATTTATTTATTTATTTATATTTGGTGCTGAGAATAGAACATAGTGCCTCATGCATGCTAGGCAAGCACTCTACCACTGAACTAAACCACAGCCCCCAATGACTCAAATCTTGAAGAAACTCTCAATGGCTCAAATCATTGATAGTCAGCTTCAGTACATTATACACACACACAAGCAATTTAGTGGGGGTAGGGAGTAAGGGATGAAAAAAGTAGACAAGGTCACTCCAGGAGACCAAGAAATAATCCAATCAAGCTACCAATAAGCAACCCCTTCCCCGGTCCATTAACACACAACCAGTAATCACAACCAGTGTGAAGAGAGCAGAAATTAGATGTGAAGCATTTAAGAGTTATTCTGGGCTTAAAGCAAAGCATAAACAACAGATGAAATTCAACTGACAACTTTAAGATAAAATAGGTTGTGACTAATGTGATATTTGTGTGTCTTCATTCCTGAATTAACAAGTAAGCACAGAGGGGCTGGGGTTGTGGCTCAGTGGAAAGATTGCTTATTTAGCATGTGTGAGGCAGGGGGCTCAATTCTCAGCATTGCATATAAAAAACAAACAAATAAAAAACCAAAGGTTCGTAGACAACAACAACAAAGAAAAAAAAGAAAGAAAGAAGAAAATTAAAACAACAAAAAAGTGCACAGAACAATAATGCACCATAAAGTTGGACTGTATTTGAATAATGAATGAAATCCATATTTGTGAGTATCCTCTGTGTGTGTGTGTGTGTGTGTGTGTGTGTGTTTGTTTGTTCATGGCAGGGGAGAAGTGCAGCAGTGAAATCCCATAATGGGTGGAAATAACACATTGTTAAAGCTTCATTGCATTTCTCTTTGGATCTGCAGAGTGGGTGGTTTCCAGTTTGAAAGTCATCGGATGAGGCTTTGGAATATACTATTGATCCTAATCCTGGGAGTAAGGTATCCATGGTTTTTGGCTCCTCTAAGGCAAACACTTCATTTTATTTGCTTTGACTGCTTTAGAACCCAGTAGAACCTATTGGCCTGATATGTGTATAGTTACTCTCTAATTGTAGAATGAATAAGTGACACCCCAGACATAAAAGTTAGTAGTCCCACAAAGACAGAAATATAAGATAATAATTATTGAAAATGAAATATTTGCTTTTTCTTAACTTATTCTTAACTTAGTATCAACAGCATTTTCATCTGTGATAAACAGGTAAATTTTCTAAGACATGGTCTCAAATTTTTCCGGGGACTATTTTTCTATTAATAATCAACACTACAAACACCCATAAATTAAACACTTTCCTATATATCAGTGTTGAATCCATTGAAAGAGAAATTAGGAAAACTACACCATTCACAATAGCCTAAAAAAAATTGGGGAAACAATCTAACAAAACAGGTGAAGACCTCTACAATAAAAACTACAGAATACTAAAGAAAGAAATTGAAGAGGACCTTAGAAGATGAAAAACCTGCCATGCTCTTGAGTAAATGACCATACTACCAAAATCATTATACAGATTTAATGCAGTTTCTATTAAATTTATTTTTTTGTGTGTGTGGTGCTGGGGATTGAACCCATGGCCTTATGCATCCAAGGCAAGCACTCTACCAATTGAGCTATATACCCAACCTACAATTTCTATTAAAATCCTAATGATATTCTTCATAGAAATAGAAAAAGCAATCATTAAATTCATTTGGAAAAATAAGAGACCCAGAATAGCCAAAGCAATCCTTAGCAAGAAAAGTGAAGCAGGAGGCATCACAATACCAGACCTTAAACTGTATTACAGAGCCACACTAACAAAAACAGCATGGTATTGGCACCAAAACAGATACTTAGACCAATGGTGCAGAACAGAGGACACAGAGACAAACCCACATAAATCCGTTATCTCATACTAGACAAAGGTGCCAAAAAAATTCATTGGAAAAAAGATAGCTTCTTCAACAAATAGTGTGGAGAAAATTGGAAATCTATATGTAACAAAATGAAATTCAACCCCTATCTCTCACCTTGCACAACACTCAATTCAAAGTAGATCAAAGGCACTAGAACAGAGACCCTATAAGAGAAGAAAAAATAGGCCCAAATCTTCACCAGGTTGCCTTAAGAACTAACTTCCTTAATAAGACTCCTAAAGCACAACAAGTAAAATCAAGAAACAATAAATGGGATGGTTTCAAACTAAAAAGCTTCTCAGCAAAGGAAACAATCAATAATGTGAAGAGAGAGCTTATAGAATGGGAGAAAATCTCATGCACTTCAGAAAAAGCATTAATCTCCAGGATATATAAAGAACTCAAAAAACTTAACATCAAAAACAAACAAACAAACAAACATATAACCCAATCAATAAGTGGGCTAAGGAACTGAACAAACACTTCACAGAAAAAATACAATTGATCAACAAAAATGTAAAACAATGTTCAACATCTCTAGCAATTAGAGAAATGCGAAACTACACTGAGATTCCATCTCACTCCAGTCAGAATGGCAATGATCAAGAATACAAACAACAATGAATGTTGGAAAGGTACACTCATACATTGCTGGTGGGACTGCAAATTGGTGCAGCCATTATGGAAAGCAGTATGGAGATTCCTTAGAAAACTTGGAATGGAACCACCATTTGACCCAGTTATCCCACTCTTGAAATTATACACAAAGGACTTAAAATGCAGCATACTATACAGACACAACTACATCAATGTTTATAAAGCAGCTCAATTCACTATAGCCAAATTATGGAACCAACTTAGATGCCCTTCAACAGATGAATGGATAAAGAAAAGGTGGTATATATACATAATGGAATATTACTCAGCCTTAAAGAAGAATGAAATGATGGCACTTGCTGGTAAATGCATGGAACTAGAGAATATCATGCTAAGTGAAATAAGCCAAACCCTAAAAACTAAAGGGCAAATGTTTTCTCTGATATGCGGATACTAATTCAAAATAAGGGGTCATGCTAAGGAAAAATAGAGGTACTTTGGATTAGGCAGAGGGGAGTGAAGGGAGGGGAGGGGTTTGGGGGTAGGAAGGTCAGTAGAATGAATCGGACTATGTACCTATATGATTACATGACTGATGTGATTCTACAACATATACACCCAGAAGTATGAGAAGTTGTGCTCCATTTATGTATGATGTGTCAAAATGCATTCTACTGTCATGTATAACTAATTAGAACAAATAAATAATTTCAAAAATTAATAATACATACAAAATCAACACTACGAATTCATGAAAATAATCTCTGATTCCTATGAGAAATTGCTCCCTTTTTGGTCCTTACTGTCCTAATGTTAACGGGTTTCATTGGCCATTGTCAATACTACCTTGGCAACTTTGACTGCTGAGCCATAACCGGTTGTAAATCCACAGCCGATGAGGCAAACTTTCTCCAGCGGGGACGCTGCATCAATTTTGACCACGGCCATCTCATCCACCACCGTGTACTGGCAGAAGGTGCTGGTGTGGATGAAGTGGTTGATTGGCTTCCCCCTGCAGGTGAACCTGCTGGTGCCATCTATCAAGGTCCCCCGGGGTTGTTGTAAACTGATCAATGGAACACACAGACACACAAGGGACATGAAACAGAAGCAAACAAATGTGCAACAACTTTGTTAGCTCTGCAAGGAGAGTGTAAGAGACCTACCTGCTTTTCAAACAGACATTGCCTTCTGGGTGTTTACAAACTTTGCATTTTCCACACTGGGGATTAAAGAGGGGGATGACTTTATCACCTGGAGGGGAAAAAAACAAAATTTTCTTAAATTTCTGTCCAGGAATTAATAAAGCAAGAACTTAACCTTACATGAAACGATGTGTATCTTTTAAAAGGCTACAAGAAATAGCGTTCAATCAACCATGCCTTTCCTTATTGGGGTTTAAGATGTATATGAAGATTCCCAAAGAAGAAAAATGAATGTAGAAAATAACATGGATTTCAAAAACTATTTCCACTACATTCATAGCTAATGTTTATGGCACACCCTGAATTTTCCTGGAGACTTAACACACATCATCTCATTTAATCCTTACTTAATTAAACCTGAAATATTCCTGCTGTAAGTATAGATATAAATTTCAGTTGCAAACAAGTTGTCATAGTTCTACTAGATACTGGGAAGATCTTATATTTTGTACAATAGTTATAATAAAACAAAAATGAATAAAATAAAGTAATAAATGCAATAAAACATTTTTAGAATAAAAATAAAACAAAACTTGGCCATAAGTTACAATCAAAATGAGAATTTCAGCAACCACTTTTTGACTTTTCAAAGTGACTGCTTATCTTTTTTATGAAAGGAACGCTTTTAAAAAAATCTTCATTCCTTTTTGAGAAAGACTAACAAAAATGGGACAAAGAGCTAAAAAAATTCCTGTGAAAATCTCAACTCTGAATGTTCTCTCATTGAGAACAAGAACTATCAACTGTTTTAGCTGATAATTTATTAATGATCTATTTTTCTTGTTATAGAGAAAGCAAGAGTTAAAAATAAGAGTGTCCTTTTGTTATTAATTTATTTCCATTTTTTGGCTTAGAAAACTAAGTCAAAAATCAAACTGTTTATTTATTATTTGCTTTTCAGAGTTTAATTAAATATTTGAAAAGAGGGAGGCTGAGTCTACTGGCTAAAGTGATCTTTTTAGAATTAAACATAATTGTTTTTAATCATCTATACTACCTATCCAACCAGACCAAGAAAAATGGTTGGCCCATTACATTTTATAGACAAACTTTATGCGGGGATGATGGCATGAAAATTTTCTGTTTATTTATCATTTAACTCCAAAAGCATGTTAATATAAAATAAAATAAAGATAAAACAAGTATTAAAAATAAAATAATTAGGAAAGGTAGCAGAATACAACAGTTACTAATATGGCATTATGTAAAAATGTGGATGTGTAACCAATGTGATTCTGCAATCTATATTTGGGGTAAAAACGGGAGTTCATAACCCACTTGAATCTAATGTATGAAATATGATATGTCAAGAGCTTTGTGATGTTTTAAACAACCAATAAAAAAAAAAATAAAATAAAATAATTAGCCATTTGTAACCAGTCACCTTTAACTTGGAGTAAAGATAATAAAAATGATATGGTTTATGACCGATGCCTTCCGCCCTTTCTTTGGTTTCCTTCCATCTAGTGTGTTTTATTTGTTCGGTGTTTGAGAAGGAAGGCCATACTGGAAAAGGAAGATTGTGTTGACTCAGTCCTAGGCTCACAGCCCCCAGTTTGTGAACTTAGCACAGAAGTAACGGTTTCCATAAGCTGATCTAGAGTCTCAGGATCTAGACTTAGGTGTTTTCCCCTTGCCCCATTTGTAGTTCTAAAATGGAAGGTATGACTCCATGACTCCACTCTGGCAGGCTCTGTGTCTCTTTGGATGCTCAGATACCCCAGCCACTAACCTGGTGCCTGGTATTTAGTAGCTACTCAATAAAGAGTTGTTGAAGGAGAAAATACAAGATCATCGGGGTGTACCCTGCCTGAGTCAGACCAGGGAGAAAGAAAAGGAGGGAACCTCTCTAGCCCACCTCATCTGTGAGTTTGTGCCAGTTTTTATGGCACTTATTGCTTCTTTTTTCTCATCCGGTTTGGATGATCTTGGGATCTTGAACTAAAGCACATTCCCGGAATGTGAATTCTGTACCTGGTTTTACTGAAGTCACCCCTTCTCCAATGCTCTCTACAATGCCAGCTGCCTCATGGCCTAAAATCACAGGAAGAGGCCAACGTAAGTTTCCACTGACCACATGGTCATCTGAGCGGCAGATTCCTGTGGCCACCATCTACAAATCAAAGGTCCAGTGATTAGGTCCAGAGAAGATGATTACTCTCAGAAGGACATAACATATCCACATGTGTGAAATTCTGCTTCTGAAAAGTTCTCAAGTCTTGCTAATTGTCCCCCTACTCTCCAAATGCAAAAGATTGTTTGTCCTCAGGATTGTTCAAAACCCTTTTCTACCTTCCTTTCCTGAATTAAATAATTCAGAACAATTGATCCTGAAATATTGTGGAACACGATATACAAGAATGCATGCTTTTCTGGAAGGAAAAATTGCAGATTATCACCAAGAAAATATTTAAGGTTAATTGATTTTGATACCTTGTATATAACCCCTTGCATTTCTGCATGGATGCATAAATTCTTTTTTGTTTTACTGGGATTATACTGTACATGCTCTTTGGTTACTTTTCAAAAAATGAACAATATATTTATAGCTTGACTTAGCAATAATTGTAACACGTTACATGAACAATAATATAAAAAGTGCCTGTTAATGGATTTTTTTGGTTGTTTCTATTTTGAATAGTCTCTGAATTTTTTTTTTTCATAATCGGTATCAGGGATTAAATTCAGGGGTACTCAGCCACTGAGCCACACCCCCAGCCCTATTTTATATTTTATTAGAGACAAGGCCTCACTGGGTTGCCTAGTGCCTCCTGGTTGCTGAGGCTGGTTTTGAACAGGTGATCCTCCTCTTAGCCTCCTGAGCTGCTGGGATTATAGGTGTGCACCACCACACCCGGCTCTGAAAAATTTTTAACCTAAAATTAAATATAAGTAAAAAAAAAAAATTCACCTTAATACGAACTTCATGGGCCTTAGGGGGTGCAACTTCCACCTCTTCAATGGAAAAGGGTTTCTTTTGCTCCCAAAGCACAGCTGCTTTGCATTTTATTACCTGGGAAATCAAACAGAAAGATGATACTCTCAAAATAAGGAATTAGTTCTTCTCACTTTTGTCAAACATCTGTCCCCCCCTTCGCCTACTGTGTCACAAAGTGCTCCATAGAAACGAATATGTATGGTTTACAAAAATATTTTTTTAAAAAAACCTTTCAAAAATGTGTGAAGCATTACCACAGGAGAGAAAATCATAATTAACTGTAAGACACAGTTTTTTAGGCCATCCTTACAGATATCCTAATGTCCTGAAATCGGTTGTTTGCCTGCGACTTGTTGACTTGTACATGAAGTTTTGATCATTATTTTTCTCACTTGCTCAGTTTCTGCTAAAGTTCACAGGATCTGACTTTATAATAATTTCATATTTCTCTTGCCACATACGATGCCTTTTTTTCCCCAAATGGCCTCTTCTCCTCCTCTAATTTCCTTTTTCCCATGGTCAATGGCAAAACAAATATGAGGGTACTTGAAAATAATATACTAGTTGTAGGTGGGTTCTGATTATTGGGTGTCCATGATGTGGCAGGCACATGGTGGTCTGTGCAGGTTTTACCATCTTTAAACCTGTCAAGGTTGCTAGCAGGAAAGTATTATTGGATTATTGCCTTGTTTTGTATTTGAAAAGATTGAAGCTAATTGACTTAGTGATTGAGTAATTTTTCCAAAGCTACAAAGTTGGCTGTTGAGAAAATTAAGATCAATCCAAATTTATCTTCAAAGTGGAGTGAAAAGAAAACAAACAAAAAGCTAGATAACAACAGTAATAGCAGTGACTAAAATACATTGACTTATTTCAATGTACCAGATGCAATTCTAAATGTCAATAGTACAAATTTATTAAATCCTCAACTACCTTATGAAGTTGATGTTGTTTCTAAGCACCATTTAGCATTTGAGGAAAACAAAATGCAGTGTAAACATACATGAAAGGTTTTCAAAGAGTGAAGTATTGGCATTCCACCCGAAAGGATAGATTGCTTATTATCATTTTCATTGATATGATTTGTTTACAATTTTTCTTGATAAATTTCCTATTTTTTTTTCAGCCAAGTTTCGGTGAACTTAATCTTTTCTTTTTCCCAAGAACTTTTCTTTTTGAAATATTGTAAATACAAATGAAAAACCACAAGATGAAATCAGAACACTGGCAAATGTCAAGTGGTCCCACTGTGATCAATATGGGGTTGCAGTGCCACACAGTGTATAGAGAACCCTCAGAATCTGTAACAAGAATTACCATAGTGAGATATTGTACGTGCAAGCCACTCTTCAAACAACAAACACATTGGAAACAGTTGTACAGGCTTTTGCAATTGAGCCATTAAACAGTATGAATTAGATATATTGAATGACTGCATGTATTTCTCTGTACCTCAATCAGAATTTGCATGTTGATGCTGTCTTTCTGAACATTGATGATTCTAATGCTTTGAGAGCAATATGCCTTTTGTCAGAGATTTTGACAGGCTTAAAAGGAAATTTCAGTTTTCTGAATCAAATTCCTCTCATAAAACTTTAGTCAAACTTGACTTCCCCGTGTTTGTAAGAAGAACAAGATTACAAAGGATATCATTTAAATTATGGTGTCTCAATATAAAGATAACCTTTGATGACAGACATTTCCAATGTTAGGTAGATTTGACAATTAGTTACAAGTGACTTGGAATTAATTATCACTTTATTGCAAATTTATTTAAGTAGGAAATAAAGATATTAATAGACTCATTCTACACACTCTACACATTGTTGAAGTTATTTAGGAATAGTTTATTTTCATTGTAGTTCAGTAAGTATCATATATCGAAACAAACATTGCATATTGCATTAATATATATTATTTCTAGTTTAATTAATTTTAGATTATTCATCAAAAACTGTATCCTTTTACATGTTATGCTAATAAGAGCATATGTCCAATAGTAAATCTTTTTTGCTTACTTTGCCTGCTGTGCTCATGTTTTTTCTGTCTTCTCTGCCGTCCAGGTAGACTGAAGAATACCTGCAGACGTCTTCCCTGCACCAGTATATACAGCCTCTGGGTTGCAAGGGTATTTTGTTTGCTTGAGTGCCAGTGGATTCTGCACGTGATCTGGGTTTTTAAGCCACGCCTATCAGCTTATACTCAGACCAGGTTAAGTTAGAAAGCAAAGGACACTGACCTGTAGTGCAAAAAAAAAAAAAAAAAAAAAAAAAAAAAACCCTCGATTTTGTAATGTGCCCACTGTACATAACATTTTGTTTCCATTAGGTTAAATATTTTCTTATACACTCCCTCCCCTCATTCCATGTGTCCCCTCTCTCAGTCCCACTCAGGTCCGAGTTCTCTTTTCCCTTGTGTGCACCAGACTCCAACTTTGAATCTTCCTGCTGCAGTTAGGGAGGAGAGGAGTAAGTCAGCAGGGAGATGAAGCAGCACAGGCAGAGCCAAGGGCCAGAGGATCGTATCTGATACAAGTTGCTCCTTCTATTTATAGCAGAGAAGCAGACACACAGTCAGCCACAGCAAAGCTGCTCGCTGTCCCTAGCGTTTCTGTTGCATACAACACCCACCAGCATTGACTGACAACCTCCCAGTGTCAGGCACTAAGCTGGGGGTCTAGGGGCAAAGTGATGAGTCAGAGATGGCCTCTGCCCATGCTAAGGGGCAGTTTGGGGCAGTAATTTTGGCCTTTGGCCTGTTCCATCCTAGCTATGTGAGCTAGGACTTAATATGTTATTATTCTTTGCCGTGGCTTTCTTGTCTGTAGGGTGAGAATGAATAACAGCACCACTTCTAGAACTATGGTAAATAAATGAAAAAATTATGCAAATCAACTCTCATGGAGGCTGGCAGGTGGGAGAACACTCAATAAGTACTATCTATAATTATTACCCATAAAGGGAAGCTCGGGGTATATTAAGGGAGAAAGGCAAACAGGTAAACCAGTCATTACCTGGCTTATCAAGGGAAGAGCATCCTCACTGGAAGACTCAGAGGAAGCTTTTAGAAAGCAGACATTTGAGTTAGAGACTAAAGATTGATCATTTTGGCTAACTGACAAAAAAAAAATTCACTTGGACATTTCTGTTGTCTTTTGTTCAGGCTATGAGTTCAAGAAAGAGAATATGAGTTTGATTTTTTTTTATCAAATCTCAAGTCTTTTACCAATACCCAGAGACCACAGTGCATATACCTGCTTAATTATATGTAGTCTGTCAACACATATACATAAACATAAGCTGTATATTTCTCTAGAGTTGTCAAAGGAACAAAGATGTTGACTGTGTACAACTTTGATTATGCAGGTGCAAAGAGTCAACTAGGGGTACACAAAAGGTAAGAAAGGTCTGTGTCTCACTGTGATCAGATGATCAATGAACAGGCATTAATTCTAGAGAATGGCCATCAATCTTCTCTCTCACCACACATCTTCATGTCCACTTGCTCCAAACTTGAAAGACTCCAGATGGCTTTTTACAGAGTAATAGACAGACACAGAATGGATTCAGATATTATTTGAATTCTTAATAAATTGTTAGTTACTCTGTGAGGCATAAATTTACAGGAACCGAATGGCCAACTATTGTGTTTCCAGAACTCTACTTGGAGTTTTTCATACATTATCATAGATATTTATAACCTTTATAATACATTACAAGGAAGTTATGATTATGATTCTCATTTTACAGGTGAGAGAAAAGAAGCTCAGAGATTCCAGGTCTCTAAATGACCTTTTTAAGACAGATTGGCCTCAAGAACAGAACTGTATGCTGGGTGGTGTTCCTGAGAGATTTATAGAAGGGATATATTATGAAATCACACAAATATTAAAGGATAAGATGTGGGGGGTATATCTTGAACAACTGGACTAATTGTTCAATGAGGGGCTAATTGACTCTCTCTCTCTCTACCCTCTTTCTCTCTCTGAATGAACTAAGACCCCAATTTTTCTGTCTTTTCAAGTAGAGTTCCTCTATCATTCAGGTGGGTCAGGTGGTCAGCCTAGGCCTTATGAGAAAACATGTTCACCTGTCCAAGCCCAAAGAATGATCTAAGTAAGGTACATAAGGAACAGAAAAAAAGTGAGGCTTTACTTTAATGACAGTCTAGCAAGATCAGGTGCCTGGTGTCCAGAGACCCCCCAGACTGGGTACAACCACTGTTTTATCTCCTAGAGCACAAGATTCCTCCCCAGTTCCTCATTGGCTGAGTACTATGGGGTGCACAATCTTCTTGAATGTGACAGGTTTTAGTATCTCCTACTGGGTTACTTAAAAGAAATATACCTTTAGTTATCCCCACCTTCCTTTGTTCTCTTGTGACAGGAAAGTCTCCCTGGATCGAGTACCTTTTGGCATATATACAGTTTATCTCTGTTGGTCAGTTAGGGCCCCTTTTTTCTCATCTGTCAAAGGGCTGTAAATCTTTACACTGAGTGTTAACTTTCCATCCTGCTTTCCCCTCCAGCTGCCTTTCTTACACCCCAAGTCTTTTTACATTTTAAAGCTAAATACTATCTTTTGAAAATGGACCACCAGATTTTTTAATTTCTCAGAGACTGATGTTTAGTCCCATGTTCAGAGTTGTCATGAAGCTGGTAAGTGGCCACAGCAGAATCCTAAGTCCCATCTGTCTGATTCAGAAGCCCTCCCACTCTTTTGAAAAGAAGGGAGTGGGACTGGCCAGAGTTTAAGACATTCAGCTGTCTACTCACAAAAGCAGCCCCCACATTTTGTAAGTTCTAAGAAAAAAACAATATAACTGGCAAAAACTTCAGGAATCATTCCATCCAAATTCCTCATTTTATTGGATAAAGGACTTGGCAAAGCAACATGGTTAATATTTACTTAAGAGATATTTGGATAGAAAAAAAGTACATTTGTTCTTGTGGGTGCATACAGAGTCTAAGAGCTTTCAAATATTGTGGGTTCAGGCAGGATAAGGAGCAAAACCAGCCTTCTGGCTGCAGGCCCACCCTTCCCTCAAAAATCGATGTGTTTAATCTACCCAAATTCCACACTATAAATCAAGAATTTACTTAATATTTTGATTTGATTCGAAAGCCCAAATCGGTGAGCATTAAAATTACCTTCTTTCCCCAAATTTAAAAAAATATATTGCCAAACTGGACCCTCATTTTGATATGAAGAGAATGGGTAAAATGTTGGAAATGCTTGTTTATAGATACCGCATGAAAGGTCTTAGAGATAATCTCAGAGAAGCCAAAAAGCAAAACTGAACAGATATTCTTGGAAGTGTCTTTTAAATTTCAAATGAACAAAGTCTAAATATTCAGTGACATGCTGTAGATCAGCCTGATGAAGTCTATGCACATGATAACTTTTAAGATGATGCAGAAACAATAGCATTATAGGACTAAAATAATGATAAATGGCATGAATTTCATAATTTCAACATCATAAAATCATAAAAAATATAAAAATGCATATCAGGGATGTGTATAATATCTAAACAGGAAATAGGATAAAAATATGGTGATTTTTTTTATGACAGGGTATTGATTTTATTAGCCATCACATTATATCACTAATAGCTAGAATTTAACAGATGATTGCTTTATTAAGTGCATTACTTAATATTGACAAAAAATTCATGTTAGAAAATTAGTATTAGAAATCACTCTTCATGAAGAAACTGAGAATGAGAGAGATTAAGCAAATTCCCTGAGGTAAGAATGCAACAGGTTTCCCAGTCCTTGCCTGAATTGAAGTTCCTAATGAATAATAATGATAATAATAACAATAACAACTAACAGTTAGGTGGCACTTAGTGTGTGCCAGGCTCCTAAGTGCTTTACATTTACTCAAATTGGTCCTCTAAGTACGCTACTTATTATTCTCTTTTGTAGATGAGGTAACCAGGGTCCCCCAGCCAGTCAGTGGCCAAATCAAGGTTGGAACTCAGGATCAGAACAGTCCAGCTCCAATGTTTTCAGGCTCAAGTGTTTACTGCCCTGGTCCCAATGCTTTGAGGAAATAAAGAAGGGAAGACAAAGAAAGAAAAAAGTAAGAAAATGAAGAAAAATTAAAATGATTTGTGATAAGTCCAGACCAACTTCCAATGTTGCAGTCTGAAAGAATGGGAGAGAAATAAGTGCTTTTATTGGCTAAGAAGGGAGGTTGATTTGAACATGTTAAATTTTAAGTAAGATTGAGATATTCTAAGTGGCATATTCAGTTGGCTGTTGGGAAACCTGGGCGTGTTATAGTTAATGTGAAAATGACTAATACTTAGACTGAGACCTCTAATTCTTAATTCTTGATCTGAGAGAGAAAATCTACAGAGAAGAGCAGTGTTTAAGAAAACTGGCAATAAGAAGTGAAGAGATGAAAAACAGCAATTGGAAAATTACATGGAAGATGAAGGAACAGTTATAAAGAACTCTGAGCAGGAAGTCAAGAGGAAAGACTCTGAAGGAAAGCACCAGACTTGGTTCCCAGAGGTTCTTTATGCCACCGAGGGAGTGGTGGGCCTGCAGCCAGAAGGCTGGGTGACCAGACAGGAAAGGATGCAGAGCCACTCATTTGGAGGAGTTTGTCGGTGACCAGAAGGAAGGAAGGAAACAGGAAGCGGCTGGAGGGAAGACTGGAAGGCTGTAGAGGTCCCTTCGCAGCAGTGAGTAACCTGTGCAACTGAGGCTGTTGAGAAAGCTCTAGTCAGAATGGAGCTTCTGTTGGTGCTGGAGAATGGGCAACCTGTGGAAAAGGGGCCCCCCATACTGCAGGGCCCGGTGGAGGCATTCAGATTTCTAAAGTGGAAATGCTTTTTGTGGGGCAACTGGAGGGAAGAGGGGATGAGTATAAATGGGCCTTAAAAGAAACACAGAGAAATGTCACACAGCTTATTTACCTGTTATTTCTCCCTGTTTACCCATCTGTAGTCTGCTCTATGCTGCTGGGGTTGTGATTCTACAGACTCAGTTTTCCAGACTCTTTTGACATCTGGCTTTGCTAATGGTTTTGCCAGTGAGAGGTACTAGAGCGCTATGAAAGCAGGAGGAGGAAAGAGAGACCTGTCTTTCAAGTTCCCATTAGTGTCACTCCATTCACACAGTTGGCTCTGGCACCAACCTCGCTTCACCCCCACAAAAGGATCAACACAGCTGGGTCATGCTCTCTTGGTAGAGTAAATACGAGATTTGATATTTGCTTTTTGGGCAACCACAGGTTATAACCTTTCATGGGAGACCTATGGCCTTTTCTCTGACACCATAGTTCTGGTGGCCCCACCACTATCTTGTTTTCTTCCACTTCATGTTTTTAATGTTCTGAGTCACCTCAATATGCCCTTTGTAGTCTTTGAGGCTTCTAATGTGTCTATAATCAATTTTCTGTATGAAATCCACTTGGTTTAAAGCAGAGCATTTTTTTTCCCTTCCTTACTGGGCACGCTGATGTAGTTCTTGGCACTGGTAGTGGTCTCAGAAGCAGACCCTTGGGTAAACATACATGTTCACACAGATTGAGTTGATGTCTTTTTAATGGCTATATTTTGGTGAAATACCACTGAAGCAAGTAAGTTGATGGGATTTGAGAAGAAAAGAAAAGATGGAGAAGAGTCAATAAGGGGGAAACCAATAGAGAAGACTAGCAGGGCCCAGTTGCTCTATCTTCATTTTAGATTTGATAGATCCTGGCTCTGAGTGTTTTACCCACCCCTCCCTTTGCCTTCCTGTAGAAGTTTTCCAGAGCACTTCCAAGGTGGTTTAAATCCTATATGATATAGTCACTAAAACATGTAATTCCAGTCACACATACCTACTTGTACAATGCTATGAAATTTGTCTTAAAATTTTTATTTCTATTGTATTTTGTAAGTCCTAGACCCAAGCTCTTTCATTGTGTTCCTCATTTTCTAATTTTTGACTTTTCTAGTTTTCATTTTCATCCTGCATAATTACAGGCAAAATTTTTTTTTCTATGAAGATTCTCATGGAAAAACAGTAATATTTGTTTCTCATTTTTTCCTATATTTATTCCTTTATAAAAGGCACAACTTTCAACTTTTAAAACTTATTATTTTATTTAGATGTTTATCTCCACATTTCTAAATGGCATGTATATTTTGCTTTTCTTCTGGCATTTCTATGACAAGGATTTGTGGCAGTCACTATTAGAAACAGACCCTACTTCTCTTCCATTTCCTAATAACATACTAGAAAAATCTACATTAGCATGACCATGAAAAGGCTCATACAGATTCGTCATGTCATTTGCCATGAATTTTTTTCTCTTTACCTGAAAATTTTTGTTTTTCTCTAAATACTGACTTAAAATTTAGACCCCTTTAAAAAAAATTATAACTAATTCAATCCCCAAATCATTGCCAGTTGGTAAGTTCCCTCCCAAGGCTTGCACATGTCAAGTATCCTGACAATTCTCCTTTAGAAAAATCTTTTCTGGAACCTTTGGAGTTTCCTATAAAACCAGATGTGCTCTACTTCCGGGCACACCTGCTGCGTTGGTTTCCCATGAGCTTTTCAACATATTATTACAAACTGCATGGCTTAAAAACACAGGAGTTGATCCTTGCTGTTCTAGAAGCCAGAAGTCTGAAGTCAACATTGCCAGGATAAAAACAAGGCTCAGCATATCAAGGCTTCCTCCAGGGGCTCCTGGAAAGAATTCTTTCCCAATTGCCTTTGCCAGCCATTCTGGCTGTATTCCTTAGCTTGTGGGTGCATCACTCCAATATCCTCCTTCTCTTCCTGTTTTTCTCCCATTCTTCCAATTGTCTTTTAGAAGCTTGTAGGATGTTCTGTTTATCCCTAGTAGTCTGAAATTTTATTTTATGGGTTTTTTTTGTGTGTGTGTTTGTGTGTAGCGGGGGAAGGGGGGGGGACCTGGCCCTGAGAATTAAGTTCCCATAAACAAACCAATTGGAGAAAAGCATATAAATGTATTTAATGAAAGTTTTGTGTGGCACTGAAACCTACATAAGGAGATAAAGGCTCAAAGACACAGAATAAATACTTACATGCTAAATTGAACAGTGTTAAATTATAAAAATGTGACAAGGCAAAGGGGCTTGGGCTAGGGTAATTCATTGTTTGAGAAATGATTGGTTCTGTCTATAACCATCTATCTTTTCTATTCATTTATCTAGGTAGTTAAAGAGCTAGCTAACTAGACCCTATTGGTCCTATTAAAGAGCTAGCTAACTAGATCTTATTGGTCCTGGAGAACCCTGACTAATGCAGAAGGTAATCAGAGTAAAATCCAAACTCAAATCCAGTTCAGGTGCTAATAAATTTGATGCGACTTCTAATATTAATGGTCTGAGAGAAAAAAAAAACATATCTTCTCAGCATGAACAATAAATACCTCAGTCTCTGTTGTTCTTCTATTCAAGATGTTTTGCACTCAACAAAAGTTATGATCCAAAGTGAGAAAAATACCACTTATGAAGAGATAAGTCAATCAGGAAAACAGGCTTAGATATGCCTCAGATATTTAAATATCATACAAAGCTTGAATGTAATTGATTAACAAGTTAAAATATCTAGTCAAAAAGGTGAACAACACCTAGGAACAAATGGAATTTCAAAAGGGTGATGGAGACCATAAGAAGAGTCAAATAGAAATGCTAGAAACTAATTTAAAAGCTATGATATTTTACAGGTGAGGGATTCCTTTGATAGCTTTATGAACACACTGGACACAGCTGAGGAAAATCACCTTAAACTGGTTAGTAGATGTTCTACAAAAAAAAATGAATATAAATATATCACAGGGCATTATGACTTATGAGACATCAAATGGTGTAACATATAGGTAATAGGAGTTCCAGAAGTAGAGAAGTGACCGAGGGAATGAGAAGTATTTAAGAGACAATAATAAGAATTTTCCAAAGCTAATTAAGGAAAGCAAACCTCAGGTACAGGAATTCTGAAGACTGTCCTTATGCACACACACATACATACACACACAAACTTACACACACACACACACACACACATGCACACAAACCAGGCACATCTTAGTCAGACTGACTAAATAAGAAAACATTGTAGGAAGACAGAGAAAATGTAGAGACATGAAGGTAAAAAATTATAGATGAACACCCATCAGAAACTATACAAACCAGAAGACAAATACTGAAAAGAAAAGCATGTCACCTCATAATTCTTCATTGAAAGCAAAAATAATTTTTAGAGAAATGAAATTTGGGTTTATTTACAGCAATCTGCAATACAAACTTTGCCACAGGTTCTTTAGGCAGAAGGATTATGATGTAGGATGGAAATCTGAATCTGCACAGAAATGAAGACCATTAGAATGCTAAAAATGAAGATCTATGTAACTTTTTCTTATTTCTAAATACTTTAATTTTTTTTACTGTCTAGAGTAAGCCTAGTAACAATACTATTGGGAATAAAATGTATAACAGCAATAACACAAAGAATGAAGAGAGAATGGAAGTGTACTGTTGGAAGATCTTTATAATTTGGTGAAGTGATGTAACTGTACTTCAAGATAGATTGTAATAAATTAAGGAGATAAATCATAAATTTTAGAGCAACCACTATAATGTTAAAAAACTCAAAAGATTTAGTTAATAAGTAAAAATGAAAATAAAACAGAATTATAAGAATATCAAACCATTCAAAATAAGGCAGGAAAACTACCAATAAGAAGGTAAACAAATGGATAAATAGAAAAAAATCTAGTATGGACAAATTGTGGAAAAGGACTCTCCTGGTACGGAAGTCAACATAAGTATCTGTGCACACATGAAAAATACCATAATAGTGTTAAGGAAAACAGAAGAGAAAAGTACACAAAAACTGGACATAGCACATAAATAAGAAAAGGTACAGTGAAGGGGGTAGGAGGGACAGTTTAAATTACCCATCGTTGAGAGGGAAGGGGAGGGGGGATAGTAGGGGATAGGAAAGGTAGCAGAATACAACAGTCACTAATATGGTATTACGTAAAAATGTGGATGTGTAACCGATGTGATTCTGCAACTTGTATTTGGGGTAAAAAATGGGCGTTCATAACCCACTTGAATCAAATGTATGGAAGATGATATGTCATGAGCTTTGTAATGTTTTGAACAACCAATTTAAAAAAAAAAAAGAAAAAGAACTAATCAGCCTTTTCACAGGGNAAAAAAAAAAAAAAAAAAAAAAAAATTACCCATCGTTTCTCCCACAACCCCTGGCAGCACAAGCATACAGATTTCTCTCTTATGTGGGGAAAAAAGAAAGAAGAGAGCATGGTACTTTATCCTACACCCCAAAACCATACCTACCACAGTAATACCAGCACCTGGCAGGTCCCCACCTTAGGATCTTGGTCTGTACCTATGAATTGAGCCTCCAAACTATCTCATTGTTAGGCCAGACTCTTCCACATGCCAAGGAGTCAGGCAGCATTGTAGACTTGATCTCCAGTGTAATACTTCAGACCCACCCTGCACAAGGCCTGCCCCAGCCCTGCACTGGCCCAGCATCCAGAAGCTTTAGTTCTACCTCACCACTACACCAACCCAGTGGACATGACTTCAGTCTGGTCTCTGTGGATTGAGGCTGCAGGCACACTCCATAGCCACAATCAATGGGTATATCCAAGTGAATCCCACCTGCGAACCCAGGAACCAGATCAATCAGATCATGTAGTCCAGATGACACAAGCCCTCCAGTTCTAGACAGCCTGCCCCGAATCTCTAAGTGGGCTGACTCTTGAAGGGCCATCCCAAACAAGGCCAGTTTGTGAAGACTGTAATAAGTAACTTCTTAAAATGCACAGGCAACAATGCATGGCCACACGGATCAAGAACAGTTAGGAAACATAACATCATCACCAAGAGAACAATTAAATGCCCATGGCCATTTCTAAAGAAATAGAAATGAACTACCTAAAAAAATCATAATAACTGTTTAGGAAAGCCAGCAAACTTCAAAAAATACAGGGAAATGATTCAATGAAATGTCAAAAACAAAATTATCAAGATGAGAAATTTAACAGAGAGATTGAAACAATAATAAAAATCAAACAGAAATTCTGGAGATAAAAAATATAATAAATAAAAAGAAAAAGAGCATCAATAGCAAATTTAATCAGTAGAAGAATCTGTGAATTTGAAGTGAGGAAATTTTAAAATACAGTCAGAGGAAAAAACAAACAATAAATAAAAGAGAATAAAGAAAGCTTATGGAATTTTTGGAAAATCATCTGAAGAGCAAATTTTCAAGGCACAGAAAGACAAGAAGAAGAATGGAAAGGTAAAGAGGTATAAAGCTTACTTAAAGAAATTATAGTAGAAAGCTTTACAATCCTGGAGAAAGATATAAATAAATATTCAATTACAGGAAGGTCAGAGAGCTCCAATTAGACTCAATTCAAACAAGACAAGCCCAGGATATAGAATAAAATTGTCAAAAATCAGTGACAAAAGACCATCATGAATACAGCAAGAGGAAGCAAGTAACATATAAGGGATATTTAATATAGTTAACAGATTTCTCAGCAGAAACCTTAGTGACCAGGAAATAGTGGAGTTATATATTCAAAGGCTGAAGGGAAATAACTGTCAACCAAGAATATGGTACTTAGCAAAAATGTCCTTTGAAAGTAGAGATTGAGAGTTTCCAAGACAAAAGCTTAGGGAGTTCATCACTACTAGACTTGTCTTACAAAAACTGCTTAAAGTTGAAAGACTAATATGCTAATAAGTAACACAAAAATAACTAAATGTTTAAAACTCATTGGTAAAAATAAGTACACACTCAATAGTAGTGGAATACTAAAATGATGGCATATAAATCACTCATTTTACTAAAGACAGTTAAAATAAAACTATTGAAATACTAGCTACAATAATTTGTTAAGAAATACACAATATAAGAAGTTGTAAATTGTGATATGTCAAAAATTCAAAATTGGGGAAGTGGAGTAAAAGTATGTGTGAGAGTGATCAAAGATTTATAAATTTAAAATAACCTGTTATATCTTTAAGATGTTTTTGTAAGCTTCATGGTAACCACAAAAACAAAATACCAATAATAAGTTCATTAAAAATAAAAACGTGGAATCAAAACTATACTATAGGAGAAAAATCACTTAACCACAAAGTAAGTCAGTAACAGAAGAAGTAAGGAAAGAAATAATAAACAAAACAAACAAAAAACAAACCAAATTGTGAACGTCTAGAGCGTTCGGTTCCCTGGGTAAGGGTCACGAAATAACCAGGACACAGGGGATGCAGAGCCAAGGCAGCAATCGCAACTGCATGCTGAGGTTTATTTGCAAGTTCCTTTTATACACTTCTTCTAACAAAGCAAGCAATTCTTCAATAACACTTTACCCACATTGTCCAAATATCATGCCTCAGCGGATACACAGAGCTAGATTCAAATTGTTCCTGTTTGTTTGATAAGTACCCTCCTAAAATTCTTTGTAGACATTATCTACTCCTCTGAGGATGCATTTGTTTCTTCAGAATGTACCGTTTCCAGGATAAGTATGCAGGAAGCTTCTTCCTCTTCGCCAAACCATGCAGAACTTGTGACTTGCGATAAGGGGAAGAGAACTTTTCCTCCTCCTAGCTGAGGTTTGCCTCAGCTGACCTAAATCACAGCCACAGCTCTTGCAAAAAGTCAGGCCTGAGGGAGCTAAACTCTGCACACTTAAACCCCAACACCAAATAACAGCAACTGGAAAACAACTAATAAAATGATAGTAGTAACTTATTACCTTTCGATAATTACTTTGAATATAAGTGGATTAAATTCTCCAATAATAAGATATAAAGTTGATAAGTAGGAAAAAAAACACAAAAAACACAGCCATATGTTGCCTACAAGAGGTTTCACTATACCTGTAAGAACACACATAGACTGAAAAAAATATAGTAAAAAGATATTCCATACAAAAGGAAAACACAAAAGAGTAGAAGTAGCTATGTTTACATCAGATAAATAGATTTTAATTTTAAACAACTGTAAAAAGAGATGAAGATCATTGTGTAATGACAGAGATTAATTCATCATGACAATTGTAAATATACATGACCTAAATTCAGAGCACATAAATATGTAAAACAAATATTAATAGATCTGAAAGGAAATTAGACTGCAGTATAATAATATTAGAGAGCTTCAACACTCCATTTTCAGTAACAGATGAACCATCCATACAGAGAAACAAGAAGGAAACATTGAACTTAAACTATGTTCTAGAGAAAAGCTACCTAACATACATGTACAGAATATTTTGTCTAACAGCTGCAGAATACACATTTTCTCAAGCACACATGGAATATTCTCCAGATAGGTCATATGTTAGACCACAAAAACAAGACTTAAACTTAGGATTGAAATAAGTATCCTTCTGAAAAAAAGGATATAAAATTAGAAATTGATGTCAGAAGAAACTTTGGAAAATTCAAAATACATGCAAATTAAACAACATGCTTCTGAACAATTAATGCATCAATGAAGAAATCAATAGAGAAATTAAAAAATTTTTATATTGAGACAAATGAACACACAACATACTTAAATTTATGGAATACAGCAAAAGCACCATCCCAAGTAATTAGAAAAACAAGACAAACTAAGTCCAAAGTAAATAAATGGAAGGAAACAATAAAAATCAGAGCAGAAATAAGTAAGACACTAGAAAAACAACAGAAAAATTAAAAAAAATAACTAAGATGTTTTATAAGATGAATAAAATTGACAAACATTTATCTATACTAAAAAAGAGATTAGATTTAAATGATGGAGACATTACAACTGATGACACAGAATATGAAGACTACTATGAAAAATTATGTTAATGATTTGGATAATTCAAAAAAGTCAATAAATTCCTATTTATTCCTAATATACATAACAACAAACCAAGGCTCAATCATGAACAAATAGAAAATGTGAACAGATCAAAAATGAGTAAGAAGATTGATCAGTAACAAAAATTTTCCCAACAAAGAAATACCCAGAAGCTGATGGCTTCCCTGGTGAATTAATCAAATATTTAAATAATTAATAATGATCCTTTTCAAATGCTTTAAAGAGCAGCTATCTGTGGTGGTGCACAACTGTAATCCCAGTGGATAGAGAGGCTGAGTCAGAAGGATCATGGGTTCAAAGCCAGCCTCAGCAATGGCAAGGCACTAAGCAACTCAGTGAGACCCTGTCTCTAAATAGAATACTAAATAGGGCTGGGGATGTTACTCAGGGGTCGAGTGTCCCTGAGTTCATTCTCTGGTTACTCCCCACCCCCAAAAGAAAAAAGTTAAATTGAAAGGAATACTTTCAAACTAAACTTACAAGGCCAGAATTACCTGATAATATATAATAGCTAGACAAGGACACCACAAAACAAAAAAGAAAAAAAATACAAAATCAACATACAAATATCAGTATTGAATCAAATTCCATGCTTGTATGAATTTGTCAGGATGAACCCAACTACTATGTAATTGTAAAGCTGTAATTTAAAAAATGAGAACATAAAAAAATGAGTAGTGTTTCTTGACACAAACATCAAACTATGAGGAAGAGAAGAAGTCAAATCCCATTTATAATAGCTACAAGAACAAAAACAAAACAAACAAACAAAAACATTAGGAATAAGTTTAATCAGGGGTGAAATATGAAATCTAGGAAACACTGATGAAGGAAGCTGAAAAAAACCCAAATAAATGGAAAGATATACCATGTTCATGGACTGGAAGGATTAATATTGTGAAAATGTCCATACTATTAAAAAGTATTTACAGATGCAATGCAATCTCTATCAAAATACCACTCACATTGTTTCAAAGAAATAGAGAAAACTATCTTAAATTTCTTGCAGAACCCCCAAAGACTTTAACAGCCAAAGCTATCTTGAGCAAGTAGAACAAGGTGACAGTATTGTATAGTAAATAAAACAGTATGGCACTGATATATATATATATATATATATATATATATATATATATATATATATATATATAAAGATGGAACAATAGAAAAGAATAAAAGTCCAGAATTATTCTACATATTTATGGTTAACTGATTTTTGATATAGGGAGAAGTCAGTTTCTTCAATGATCTTGGAAGAATTGGCTATCCATATGAAGAAGAATGATTTGAACACTTATGTCACATCATAGACTAAAATTAATTAAAATGATCTAAGACTTAAATGTAAGACTGGAAACTATTAAACTACTAAAAGAAAACATATGGGGAAACTATAACATTGGTCTGGACATCAACTTTTTAAAAAAATGACCTTAAAATTTAAGCAACAAAAGCTAAACTAGACAAAGGGATTACATCAAACTAAAAAGTTTCAAAATAGCAACAACAAAAAAACACTTAAGGAGACCTGAGCAATGGAAGATATTGACCAACTTAAGCTAACTGACAGCGATTGAACATTATATCCTCTCACCCACGACCCACGCAGACGAGTTGAACTGGGTTTTAAGGAGCTGGCTGCAACATTAAACTAAGAAAGTGGGGAAAACTCATGCAACACAGAGGGCGGGATGATTCTGCGACCTCAAAGGTCAGTTTCCACGCTGGAAAAAGAGCTGGAAAGGAGAGCGTGAGTCCAGAATCTCTTTATTTTATAGCAGGGACACGGAGGGGGATAAGGTTTCAAGGGTGGAGTGTTGCTTCCTGCTGTCTCCTGGTCCCCAGATTGATTGACATCTTGGCGAGCTACACCCATCTCAGGTGCTGTGTGGGATCTTCCGCAGGGAGGCTCACCTGCATCATGTGGTCACTCCCATCATCTGCAGTGCCAGGCCTCTCCCCTCAAGAGGCTACTATGCCCGACACAATCCACACACAGCCCATAGATGGCTCATGACAATATCCAACAATAAAATAGTATGTATTCTATTAAAATGACTTGTAGCATTCATCAAAATGGACCTTAAGATGACTGTTTATATCTTGGAATTTAAAATGCCTCAAATACTCTGAAATGCTCGAAATTATATAGCATATGTCTCTGATCACAATGAAATTAAATTAGAAACCAATAACAATATATTCACTTCAAAAATTGATTAAGTGTTATAAACTATGGGTAATAATAAAATATATTGAATGACAGTAGAAAATAGCATATGAAAAGTTGTGAGTTGAAGCTAAATTAGGACTTGGGTGGAAATTATATAAGCTTTCTAAGATGACAATAGACAAGAATAAAGGCTTAAAAATTACTGATACAATTTTTTCCTTATGAAGCACAAATAAATAAAAAGTAAATTGAGCACAAAGTAAGTATAAATAAAGAGATAATATAGATAAAATTGAGTGTCAGTAATAGAAAACATGCAGAGGAAATTGAAAGCTAGTTTTTGGAAAAGATTATTATAATTGATAAACCTTTAGCAACTCTGATCAGTCAAAAACATAAATTTAGCTAGGCACAGAAATGCATGCCTATAATCCCAGGGACTCCCAAGTCTGAGGCAGGAGAATTGCAAGTCTAAGCCAACTTCACCAACTTAGTAAGACCATGACTCAAAATAATTTTTTTAAAAAAAAGGGCTGGGGATATAGCTAAGTGGTAAAGCACCCCTGCATTCAATCCCCAGTCTCCAAAACAAACAAAACCCGCATAATTTTAGGAATACAATAGAAGACAGTTATGCATGTATTGGAGACACATTATAAACAATTTTCAGTCATATGAATTTAACTATTTAAGTAAAATAGGAAAATTCCTTGGTGAACACAAATTGCTCCTATCTTACATGCATATCTTATATATGGAATATTAACCTTTCTTGGATCCATGATTTGCAAGTATTTTCTCCATTCCCAAAATTGACTCTTTGTCTTGTGAATTGTTTTTATTTTCTTTTTAAAATTTTTACAAAGTTTATATATCACAGTAGAATCCATTATGATATAATTATACAAGCATGGGATATATCTTATTCTAATTAGGACCCCATTTTTAAGTTTTTCCATTAAATGGATGCACTTTTTTATATAAAGTTGACACCAATAGTGTTAACTTAAAAATAAATGGAAATTTCATGACAGCATAGAGAGCTCAGAAGGCTCCAGAAGTCCACCTCCACCTTACATGGAAGTCATCTATTATTAAGTATCTATTGCCTTGAAATTGCCAAAAGATATTCAAGAGCACGGTATGGTGTGAGTCCATGCCTCTTTCAATCCCTTTCTGCTGATTCTATTTATTTGAACATTTAGGGGAGAAATGATTTTTGACTGATTCTCTTTTAGAGACAAATTCATATATTTTGCTCCAGTTTTTCTTTTAACTTTTACTTTCCTGAAGCCTGAGTTTACCCCAAAAAAATAATAGCAGCTCAGATTGCAGGTAAGGTATCTCAGCTTGACATTTATTTTTGACATTAAGTGAACAATATTATTTTGAGATCACTGTGATCTTGCTTAATGCAACTGTTACAGTCACAGTTACTGCAGTTCCTGAATTTCCAGGTAATTGAGTGGTAGGCAGATACCTAATGCTTACATAAGAATGACCTTGCTTTTTTTTTTCTGATTTTCTTTCATTGAAAAGAAAACTTCTTAATATTTGTTGCCCATGGTAAATATCTGAAATGTAGCTTGTTTGGACAATCTTTGCAAAGCTGTGGCAATCAGGATTTTAGTATTTCCATTTAGCATGTTATACAGGCCCATAATAAATTCTGGTCATGTTCAATTCTGTGTCAGTAAATAACATGAAGAAGATCTTCTGGATATCTCAATTGAAACTAAACAGAACAAAACAATAACAAGAAGCCCATATGCATGATTGTTAATCACTTCAAAAATTTGATTAAAGCCACATAGAGTTGCTATTATACTTTTCATTTGTTCTTATACTAACTGTTCCATTTATTTTTCAATGGCCAACTAACAAATTATTACAACTTTATACAAATAAATCTTGAAGTATTTCAATACAATGATCACTTTCAAATCCTTCAGTGAACACTTAATTGAGATTTTGTAATAATCATTTTCTAACAAGATTAAGTATTTGAATATTATGCAGTTATTTAATATACATTTTGATTGCTGAGGGTAATTTTGTTATGATTCTAAATATTTAAAATTATATTCACCTTTGCTCTTTCTAATCCTAGATGAGCTTGTATGAGCCTTAAAGTAGCAAAAGTTTGGTGTTATTATTGTTTAATCTTTAATTGCTCTAATATCACCACCATCAGAGCTATTAGTTAAACAAAATGAAATTCTAACTCTTCAAACTTTGAACTTTTTTTATACTGAGGAAGACTTTGGTAGCTGGTTAAATTCGGGCTTTAAAAAGCATGTCCATTTTCACAAGTTCTGATTTACATGTAGGTGATTTACATGTGAGGTGGTCATATAATTAGTTGTCTGAACTAGAACACTTTGTGAAAGGTGAGTTATTTATAATTTCTTCTGTAATTATAATGATTGTCTCCAATTTCTATCTAAGATATATTGTACCCAGTTATAATTGTTTAAGCTGTAGCACAGGTTTGTGTAGACCATGAGCTCATCAATCATCATATAAATACCATGTATAATTTATTGGATGACAATGAGCAAAAAAAAAAAAATAGTGTCCTTGCTATCATGGACAGAAGTGAAAATTCACAAGCAATTTTATTAGTCTTCCTCACAATCTGAGGAAGACTAACAAAAATAGAAGTTTTTGAACTAGAAACCAAAGTTTTCATTGCTGGGAGACAGTAGGGAACTGACCTTGCAGACCATCACATTACATCATGAAGGCTTTCATTTCAACTCACCTCCTTCTGCGCCACTTATATGTACCTCTCTGGGAAAATGACACCAGTGTCCTGTCCCACCTGTGCTCCCCTGCTACTTTCATTTTAGGAGAGGATTGGGAGGGAATCATCTAAGCATTCTATGACCACAGTACTTTACATGGGTGTTTAGAACCCTCTTTCCTTCTTACAGAATCCATGCTAATAAAGAATCCCAGAGCAGTGTCTACAGCGCTACTAAGGGAATTCCGGAGGCCTGCCTCCCTATACCTTTCATTTGGTCCTTGACTTAATGACTATAACTACACTTTTAAAAGATCACATAGGACTTTTACTAAAGTAGCCTCTTTCAATCTTTATCAAACTGAACAGGGCAGGTAGAATAATTATTTTGCAAAGAGCAAAAGGCTCAAAGAGGTTGATGTGCTCACGGTCACACCATGTATATGGTAGGACATTTTTACTTTACCTCCTATATCTTTTTCATAATCCAAAGCGGTTGCTATAGAAATTCGATTTGATTGTATTTGAAGTAGTTATACGTGTACTAAG
Organism: Marmota marmota marmota; assembly: GCF_001458135.2. Lineage (NCBI taxonomy): Eukaryota > Metazoa > Chordata > Mammalia > Rodentia > Sciuridae > Marmota > Marmota marmota. Next base: position 29,946,804 of record NW_026000057.1, read on the forward strand.
GCTTTCATCATTTGGCATCAATAAATATATTCTGAGATTTGTAATTAATATCTATCTTCCCTGAGAGCATGATGTTTGTTACAGTTAAAAATAAATAAATAAATTGGGTACCTTAGTAGAAAGTTGAGTCATGGGAGAATTGAAAACAAATTATATCTACTTTATGCTTTTTTTCAGGCCCACCCTTAACTGTGACTAGCACTTGGGAAAGAACCATAATCTTAGTGCTAAAGCAATGGCCTAGGTTTTAATATTTCCCTTGCTGGGGAGTTCTACTGTTGATGTAGATAAAAATGTTAAGTACCTTGTTAAACCTTGGCAATTTAGCCAGGCCATAAGCAACTTAGTGAGACCGTGAATGTCTCAGAAGGAAAAATAAAAGGGGTTGAAGTTGTTGCTCAGTGGTTAAGCACTCTTGGGTTCAATCCTTGGTACCAAACACTTAAAAATTATATATATAAAAAAAGATGGCCAGCATGATAATTTAAGTAATCATTTCAGGTTGTGATCTTTATATTTTGGTAAAAAGAAATGTGTAGTTTCCTAGATCCTCCCTGATTGTCTCCCTGGATACTCGGGAAGGCCTTCGTGCCACCTGGCTTGGGGATGCTGGGTTCCTCTCCTTTCCTCCAGTCCTCATGCATGGGGTGAGGATCCTATCTGCATGGATGCTTGCTTGTCCACTGCACTGATGGCAGAGGGCCTCACCTGGGACAACACATGGTCTGGTTTATCTTGGTAGGCAGAGCCCAGTGTTGTTCTCCTGACCACTTGGGTCACCTTAGCTCTCTCTAGAACAACAAACCCCATGAACTTCATGTGGCCTCTTACTTTGTTGTTTCATCCCAAGACAAGTTTGGAGATCCTGTTACACCTCCCCTATACACGCCTTGTGGCTCTCAAATCACCTGATATCTCCGTCATTTCCCGCCTTCTCCCTAGCTCTACCCTGCAATTAGGAGATAAAGGAATATTTAGTTTCTGTCCATGCTTTGCAATGAAAAGCAAACTTCAAGGTGATCTCTGTTTGATCACTCTCTTTGTTGCCAAACTAAACTCTGATGTAGTTCTATCCCATCTTGGCCTATGTTTGGGTTCTTTGCAAGGATCCAAATAAGACCCAACAGCTCCCTTCTTCTGTAATATACCTGCTCTTTCCTAACACCCAATACTGGCTGAAGCTAGAGAGGAGAAATCAAGGCATTTAGATCTGTTTTCTGCTTCTCCTTCTCCCTTTCCTTTCCCACAGGCCCTACTACCCATGGAACCATCTCTTTCTAATCCTGTTATAAGGCTGGAATAATTAATCAAGCCCATGACAGCCAAGGCTTGCTTGGAAAGAGGATGTAATACAGAAGAAGAAATTTAGAAAATTCTCTCCCCTATTAATTTGGCCTTGAAGTTTATTGTCTTACTTCAAAGCCAGGGAATGAATAGCAACAATCTTAATCCACACTTCTCTGCTCACCAGATGAAACATATGCATGTTTTATTTCAGGTCAACTGAGAAGAACATTGTAAAAGGAGACAGTGCTGTAAAGAAGCAAAGAATTCTAATCCTGAGGCCTTTGGAAATGGGTGGAAAATTCTAATGTCTTTTAAAGTTTGTTTTGTTGTTTTGTTGGTTTTTGCTAGAGCTGAAAGGGATGTTTAATGGAAACATCTACTTTCTCTTCTGGTTACCTATCTCTGTCATTGTGGAATCTGAGCCTTGTTAGTGCCACTGAATAATCTGCATTGCTCGCATAACACAGTGTTACCATGTGGAAAATAAGTGAAAAGTTCTTGGTCTTTTAGGAAACAAACTCTCCTTGACATGCATATACACAACTAAGAGCACACAACCAGGACTGGGGAAGTATCTCAATGGCAGAGTGCTTGCCTAGCATGTGCAAAGCCCAGAGTTTGATCCCCAGTACTACAAGAACAAGAAGAAAGGGAGCAGTCACATTAAACACACACACACACACACACACACACAACCTTCTGTGGCTTCCTCTTCAGTTTCATCCTGTTTGCTGCCCAAAGAAAATAATACAAAGAAAAAAAACATTTATCATCCTTTAGTCATGTGGCTGTGTTCCAGGAGAAATGACACCACATGTCAACTGTGTTTCAAAATCTCTGTCCTTACCAAGAAAACAAAGAACACATAATCCTGATTTCATACTATTAAAGTCTACTTGGAACTGAAAAGAGGCAAAAGATCAAGAAAAATGCCTGATCCATGAAGATAATCTCCTGATCTCTTTCTAATCATGTTATAACAGGTTAGAATAATGAATCAATCAACAAAGTTTCAAAGCAGAGTGTGTTTGGTGCCTCATATAAGTAATATTCTTAGGAGACTGGAAAGAAAAGTTCAATAAAAATTTAATCACAAAGCCAATTTGTAAAGTTCTTCTAAAAGCAAATAATTGAAAAAAATATGTATATAAACTTATTATTTAGGCAGTGAAATTATTAGGAAGTAGCATTAAGCAAAGAATATAATTTTTCTCTTTCTACCATAGACTTAAACTTTTGGCACCTGCTGCTATGTATGTATGCTATAATCAGAGTTGCATAATTACTCTGAATTTATTGGCGATATTCTATGATATTCCATAAAGGATATCATGAACTCAAAGCTCTATGCCTTTTGAATATTTGAGAACCTCTGCTGTGAAAGGCTTTTTTGACTCTGGGGATAGAGAACTTTCCTACTGCACTTTGAGGGTTTTAACAAAATTTTACAGTCAGATAAGACTGTTTAGTCTTAATTATTTTATATGATAAAACCACGGATTATCTGATATTATGCAATTTATTCAACTCACATTAGCTGATGAAATATCTCTGCATTTTATACTACATTTAAAAAAATTGTTCTGGTTAGTTATACATGAGAGCAGAAGGCATTTTGACACATTGCACACAAATAGAGCACAACTTCTAATTCCTTTGCCTGTCGACTCAGAGTTACACCAGTCGTGCAATCATATATGTATATAGGGTAATAATGTCCATCTCATTCCACTGTCTTTCCTATCCACACACTCCATCCCCTCCTCTTACTTTCCGCTGCCCAATCCACAGTTTCTCCATTCTTCCCTCCTGTCCCGTGCCCCCATTATGAATCAGCATCTGCTTATCAGAGAAAACATTTGGTCTTTGGTTTTGAGGTTTGACTTATTTCAGTTTAGTATGATATTCTCCAGCTCCATCTATTTACCTGAAAATGTCATAATTTCATTCTTCGTTATGGCTGAGTAATATTCCAATGTGTATATATGCTACAATTTTTTTACCCATTCATCTGTTGAAGGGCATCTAGGTTCGTTCCAGAGTTTAGCTTTTGTGAATTGAGCTGCTATAAACATTGACTGGTTGTGTCACTGTGCTATGCTGATTTTAAGTCCTTTGGGTATAACCCGAGAAGTGGGACAGCAAGGTCAAATGGTGGTTCCATTCCAAGTTTTCTGAAGAATTTTCACACTGCTTTCCAGAGTGGTTGCACCAATTTGCAGTCCCACCAGCAATGCATAAATGTATCTTTCCCCCCACATCCTCACCAGCACTTATCTTACTAATGGAGGTCTGATCACAGTTCTCTTAGTTCTCTAGCTTATTGCATTCTGGGGTTAAATTACTGGGTTAATATGAAAGCAGAATAAGTTTGACTCCTATGCCTTCACACACACACACACACACACACACACACACACACACAAACAACAACAAACAAACAAACCCAAAAAAACAATCACCACAAAGAATGGCATCTACAGTATAAATTCAAAAGGCCATAGTCAGAGTAAATTTTTCCATCTCTATTAAAAAGCATATTATTTGAGATATACCACATATTTCAGCCCTTGAATCTGATTGAGACTTCATAAGCTCAAGAAAATAGAAAAGCATTTTGTTCTATTTCCCTTCTCTGTGTCTTTTTCAGAGTGAAGCATTCTGATGACCATCAGAAAGTCTGGCCATTCTGAACTGACCATAAGGTATCTTTGCCCACTAGAAGTATTCTTCTCTCTAGTTATAACCTGCAATAAATATCTCTGCTTTCCTTTCTCCAACCCAGAACTTCCATGGATGCAATTTATCATATGAAACAGCTCTAGAGAAAGCACGTGGTATCTTGGGATGTTTAGTGAACTACGGGAAAAGTGTTGCAAATGTATATAGATTTAGCATGTAGAAACAGTTCATGAGAAGGTATAGTCTTCTATATTGCCGCAGTCTGGCTGGGCACAAAATCACGAGCCACTCAAGCAGGAACAAAGTTTATTTTTTGAAACTGCCGCCAATGTCCCGTACCGCCCGGGAAGATTTTTTCCACCCACGCGGCCTCCTCCCAGACCGCAGAGAGAGCTCCTCCCCCGGAACTCCCTCCTACTGTACTTCCCCAACCAATGGGAACTCTCCAGGAGTCCCGTAGCCGGCCTAGGTGAACAGCAGGAGTCCAATATCCATATGAATGCAAATCTTAACATAATCATATCATCTCAATGGCTAGCTGGCGTCACCTTTCGACCAAAAATGCCATGCATCATATACTTGGCTCTTAGCACTATATGGTTCAATTAAGAACTGCATATTGTATGACAGTTGTATTGCAAGGCAATGCTAAATGAGCACAGAGCTTAGATAGTTAGCTTTAGCTGCAAAAGGAGCTTCCAAGTGCATTGAATGGAAACTTATGACTATCTCATTCATTGTATCTTTGGATAAATGTAATATCTGAATAGATGTATTTAAGAAAAACTAAATGAGAATAAAGATAAAGTGGAACTTATAAAAGGATACTGCAGCTTAAAGGAAGGAAATAGCACCCCCCAAATTTAAAAGAAATTTTCCTTATAGAAAAAACAAATTATACTTTTAGAAAGCAATTGTTGCATTGTCTTGCAAGTATAGGAATTGAGTAGTCTCCATCAACTAGATGTTTTGATGTATTAAGGCAACATAAAGACCAGGATCCAGGTGACATACAAGTGAATGGACAACTTATATAATAACCTCAAGATACAATAATTTTAAAATCTTCAAAATGGAAGTAGTAAAGAATAGAATTGATTTTCTTGACATCAAATCCACCACCTAGAAGACAAACTCAAGATACCTTTCACCAAAAGAGGCTACTGGAATCAATTCTTGAAACAAAATGAGAAAGGACAAAAATAACAAAATAGATGATGAAAACTTCATTCATTTGATTAATATTTATTGGGCACCCATTACATTTTAGGCATATATTGGACAAAATCAAGCAAAAAGAAATCAGGATCATTTCATAAACATTATTCAGAGTATATTTCAAGGCAAGGAAGCATGAAACATGACAAGACGATCATTATGTTGATAAAAGGAAAACTGCATAGTCAAGAAATACCTAGCATTGGGTGATGTAATATTTTAAAAGTTAAAATGATAGAGAAAGTAAGAGAAGCAAACACTTCATGGAAACTTGGAAGTGTGAATCTAATCTGAAAGAGGGATGCATACAATTTAGGCCTCTATCTATGAGGATGCTTGGCCTCCATGTCACAAAATACCAAGGAACAATTGTTTACCTAAGCCCTTGTTACTCAAAGTGAGGTCCACCAATCAGCAGCCTGGGCATCACTAGGGAGTGCATTAGAGATGCAGGAACCTAGGGCTCAGCCTATACCTTCTGAATAAGAATTCACTATAACAAAATCCAGATGACTCATATCCATACTTTAATCCATAATCAGACATATACCTGATATACAAAGATTTTGAATAACAAAATTAATAAAACAAAATTATAAGTGCTATATGCTCTATCTACAGAGATCATCTTCTTTTTTGAACATTATGGAAGACTTACAAAATGCACAATTAGGCTATAGTCAACACTCCTATTAGCTCAAAGTCAGTTTGAAAACTAGATTAAAATTTAATTACACACTTTGAACAACAAGCCATTAATCAACTAATAAACAAACAAAAACCTTAGCTAGTTATTGTCTCGAAGAAAAAAAATTAAAACTGTGGTCTTTTTAGACAGCTGCTTAGCAAAGTTCACAAGATGCTCTTATCCATACTCATAGATTAAAAACTTTAATTATTCATTGAGAAAAATTATAATTTATATATTTAAGTTAAGGAAATAGGAAAAACTATAACAGCTTTGTTTAGAAAAAAAAAGACCAAGATCTGTGTGCCTGGTGGCCAAAATGATTCAACAAGTTTTTATTTTTATAGCTCATAAATCATATGTTTCAATCAATGATAGTATTGTCATTGTGCGTTATACTGGATGGAAAAGAACTACTCTTGGGTGGTACTGTTCCCAGCCCTTTCCCTGAAAATGGGGCTTTCAGGTGCCTGAAGAACTGAGGCTCAGAGCTGGAACCGCTCACTTGCTTATGAGGGGACCCGAGGAGGTTTCACTTGTTGCTCACAACTGATGATCTTCCCAAAAACAAGGGAAGAGGAGAGTATTATATTTTCTTTTATTACTTTCATGAGGCAAGTAACATAATTCTACAGTGTAATTTAATCAAAATATTCTTCTGTCCCAGGTTAGGTACCAAGAATTTAAACTTCAGATTATACATGGAAAAATAAGATAAATCCTTCATTAGAAACTTAGAAAGAGTAATCAGATACATAAACCAGTATGGCTGAAAAATATCTATGGAGAAGATGGCATTTACACTAGACTTTATATATTTTCACAAGTGAGTATATAAGAGGAAACTAATTCCAAATGGAAGACTTTTCCAGAAGGGACAATGTCTAGGGTATGTCTTGGCTGGACATAGAGGGTATGGAAAGAAGTAGTCAAGAGAAGAAATTCTGAAACATATGTAGGATCTAATTATACACTACTTTAAAAGATTGTATTTCACACTTGCTACCTCTATTGAGCATAATACTGGAAGTCCTAGGAAGAAAAACTAGGTTAGTAAAAAAAGACTAAAAGGCATCCAAATTAGAAGTGAAATTGTCCCTGTTTGAAGATGACATAATTCTTCATGTATAGACAAACATAAAGATGTCACCAAAAATGTTATCAAAATTAATGAGCAAATTCAGTTAAGTTTCAGGATATAAAGTCAACAGATAAAAATCAGTTGTGCTTCTATACACTACCAGTGAACTTGAGAAATCAAGAAAAAAGAAATCAAGAAAGCAATTCCATTGATAACAGCTTCAAAAAGAATAAAAGACTTAGGAATTAAATTAACCAAGGAAGTGAAAGAATTGTTTGCTGAAAACTATAAAACATAGATGGAAGAAACTGAAAAAGACACAAATAAATGGGAAGTGATCCTACATTAGTGGATTGGAAGAATTAATATTGGTACAGTATCCATACCACCCATGCAATCTACAGATTCAGTGAAATCATGTTCCAATTCCAAGGGAGCTGGCACCATGCTCACCCTGTGGTTTGGAAGAGGAACAGGTGAAAAAGGATTGAGACCAAATTGTGGAAAGATCTTGAACCATTGGTTTGAAATTAACACAGAACAATTGAAGACCATACCATTCAGCCACATAGCTGAGCTAACTTCTTTAATGGATCCAGTTGGAATAAGAAGTCAGCATTCAAATGGAATCAGAGTGATCTGAGAAAACTTCACCCAGAGGTGTTGGCTTTGTGGACCACAGCAAAGTGTGAAGAGGATCCCAGGGGACAGGACAGAAAGGACAAAGGAGTAGATTAGGAAAAAGGAGATCTCTTGTAGGACAGAGACTCCAAAAGTATGTCTGAACTGACAGATCCGACCAGATCAAAGCTGCAGGAAAATGGACAATGGGGTCCAGAGAGAAGGAAGGACTTGAATTTGATTGATGGTGCTTAACAGAGGACAAACTGCCTTATGAGGATGTTGCACGACCACTGAACGAACTTCCTGAACCTCAACAACACTACGGTGACACCACAGAATCTGTGAAAGAACAAGAAATGAAGCGGCAGACTTGGACTTGCAGCACCCCCCTGAGAGGGTTCCTCCTCTTGGAAACTGACTCTTGGCTGCTTTCTCATGGTTGGATTTTCAAAATATACAGATACAAAATGTTTTCTTTCAGTCTCCTAAAAAAAGAAAGAAAGAAACTCCAAGGGAATTTTTCACAACAATAGAAAAATTAAAAAAAAACAATTCTAGAATTCCTGTGAAACCACAAAAGACCCTGAATAGTCAAAGTGAGCTAGAGGGAAAAAGAACAAAGGTGGAGGCTCCATACTTCCTGATGGCAAAACATAATATTGTAAATCTATAGTAATTAGAACCATATGGTACTAACCTGAAAAAAACATGGAGGGGCAAATGGAACAGGACAGAGAGCCCAGAAATTAATCCAAACATTTATGTTCAACTGATCTTGAACATGAATATCAAGAATGTACAACAGGGAAAGCATTGTTCCTTCATGAAGCTAGAGATCTATGTACAGGAAGGAGAGATTAAACCTTCATTTATACCACATACAAAGATCAACTCAAATGGAGTAAGCACTTAAACATAAGACCTAAACTATAAAACTTTTAGAAGAAAACAAGAGGAAAAGTTCCATAGCACTAGTCTTGAAAATGTTTTATAGACATGTCCCGCCAAAATTATATACAATAAAAGCAAAAATAGACAAATGAGATTGTGTCAAACTAAAAAGTTCAAGCACAGCAAAGGAAACAACCAACAGACTGAGGAGACAACCTATGTGATGGGAGAGAATGTTTATAACCCAAACTTCTATAAAGTGATTATTATCTAAAATATATAAGGAAGCCAAACAACTCATTAGCAAAAAGCAAAATAGGATTTGTAAAATGGGCAAAGGACCTGAATAAACATTTTCCAAAGAAGACATACAAATGGGCAATAAGTATATGAAAAAATGCTCAACATCACTAATAGTCAGGGAATTACATACCAAAACCACAACGAGATTACCACCTCACACCAATTAGAGTAGCTATTACAAAAATAAAATAATAACTAAGGATTGGCTGGGGATGTGAAAATGTGGAGAAAAGGGAACCCTTGCACTGTCAGTAGGAGTGTAAATCAGAATAACTATTATAGGAAAGGGAGCTTCCTCAAAAAATTTAAAAAACTATCATATGATCCAACAATTCCACTTCTGGTTTATCCAAAGCAAATCAAGTCAATATGTTGAAGCAATATCTCCACTTCTGTGTTCATTTCAGCATTATTGTCAATAGCCAAGATATGGAACTCAGTATCCAGTGTCCATCTCTGGATGAATGAATGAAGAACATTGATATAAATCACACACACATGCACACACACACACGTACACACATGCACAACACATTCACTGTGGAATATTATTCAGCCTTAAAAAAGAAGGAAATGGTTACCATTTATCCCAACAGTGACAAACCTAGAAAACATTATGCTAAGTGAAGTAAACAAGGCATAGTACAAGAAATACTACCTATCACATGGGAAATCTAAAAAAGTCAAACTTACAAAAGCCCGACAGTAGAATGGTGATTGCTAAAGGCAGCGGTGAGGTGGGAGGATGGGGAGATGTTGGTTAAAGAATATACAATTTAAATTCTACCAGATGAAGTTCTGGAGATATAATGCACAGCATGGTGACTATAGTTAATAATATTCTAATGTATACTTGAAATTTGCTAAGAGTAGATCTCAAGTATTCTCACTACCCCCCAAAATAAAAAATAGTGTGTGTTACTTTTTACAAAAGAAATAAACCATCAACAATATTCATATTAAAGTAAAAGAACAATGTCATGTCTTATAAAATATTTTCTAGGCTTGTGAAAAAAGATTGTGAGAAATGTGTGGTGGGGAGCTAGGAGTGCTCCCAGTGCTCCCATAGAAATATTTCTATAGGTAGGAGGACATGAAGATTTAGAATTCAGAATAAGGATGAAAAGAAATAAGAAATGACATGGAAAGAACAGAAAGAGCTCAAATCATGATTAGCATCACTGCACTTTATTACCAAGGAGCAGGTGGTAGCACTACCCTGTTTCTGCTTATGTAGAAGAAATCAGGGCCATGAAAGGAAACTAAACTTGTTGAGACTCTACCATGTACAGATCATGGCAGTAGGTACTCAACACATACCATCTCACTGGATTCTCACTGCATCACTTTATATATTGTTTTGTGTTTTTACCTTGTGCCTTTTGTTTTTTATTGGTGCATTATAGTTGTACATAATAGTTGGCTTCATTTTTACATAATCATACATGTGCAGAATTTAATTTACTCCCTTTCAATTCCTGGTGCTCCCCTCATTCCCTCATTCACTTTCTTCTACCCTTTGTGTGGAAGTCTACCTTCCATTCCTGTGTGTGTGTGTGTGTGTGTGTGTGTGTGTATTTGGTGGTGATGGTGGGAGGGTAACCAGGGATTGAACTCAGGCGCATTCAACCACTGAGTCACATTCCCAGCCTCATATTGTATTATATTTAGAGACAGGTCTCGTTGAGTTGCTTACCACCTTACTTTCTCTGAAGCTAGCTTTGAACTTGTGATTCTCCTGTCTCAGCCTCCTAAGTGTCTGAGGTTACAGGCATGTGCCACTATTCTGGGCACTCTTTTATATGCTTTTAATTGGTGCTTTAAAGATATACATAAATGTGGAATTTGCTGTCACCACATTTCAATTTCACCTTGAAATTCTCTCCCCAAAGGGGTGCTATAGTTTGGATCTGAAGTTTCCCCCAAAGAGTCATATGCTAAATACTTGGTTGCTAGCATGCACGCTATTGGGACATAGTAGAACCTTTACGATGTAGGGTCCAGTGGAAGGAATCAGGTCATTGGCATTGTGCCTCCAAAGAGGATATTGGGATCCTGTCCCCTTCCTCTCTTTTTCTTTCCTTGCCACCAGAAAGTAAACAGGTTTCCTTAGCCACACACTTCTTCCATGGTGTATGGTCAAAAAGTCACAGGTTAAAAAGTCATAGGACCAAATGATCATCGATAGAAACCTCCTAAACTGTGAGCCAAAATAAATCTTTCCCCTTTTAAATTTATTATCTCACATATTGTGTCAAAGTAAATGGAAAGCTGACTAACATGGGGAGTTTTTTTAAAGTTAATTAATTATTTTTGAGAAACAGACCTAGGAGATGGTCAGAAGGAAGTGATTAAATACAGATTTATGATTTCCTATGTTTGTTTCTAGGCAGTGTTAATATTTATCTTCAATAATCAAACACAGTGTTAGTTTTCTCACCATTGACAATACTAACTAAACAAACTATTGAAGCACACCATTTCTCATGAAAGGGCTCTAAGAATTTTTTAATTTCCTCCTTGATGTCTTCTATAACCCATTGATCATTCAGTAACCTATTGTTCATTCTCCAAGTGATGCATGATTTTTCCTTCCTTCTTTTATCGTTGATTTTCAGTTTCATTCCATTATGATCAGATAAGATGCACGGTATTATCTCTACTCCTTTATATTGTCTAAGAGTTGCCCTGTAACATAATATATGATCTATTTTTGAGAAGGATCCATGTGCTGCTGAGAAAAAAGTGTAACTGCTTGATGTTGGGTGGTATATTCTATATATGTCAATTAAGTCTAGGTTATTAATTGTGTTATTGAGTTCTATAGTTTCCTTATTCAACTTTTGTTTGGAAGATCTGTCCAGTGGTGAGAGAGGTGTGTTGAAGTCTCCCATGATTATTGTATGGTGGTCTATTAGACTCTTGAACTTGAGAAGAGTTTGTTTGATGAACATAGCTGCACCGTTGTTTGGGGCATATATATTTATGATTGTTATGTCTTGTTGATGTATGGTTCCCTTGAGCAGTATGTAGTGTCCCTCTTTATCCCTTTCAATTAACTTTGGCTTGAAATCTATTTTATTTGATATGAGTATGGACACTCCTGCTTGTTTCTGAAGTCCATATGAGTGATATGATTTTTCCTGTAGGCAGCATATTGTTGGGTCTTGTTTTGTGATCCATTCTACTAGCCTGTGTCTCTTAATTGGTGAGTTTAAGCCATTAACATTTAGGGTTATTATTGAGATATGGGTTGTTCTTCCAGTCATATTTGTTTATTTATTTAACTGATGTGATTCTGCAATCTGTATACGGGGTAAAAATGGGAGTTCATAACCCACTTGAATCAAAGTGTGAAATATGATATATCAAGAACTATGTAATGTTTTGAACAACCAACAATAAAAATTTAAAAAAAAAAATTATTTTATATTTTTCACTAGTATATAAAAGAGTATTTTATATTGGTTCTGTAGCAGTAATCTTTTAAAATTCACCATTTATTTATTTAGGTACCAGGAATTGAACCCAGGTGTGCTTAACCACTAAGCCACATGCACAACCCTTTTTAAAAATTTTATCTTGAGACAGGGTCTCTCTACCATGCTCAACTCCTTTTTTAAATTTTTCAAGTGTTAAACCAATTTTTCATTCCAGAAAATAAATCTACTTGGTCATGATACATTGTCTTCCTTATAGTTAGCTGATTTAATTTTATTTAGAATATTTACATATATTTTTATGAGTAAGATAGGACTATAAGTGTGTGCGCGCATGCGTGTGTGGTGTTCTTATCAAGTTTTGGTATTTTTACAGTTCTGCTGGATTCAAAACCTGAGTCAGGGAATATTCCCTCTTTTTCTACTCTCTGGATGAGTTTGTATAAAGATGGTATTATTTCTTTCTCAAATGTTTGGAAGAATCTACTGGTCATGCAGTTTGAGTCATTATCTTAATTATAGTATATGGATGCAGTTTGACATGACTGGAACCATCTTCGGTGATAACTGCCATGATTACCCCAGAATAACCCAGAATTGTCTGTCAAATTATAAATAGACAAAACCATTATAGAGGTATGTGGAACTTTACAACTAGACCCTGGTGTCAGGAATGTGCCTGACTTTTTGATATGAGCTTAAGATAAACAGATACATTCCAGCTAGGAAGAAGTAACTTTTGTCCTAATCCATATGTATGGCTCTCCTTTGACACACATTACAAGGACCCAACAGGTCTTGTTGCCACTCAGCAATCCTGGATTTTTCTATCCACCTTTCCTTCTTTGGTGTCCCGGCATGTGGGGGCCAGTCCTCACTGGCCCCAACAACTGAGTTGTTCCAGAACACATAGCCTGTTCCATTTTGTTTTTGTTTTGCTTTTTTGTCTGTTTTTTGAAAAATTTGTCCATTTAATTCAATTTATTGTATTTTTGATATCATATTATCGATAATATCCTCTTACCTTATTTTTAAATTATTTCTGATAAAGAATTAAATATATAGAATATTAAGCAATTTCTATAACTAACATCAAGACAATCAAATAAGTGAACTGAGAATACAAATGGATATTAATCCAGAGGTAATGTAGAAATGGACAAGAAGCATATGAAAAGATGCTTGGAATCATTAATCATCAGTGAAATCCAAAGCAAAACCACAATGAGATATCTCACACCCATTAGGATGACTACTATGAAAAGAAACACAACAGAAATTAACATGTGTTGGAGGGGATATGGAGAAATTGGAAGCCCTTTGCACTGTTGATGGGATTATGACATGGCACAACCATTATGGAAAACATTATGGCATTTTTTCCCAAAATTTAAAAATAGAAGTACCACATGATCTAGCAATACCATTGCTAAATGTATATCCAAAAGATTTGAAGGCAAGGCCTCAAAGAGAAATTTGCATACCCGTGTTCAAAGCCACACAATTCACAATAGCAAAAGGTAGATGCAACCCAAGTGTTCATTGACAGATAAGTGGTTAAAGAAATGTAAAAGAATTGAATAATATGCAGACTTAAAATAAAAAAGAATTTATTTTATATGCTGTGACATGGATGAACTTGAAGACACTATGCTAAGTGAAATAAGCCAGTCCCATAAGACAACTACTATATGATTCCACTTACCTGGAGTATCTAAAGTAGTCAAATTCATACAAATAGAAAATAGAATGGTGGTTATCAGGGGCTTGGAGGAAGAGGGAATGGAGAATTATTATTTAGTGGGTATAGAGTTTGGTATTGCAAGATGAAATTTTTCTGGAAGTATGTTTAAATAATTTCAAGTTTAAATAATTTCAGTATAGACACACTACCAAACAGTATTTTTAAAAATGATTAAGGCGGCACATGTTATGTGTTTCTTACCACAATGAGAAAAAAAAATAGATCTAAGTTGGACTTTTAGACATATGGATGAAAAATATACTAGATGGGATGAAATAGCATTAACAGTAGATTAGATGCTGCAGAAGAAAAGATGAGTGAGTTTGGAAGAAAAAAATAGAAACTTCCCAAAGTTAAATATAGGAAAAAATGAAGAAAGCATTAGTGAGTGGGAGGACAACATCAAGAGAACTAATATGTTTAACTGTAGTCCCAGACAAAAGGAAGGGATGTAAAACATATATGAAGACATAATAGTTGACAGAAATTGTTGAAGGAACTGGGGATGAAGGTGGAGAAAGATGGCTTATCATCATCTTCAGCCATCTAAGAAAAGGTTGACACATGTAAAAAAGATCAGAACTCTCTCCTAGGGCCTACGAGGCAGGACCAAGGCAAAACTAGAAGCTAGGAAGAGGCACTTGAGTCTGATGTGATGAACAGTTTCCCCAGACCAGTTGCCCAGCAGTAGACAGAGCTAATGTTTTACAGACTTGGAGACATTCTAGCAAAGTTACACAACCCCTTGGCAGAGCATACTTGGAGAAGTCCACTAACAGATGGGAGGGCTGGCCCCAATGGATGACTTCCAAAGCTTTTCCTAGCCAGCGATTAGAATCTTCTGGGTTGTTGGGGGAATACACATTGTTCCCTGACTTTTTCAGTTCCATCTGTTCTGAAGCTTGGTAATGAAAAGACACACCAGGGGCTGGAAAGTGGAGCGTCCCACTCAAAGAAACTAAAGAAACTTTGCTAAGAAGAAATCATTGCTTCCTATATCTGCTTTGAACCTACAAGACTTAGACTTCATTCTCCCACCCTCCTCATCTATAAAATGAAAGGTTTGAATCTAAGGTCACGTTCAGCTCTCACAGTTTATAATTGCAATTTTTTTTAAGTTGTTTGCCTTCTGCTCACTGTATATTATCAGTTCAGTTTATCTTCACATAAAAATCTGTGTCTTTTAGTTTTGCTCTGTTTGGTTTATTTTCAGATTGAGGAACAGTATTTTAGCCTTGTCATGCAAAAGATGGGAATCTCCGTATTCTGCATGTGAGCGATGCTACAAAGGAGGCTCAGGGATAGTGGAATATGAATAGCCAGTGCTTGGACGTAGAGATAAGAAGAGTGACAAGAGATTTTGCTCCCACATAAATGGAGTCCACAGAGTTGTCTTGTGTAAACTAAGTAGGAGGATGGACTCAATGAAAACAGACATTCATAGATGAACATGGCCCCACCCTGACTTGACCATTACACCATGTGTACATGTATCAAATTTTCAGCTGTATGCCATAAATATGTACAAATTAATGTAACAGTAATAATAATAAATAAGAAAACAAGCTTTCACGTCACCATCATTGATTTTTTCCCTCCTCACGACAGCACCTGTGAAAGCTTTAATTATGCTCACAGAATATATACAAGAATCACTTCACTCTTTAGTGGCTCAACCTGAGTTGAGACTGTGATACAACCAAGGTCACTATTTTATTTGACAGGTAATGGGATCCACAGGACTCGGAGGACTCTGAAGCTAAAGAAGGAAGCACCCTCTGTCTTAAAGCTCCTCTATCTCACAAACTTCTGAGTAGTTCTCCTGTATCCTCTCAGGGAAACTGTTGTATGACTCTGTGCATAGGAGAGTTGCCGTCCACAGATACCAATGAGAGCCTGGTTGACCTTTGTAACTACTGTTTCCAATCACTACTCCAGTAAGAAAATGGGGCATGGGATTGTGCCCAATTTACAGACAGGAAACTGAAGATGATGACTGTCCTTGCCTCTTTTATTCTTGGGAATTTCAAGCATGTCTACTGTCCCCTTCTACCCTTCCTGTGTGTAGAAGCATCAAAATGGCTAATGATGGATACTCAACTCTGAGTTGTTAGGATTTCAGACAGAGTGACTACACTCTGGATCATCACCTATGAAAGGACACTCAGAGGCCACAAGGAGGTCCTGAAGGCTCTTACTGGTGGGTGAAATGAGAACAGCACTGAGCTATAGTGGCAAGTTCCAAATCGAGTTTTCCTAGCCTTTTGCCAAGGAGCCTTCAAGATCTCAGGTGAGGGGACACTGAGTTACCCCCATGGGACTGGCATACAAGGGAAGGGTATAAGGAGGTCTCCTGCTAGAATTTCTGTGCTTCAGGGGGCTCTCAGTCCCACTCCTCCACTTCAGGACCCCAAGGAAAGGAGGTGTGGGGGTGAAGGGAGATGTCCTGATACACCTGAAAGCTTTTTCTTCTCAGTACATATTCTCAAGGTCACCTTGCCTAAGATATATGGGATGATACTGGCAATATTATCTAAGTTTTTTTAAGCTGCTAGAACAAAATACCATAAATAAATGGCTTATAAACAACAGAAACTTATTTTTCATAGCATGGCAGATTGGGTATCTGGTGGGACACCTACTCTTCCTGTTTTGCAGACATCACTTTCTTATTGAGTCCTCACATGGTGGGAGGAGCAAGGGATTTTTTTTCCAGGCCTCTTTTTTATAAGGATACCAATCTCATTTAACTGCTTTTATAACCTAGTCACCTCATCTCCTAACACTATCCCCTTGGTGGTTAGGATTTCAAGATACAAATTTTAGGGGGTACATAAACATTCATATCACAACAAACACTCCACAGGTTAAACTAGAGTAAGGACTTGTTGAAACATTTATTTACCTGAAGTTTCACTTTAGGGCCTGAGTCCTCCATGGGCTACTGTATTAGTGAGTGTTCTCTAGAGGAACATAACCAACAACACTGTTATTTATGAAAGCAGGTTTCTTAGATTGTTTTACAGGATCAGAAACTGGATAGTCCACAATGGCAGTCTTCAGAATGGAAAGCTAGAGGCATCCGTAGCTGCCCAGTCCAAGAAGTTGGAGCCTCAGAGGAAGAAACACCAATGACGTAATCCCATCAGGGCCTGGGGCCTGAGAACTCCCTGTGGAGAGTCACTGGTCAGAGTCCCCTTTGGAAGAGTGAAAGAACTAGAATGTGATGTCCTCAGGTGATTGGAACAGGAGTCCAAACACCTACCGTAGAGAAAGAAAGAGAAAATGGTGCTGTATCCACATTGGCTTCCTTTTTCTTTTGGTCTCCATCTGTTCAAGCCCAAGCCCATTGGGCTGTATTCCCCACATTCAGGGTGGGACTATGCCCTCAATTTGCTATCCCACACATCAAGAATCTCTGAAAACACCCTCATCAATACACACAAAATCACTTAATCCAACAAGTTAACAATCCATATTAACTCTTACAGCTATACTCAAATACATATATTAACAAGACAGTCATTTGACATTTAGAACTTGACCCACCATTCCTATGTGTGGCAACTGGATATCAAGTGGGTGGGGAAATAAACTGGAGCATAAGGCCCTGAGTACTGAAGAACTCACTCTCATTTTTCTTCACCAGAGACTATGTTCTCCCACCTACTTATACAACAAGCCCTCGTCCCTATTCGTGGGATGCAGACATAATACTGAGAATATAGTAAATAATCTCCTTTTATCTCCCCAGTTATAGAGCAACACAAAGTCATTATGATCCAAAATCTCAAAGGCCAAGGAGAATGTCCTTCACCCTCAAAGAGTTGTGGGCATATGTCCTGCTTGTCCTTCCCCTCTCAAAAGGCATCACCTCCCCTTTTCCCAACATCCTCAATTCCAAGAAACTCCTTTTTTCTTAGCCAAATCCATGTTCCCAGCTAGGAGAAGAAAGGAAGTTCTCTCGCTGTACACAAGACCATACCAAAATAATAAAGTCCAATTTGGATGTCCACCACAGCTGCTTTGTGGCCAAGCAGCTGAGAACTGAGGCACCCAGTGCCAAATGCAATCAGCACAGATTTCTCTCTTCAACTGTGACCAAGGCAGATGGGCCCCATTGGCCTTGTTGAGACCAGTGCTAAGTCAATTGAGAACATTGCAGCCACTTTAAATACTCTTTTTACTACTTTTTAACACTTTTTTCCATAAAGTTGTAAAGAGGCCAACAAGTGTTTCCTAAGTCCAATGTCCACCCACTCCCTCAGGGAATGCTCTGTCCTTTCAAAGGATCTTTGACTGCAAACTTGATCCTCACTTTGGGAATACTTGTTAAAACAGAACAAAGTTTATCCTGGCTATTTCTACCATATTTTCAAACATTGGGTCCCTAAAAGCTGAGTTAATCATTCACAGGATTAACTACACTTTAAAAGTTAATGGTTGATGACAAAAAAAAAAAAAAAAAGTACTTATGGTCTTGGTTCTTCCTGAAACCAGATTGTGGACACAAAGTTCTAGAGAGAAATCAACCAATACTAGATAGGAAACAGACTATAAACTCATTACCAACATTGGGCCTGTAATACCTATAAACCTCTTACAACTGAATGCAGCCTTGTATGTTCCCAGAATATGAAAAGTGTTTACAAAACAGTTATCTCAAAACCAATATTCAAAATAGTGCAATAAAAAATAAGCAACTTTGTGGCCTTTATTCTCAAAGAGCTAGTTATCCACTTGCAGTTTTCAGGGAAAGAAACTGTGTGAATGAAAAGACAGAATTCAGCTGTGCAGCAAAGTGGATATGATTTGAAGTGTGGTGCTGAATTCCCTGCTAAGAGTTCCAAGCATTAAGGACCAGAGAGGATATAAAATGAGGACTACTGCAAACACCAAGCAAATGCTTAGGGAATACTGAGCTAAACCATTCTTTCCATCTTTCAAGAAATTGGTCACTATGGTAGAGAAAATGGATTCTTTTGTCCCAGTAATTTTCCTCTTCAAGATAACTAATCTTTTTCATATATAAAAACATAATACATTTATATTATAAAAGGGGATGGTGACACAAAAGTCAATTGCAAATTTTACAGTGACTTTAATTCCCTTTCAGAACACCAGTTTTCTTGTCTTAAGACATATTTCAAATGGTTCTTGATCTTAGAGAATCCTGTGGCTTTGTGAAAGAGTATCAGGGGTAAAGAGCTAATTTAGATATTGTTAGCACAAACTTCACAGATCCTCTCAGCCTTTTATTCAGAAACAAGATTGCACCCATGAGAATGGACCTACTCTCCAGTAGAAAATGAGCCACTGGCCAAAAGAGGAGTTTGAGCTTTTATAGGTTAGACTGAGCTTGTCAGTTTGGGAACTCAGGAATTTGGGTTTTGGGGTTGGGGGTCAGTGGCCAGTATCTGGAGAGAATTTATGTAGGAAAAGATTAGTGTTTCCCAGAGATTATCATTCTAGGTTTGATGAAACACTTTTTCCCCACCAGTGGCCAGCATCTGAAAAGGATTTATCTTGAAAGAGATTAAAGGTATCAAGGTATGGCTTTGTTTTCCACTCCCCTTTCCCAGTCCACGCTATCTTGGGGTTTTCCATTTTCCATATCTAACAGATATTAAGAAAGCAAGTGTTCCTCGCCCCCCCCCCCCTTGATAAGAATGCAGAGAATAACAAAAAGGTCCAGCTACCTTTCTGTTGGCTGGTTACCTTAGTTATTTTGTGCTAATAAGAAGCAATTTTTCATTAATAACAATGAGAAAAATAGCTATTGCTTTACAATTTTGTTTGGAAGACAAATGATCTCAGAATCTGAATTTTACAAGGGAACTATCATGATGATAAAGGAATTGGTGATGAATTGCTGGTAATGAATGAAGGTGATCCCAGTCAGGATTCATGGATTCACTTCTGCCTTGAATTGGTAAATCACCTCACCAGCAATTCTCTCTCACTTTGGCCAATACTCCTGCATGGCAGCCCCTCTTCAACGGCTACAGCACTTACCAGATTTTGGTAACTCTCTTTCCTGACCTTGACCTTCAGGCCTAGGGGCAGTAATGGTTTGCTACTCTAACAAGACCCTGAAAATTTTATCATCCCTTATTGGAGTGGTTGATCTTGCTTATTCTTCTGGGTGGGGGAACCTTTATTAAACTATCTTCATTTAAACTCTGATTTGACTATACTGATTGTCCCCAGCTAGGACCCTGACTGGTATAGGTCCCACCTTCAAGTTTTTCACCAAATTAGTGAGCAATGATTATTCAGCATGATCCTCACTGTGATGAAAATTCAAATGTCTGGACTACCCAGTTACAAGTTCACTGACACAAGACCCAGAGAAAATATAAAATGAGGACAACCATAACCACCAAAGCAAATGCTTAGAGAACACTGAACTAAACTGTTCTTTCAATCTAGATTTATTTAGAACATATAGTTGAGGAATTGTGTGGAGGACGTAGAACACTTAGATAGGAAGAATGGAATCATCCAACAGGATTAAATGTAAATAAATGTAACTAATATATACAAAGAAAAACCTTGGACTCACAGGGGAGTTTCAACAATTTCCCCGAATAACTGTCTCAGGCTACAAAATTATTTGTAAGCTATAAAATGGTTCGTGTACTGATTAGACCAATTTCTTTACATTTCTCCATTTTCTGAAGCAGCTCCTAGGTCCTGTATGACAGAAGTCAAGGATGGGTGTTATACAAGATGTTTAGCTGGTTCAGCGTTTCAGGGTTTGTTTGGTGTCTTCATCTGTAAGCACAAAAAGTCAAAAAACAGGAGCAGACCTCAAACGGATCAGGAAGCTTCCTTTACTCAGCAGCAGAATCAATCAATCAGGCATCAGAGGGGCTCATTTTAGGGGTGGAAAATGACCCCCAGTTACAGAAGGGGGTTGTGTTTTATAATTTACAAAGTGGGTAGCTTAATCATTGGAGACCGAAGCAGAATGTGTCAATTTGGGCAGTCAGGAAAAAAGTTGTAAAAAGTTTGAAACTCGAAAGCTCAGAACTTGGTATTCACTGCTTTTCTTCTTCCTCTGGAATTCATTGTTTCCCAGAGCTTCATTTTTAACTTTTTCCTCCTTCCAGGACTAATTGACAATGAGGAGGTGGTGGTGTTAAAGTTCAGGGCCTAGCCTCAGTCCCTTCAGGACTCATTGCTACTAGAGAGGGATGAATGTTTGCTTTTGGTGGAGATGCTGGGGATTGAACATAGAAGGGGTGAATGTTTGCTTTTTTCTCATTGTTACTGGGAAAGGATTGACTGGGAGAGAATTAAGGATTACCTTCCTCCTCGATCCTCCCCCTTGGGGTCAGACAGTTTTGGGATTTGTTATTTCCTTGTCTTGGGGGTTGTCATTTTGCATATCCTTCACCATCAAGCACAAAATTTTCTACAGTGCCTTCATTTTCGTGTAATCTACTGAATAAGATAAATATGATTCTGGAAAATTGTCCCAAGGGACATGTGAAAGGGAGCAGTATTTTGAACTTACTCATTGATTTTTTTTTTTTTTTTTTTTTTTTTTTCCCTGAGGGATTTAAGTCCTTGACCAGGCTGACTCTCTTGTGTCTTCCTGGGGAGAGCTATTTCTTTGATTCCCATTTTCCAGTCTAATGCACTAAATAAATCCTTTATTTTGAAGCACTGAATTGAAAGTGTTTTAAAACCTTTTGTTTCTAAATAGATACTCCTCAGTCTTCAAAATGAAGAGAAACCAAGTTTATGATTATTTCAAGCCCTCATTCTAGTTAGAGCCTTTGAGAATTGGAGCTATAAAGAACCTCAGGAAACAGGTACTCAGGATTTCAGTTAGAGGTGGAACTAGGATCATACTCAGGCCGCATCCATCAAGCCACCATCTCCTGTTCTCACCTGAAACTGTAATCTACTATCTTCAATATTTGCACTTTTTTTCAAATAGGAAAGTTTACTTTTTAAACAGCCTTGCTGGATGAATAGTACTTAACTTGATCCATGCCAGGCAGTTATGGGATTATATGGTTCTTTGCCAAAACTTGCATTGAAACATAAAATACTAGTGAAGTTAAAAGGCCATATCTATTTTTTTCAAATGTGCACTTGTCAATCCAAGTAAAAATTATTTTTAATTAAACCGTTCACTTAAATTCTAAGTAAAGTTCTTGTTCATTCACAGTAGAGGAAAGATAATATAGATGTCAGTGCAGTTGTAGCAAACTGAAAACACTTTTTGCTAAATGAAGTCATCTCTAAGTAAATAGAGACTTAAAGACTTATAATTCTACTTTATTAAAATGAATATTATGATAAATATTGTAAGTTACTCCATCCTGTGCTCTGTTTAAGTGATATTATAAAATATATATATTTTATAAGACATTAATAGCCTCATATGCCCTTAGGTTATACTTTTCCAGTTTCACCAAGTTATATGCTGATAATTCTAAAAGTTAATCACTTAAAAATCTACTTTTCCCTAAATTCTCACAATTTCTTAATCTAATCAAATAATGTGTACAATGTAATGAGCTCATTTCACAACATACTTTAAGTTAATTTATAACAGGTGTTTAAAAAAATTTATATTCAAATCCAGAGAAGAATAGTTACAAAGTGTTCAATGAATATTACTTTAGGAAATACACTTACTATACCATTGTATGCTGTATCTGCTTTAAGTCATAGCAGTTGATTAAAACTTTTTGAAAAAACATCATTATTTCATCACACAAATTCATCACACAAATGTGTGAGTGAGAAAAAGGAAAAAGAAGTTTTATTGCTTTACTAGCAAAGGAGAAGCACAGGGACTCCTGTCCCAGAGGCTGTGATTCTGCCCATCAGCAGGAACAGGGGACTTTTAAAGAGGTGATTCAAAGGCTACATTCCATGTGTTCTCTGTCTGAAGTTGTAATTCACTTGTGAATTTGAGCAATAGTCATTTCTGAGATTTTCTGGTGCCATTCCTAAAGTCGGAATTACTTGATTCCTGTAGACAGACAATTCTGCCTAGGTTGGGGAGGAAAGGTAATCCTGTTTCCCCTGAAATTAGGGAGAAGGAGAGATTAGGGAGAAGCAGGGAGAGAGGAAGAGAAAGAAACATGTTGTTTTAAAAATAAGCCACAGTGGCAGAGCTATATTCAAAGCATAAAGTGGACCACTGTTGCGTTTCCACACTGTCAATTTCTACATTCCATGTCCATGGAAAATGGGTGGCAACAGCTCCAAGCTTCTCCCTGCTGAGAGGGCAAAGTTGGGGGAAGTGACCCAAAGTCCTTGTTCTTTATCAGGTTGGGCATGGACAATTAATGGTATCCAGTACCAGGGCAGTCCAGAGGTCCATAGTAGCAGTTGATGAGTAACTGGACAAGGTTATATAGGGCAGGAATTATGCTGAGACAATAAACAAGATAGGAAAGCATTACTTTTTTTTTGTAAACAATTAACACAAAAACAATTATTATTTCACCCAGTCTCTGAAAACCACAAAGATAGTAACTCATAATCATATCAGTGAAAAACAGATCAAGTTACTTTATGTAGGAAGTTAGGAAGATTTTGTAGGTTTGAGATCAGGCTCAAATTGACTCAGGACAAACCTGTGACTCTAGAATCCTTTGTGATCATTTTTATTAGGCACTCTTCCACAAAAACCCTTCCTTTCTAGCCTCCAGCTTTACTTGCTTTAGATACGGCTGCACAAGTGTATATCTTAAGTTATATTTAAAAAATTATTCCTTTTATATGTTCATGTAGTACTGTGTTTTAGCTATACCCTTCTGCCAGGTGTTTAAGACCAAGTTGGTCAAAACTGACCTTGTTCCTATCTACCTTTAAGAGTCAGCTGAAATTGCTCAGGGATCAATTCTTGGATGTGTGTGAAGCTTCTAGGATCCTCTACCAGTGGTGCCATCTGCCAGGATAGGTCAGTGTCTTGCTGGCCATATGTGGCTTCTCTTAGAAGCTTCAGGGACATTTCCCTCTCCAATGACCCTCCTCTTTGCAGTTGGCTTCCTGATCTCTAGTGTCCTCTCAATCTCTCTGGCAGATTGGGTGACTCTCTGGAGTTGCAGGGACTTTAGAGAGGTCCTCTCATTCTCTGGACCATGGCTGACTTTAGAGGGCAAGGGCTAAAATGTTGGCTGATTTTTTCCTTGGCCCTTTTATGTCCTTGACTTTGGTCTACAAGTTTTTGGATTTAATTACCCAGAAGACCAGTTTTATCAGTCTTAAAGTGGGAATAACAGGTTATAACTTCAATATCTGTAATTTTACAGTTATCCTTTTCATTTAATTGGGGTCAATATTAGTACTGGAAGCCAGGATTATGTCCTGTCTGTCCTGTAGGTGATGACTTATTGTCACAAATTAGTTCAGGTTGTTCTGTTAGAAGTATTATTTCTGCAAAACATTAACAGGCAACAGTTATAAGGTTTTACAAGGGAAATACAAAACAAACAGTAATGTATCTTTGATGCCTATTTAGCCTCTACAAAAACCCATATATATAGCAAGTCAGTTACATACAAGTTTTACTTGCTTTTAAAACTCTTTTACAGGGGCTGGGGATGTGGCTCAAGCGGTAGCACGCTCGCCTGGCATGCGTGCGGCCCGGGTTCGATCCTCAGCACCACATACAAACAAAGATGTTGTGTCCGCCGGAAACTAAAAAAAATAAATAAGTATTTAAAAAAAAAAAAAACTCTTTTACAAACCATACCTTTTACAATTTACCCAAAACTTTACTTAAGTTTTCTATTATATCCGCTGTTTAACTTTGACATCGAAGTAATCTTTACAACAACAACAGCAACAAAAACCTATCCTTGGAACACAACTTTAAATGAGCTTAATTTTAGCAAATATATGTTTTTTAAAATATAAAATTACAGCTTTGGAAAATCTCCTGGTAACTCCCACATGCTCAGAAACTAAATCTTTATGAAGGTTGTCAACCTTTATAAAGATTCTATGTGAAATCTTCTACTTCTCTTGTATTTTGAGACACATCCATAATCTCAGAGGAGTGATTTGTAAGAAGGAGAGCTCCAGGTCACCATCTTAAAACACAGGGCTCTTGTCACTTAGGATCTCAAAATGTCAGGACAGTTCGAATGCTGAAATGTAAAATGAGAATTTTTAGTGATTTGTTTAAATTTTTTTTAAACAAGAGTAGTTTACACAATTGTCCTTCCTGTTATAGAAAATTCAAGTAAATCCTATTATTGGAAAACCAACTGGGCTTGAGGTCCTTGTCAATTATTTTTCTTTCTGTGCACCTCTGATAAACTCTGATAAAGGTCTGTGAGCTGATTCTGGAAGCATCAGTGTCATTGCAATAAGTTGACTAGAGGATAGGGGCTTTCAGGTCATTGCAATAAGTTGATTAGAGGATAGGGGCTTTCAGGCTGAAGAGAGCACAATTAGGGCTGAGGATGGGAGAATAGGAAGGACAATCCCAGGTGCTTAGACTTCTGGATGTTCAAGACATTGTAAAAGTAGACAAAACTTATTTTCCTACTTTATCCCTAGGACTTAGTTCAAAGACTACAAAAAATGTGTGCTAAATTCTTAGTTATTAAAAGATTAGATGAATTAATAAATGAAAATAGTCTTTGACTCAATAATGAAGGCTTTCAAAGCGGTGCTTAGGCATTTACATTTTGGTGCAACCTAAACTTAGCACCTTAGTGAAGGACTGATGAATATGGGAAAACATAGAAAACAGCAGACCTATTATTAAGCCACTGTGTTAACATGTTCATATGAGCCATGATCAGACTGAGCTAAGGCTACGAAGGTTGGCAGTAAAGAGGGAGCCATGCTGGAGAAGAAATGAGGGGCTGCACCTCAGGGCTTCATAATGGTTTGTTCATGGCAGGAGAAGTAGAAGAGAAGTCAGACATGATGCTATAGCTTCTAGTCTGTGAAAGCAGAATAAGTGACATTATTTTGCTGAAATAAGATATGCTATGAAAGAATTCTTTGGGGGTGAAATTGAGGTGAATGGGACATTCAAGTAGAGGTATGCAGGAAGTAGATGGAAATTAAAGAGTGTGGGCTTACAAATGTAAGTGGGTTATTTTCTTTTTTATTGGTTCTTTTTAGTTATATATAACCACAGAATCCATTTTGATCTAGTTATACAAGCGTGGAATATATCTTATTCTAGGAGTCACTGAATTAGGGTGACATTAGAAGCAAAATTTCTGAAAGCAGGATCTGTTTCTTTGGAAAACAATAGTAATTATTTTTAATAATTTTAGTCAACAATAAAATAAATAATATAATAGAATATGTTAATATGTAATATAATATTGCAATAAACAATATAATAAAAATAAAATAATTTTAATAACAATAGTAATTATTATAATCTGTAAGTTTATCTGAATACAGGTGTATTGGGTACTGATAGTTTTTCTGACAGAGGTCCATGGTTTACTTGTTTAAAAATAATTCACATGTGTGCTCATGATATCATAGTCTTGTAGACTATACCAGATGTAGAAACAAGACACAACATTGAAAAAGCACTTGGGAAAAATTGGTGAAAATTTGGATCTCAAATTAATGTACATTTCCTTTTACTAATGAAATCCAAGTCCTTGGCACATCACAGATGCTCAAAAAATATTTATGAACCCAATGAATGATATCTCACAGAGAGGCTCTTTAGTTGCTGATCCAGCTAATCATAGGCAAATGCACTTGAAATTTGTGTGAATTCTTTGTATTCCACCTTTACTATTTCCCAACCCTCAGAAGCTACAAGAGAAACCACTTTGAGAATACCCACGTTTACCTGGAGCTTGCCAAGCCCTGCCAGAGAAGTTTGGCACATGGTGAACAGAACAAAGGCTTTGCAATGAGTTTGCATCCTGGCACTGCTCTCAGGCTGGATATGTTATTTGTTTGCCTCTCAGGACTTGAGTTTTGTCAACTAAAAACTGGAATAATAATATTTGATCTACAAGGATCCAAAGAAAGCACATTTGAAAAATCACTTTGAAAACTGTAAAGGAAGGGAATTGTGTGGTATTACTTGAATAACCTAACAGCTTTATGATAAAATGAAAGAACCGTGGTGAAATCAATCTGGTGTTAAAAAAAAAAAAAGTTCAGAGAATATTTAGATTAGCATAAAAAATAGATACCTTTTCCCTGAATAGAGCAGTTCAAATCCTTCACTGATGTTTTTAAATGGCAAAACATGGCTTATCAGCTGGTCAAGGTCAAATTTCTTTGCCAGGAAATCAGTCACTAGTTTGGGTACATCGTCTCTGCTTTTCCAACCTGTAAATAAGCACATAATCTTCTCTTTAAACTTCACTAAATGATCTTTTATTATTTTATATTTATGCCTCCTCTCTCCTGCTTTGCTACCTGCCCCCACATTGGAACATTCCCAAAAGCATATAAATGAGGTGTTTTTCTCCCATCTTAAGAATCAAAGGCTAAAACACCTTTCATAATCCCTGTACATCCTCCCAGCCGCCCCATATCTTACTCCCATTGCCAATAAACCACAGAAAGAGCTGTTTCCCACATCCTGTTTCTGGTTCCAGTTCCTTTCATTCTCTCACGAGCCCACTTTGATCAGGCTCTTTTCCCCGGCACACAGGTAAAACAGCTCTGTCAAGGTCATGCTTGGTCTCCACTGTGACACAGTAGTCAGCTCTGAGTCCTGGAGTTAGATGGACTATGAGGTGGATTTGTTGGAGTTGGGGGCTCCCTTCTTCTCCCTCCATTCACTTGGTTTCTAATTGCCATCATAGTTCTCCCACTTCACTAGAAAACAAGAACTCTTCTGAATCCCCCACATTTCACCGACCTCTCACTCTCCTGTGCCCCAGGGCTTGGTTCTCAGACCTTTTATCCTTGCTAACTACATTTACTCCAGCTTCATGGCTTCTAATACATTTGTTTTGAAATTTTTTCCTTAATACTTGTATTTGCATTTTTCAATAAATTATGTACTTCTAATTGAAGAATAATCATTTTTTTCTTTTTATGTTCTTAACAAGTTCTTGAATAGTTATTATTCACTTAAGCTGTATGAGGCTGTATGAGGCTGTATGTAATATTGGAAGTGCAGCCAAAGCACCTGGCAAAATTCTAAACGTAAGACACTGAAAACTGAGACCCCAAGGAGGAGAGGAATAACAGGATTCACTGTGTCACCAACCGAGCGGGGGGCAGCTCTGGTCCTTTCTTCATGGCTTTCTCATTCTGGCATGAATCTGCACTGTCCCTAAAGAATGCAACAATTCCTTTTTGTTTGTTTATTTTGGTTTGGGATTCAGAACTTTTACTGATGTTATTGTGAATTTACTAAATTCTGTTTTTCACACACATTCTGTGTCTTTGGAGAATAAAAAGTTACATCAGAACTAACTATCACATAAGTCATTCCAACAGAGCCACTTGGTGCCTTTTATTCAGGCCTTTGGGGAACTCGACTTGCACATGCTAATATTAAAAATGTGTGGGGCTGGGGATGTGGCTCAAGTGGTAGTGGGCTGGCCTGGCATGCGTGAGGCACTGGGTTCCATCCTCAGCACCACATAAAAATAAATAAAGATATTGTGTTGACCCAAAACAAAAAATAAAACAAAACAAAATTATGCCCACCATTATTAGCCCTAAGTCAAGGAGAGGACTGGATAATCATCTTTTGTGTGTTTTGGTCACAGTTCCATTTTAGATCATTTCATACTCATCCTTAGAAGGAAGATTTGTAAGGACAATGTGATGACATAGCAGGCTTCTCTCACTTGCCAACCAACAGAGGGAAAGCCATCATGCCCTGTCCAGAGGCTCTACTGTCCTCACCTCCAAAGACGCACCCCTTCCATGTGCGCCCAGTGAAGAGCAGCATCGGGTCAAAGCTGAGCATCTTGGCTGATGGAGGAGCACCTACCACCACACTGGTCCCATAGTTCACATGGCAGGATGCCAGGGCATCAACCTGAATGGAGAATGAGGGAGATGGTCTGCTTCTTAGTTCTCTTATAATATTTCATGGGATCAGAAATGACCTATGAACTAACTCTCATCGTTCTGGTAATTAGCTCAGTTTCCAAGTCATGAAATTAAATTAGGCCCACAGGCCTTTCATTTTCTGCTTGCTTTTAAAATTCTCAATGTAACTTAAGTCCTTAATTAAACTCCTACACACATTTTCATTTTGAAGCATAAGGCAGTAATTAATGTGGTCATATCCAGGAAGTTTTTAGTGTACCATAAACTGAAAACGTGGGAAATCCTTGTGATGTTTTCATACTAACATCACCACTTCAGATAAGCCTTAAGAAGTCATTTGCACTTAATGAAATTGAATTAGTCAATTAGTATGGTTTTTTTAAGTTTAATATGAAAATGTGAACAAAGTAAAGTCTCTCTCTCTCTCTCTCTCTCTCTCTCTCTCTCTCTCTGGCAATATCTGAGTCTAGCCTCATATTTTCTGGTCATTTACCAATTCTATTATTTATTAATAGCATGTTGTAGTTCTTGCTAGATTGTAACAATTGTTGGTATTTTTCAGAGACCAATATTTCTCAAAGCACCACCTGCAAATCAGTAGAACCTAATAATATGTCCAGTATTGCATATTGCCTGGTGAACACACCACACCTAGAGTACTATTTGTTGCTATGGAATTTCCTAAGTGTTATTAGAAAAACGATATGGCAATAATAGTAAGTTAAAGGCTACTTATCCCTAAATCACCAAAAGCCTTAAAGAAAATATACTGCATACTCGAAAGTGGCTTAGTTTCATTTTCTAGGCCTTCCTAACCTACCCCAGGTCAGGGATTTCTCATTCCAGAAGCTCTGGATTTCAGATCTAAATGGAGTCTGGTGCTGCTGGCTGCCACAGAGGAGGCATGTTTTAGAATACTGAAGGAAGATATTCTAAAGGTATTTAGACAAAGGAAAACAAAGCTCAGGTGAAAAGAACGAGAAGATGATAGATCATGGATTTGGGGGAAGAGATGGCAGCGTTTAGAACAGTCCCTTTTCCCTGAAGTTTCTCGTATCTCTCTTCAAGAAGTAACCTTGTGATACTTGGATTGTTAAATAAAATTCCAGAGATGGAATCGCCTTTGCCAAGACTCCCACACATACATGGAAGATAACACTTGAAAAATCTATGTTGATGGGTCGATTACCTTGCCCTCAAGTGGCAAGAGAGTGGTATGATGTGATACCTAACTTTGATCAAGTAGAACCACTCTTTGAGATTTTGACTTTTTAGGTAAACCTGCTGTGTGGTTACCTGAGTAACATATATTTCCATAATTGGTTGTTAGTAAAGCTATGGAAAATGGGTTTTAACTTGTGCAAATCTAATGCTTGGTATTTTGTAGCTTCCTGAATCTTGACTCTTACCATGGTTTCAAGATGCCCGATAACTTCAAAAGTGTACTTCACAGTGTCGCCTGTCATTTCCGACAGCACCTCACTGATGGGCTTGGTAAAGTCCTTGGGACTAATACACTCAGTGGCTCCTAAAGCCAAGGCCTTCTCAAATTTGTCTTTGTTAAGGTCAATCCCAATGATCCTGGAGGCACCAGCTGACTTGCAGCCCATGATGACCGACAGACCAACTCCTCCTAAGCCAAAGACAGCACAAGTAGAACCAGGGGTGACCTGTGGGAGAGAAAGCCTCCTGTAAATGTTAAAGGTGAGAGCCGCAAAGTATCCCCAGTATTAAATTCAGAGGATTGCTATGATGTTCTCTAGGACTGGATGAATCATCATGATGATAATGCCACAGAGAGAATAGAAACAATAGAAGGCCTGAGAAAAGGAGAATTTGCCAAAACAAAAACATTGTTCCTTAGATAAATGGAAACCCTTTCTAAATGGTTTCCTCATGCAGCCTTCCCTATGGAAACTTCCTCAGGCTTCTTGGCCTCACCCTCAGCCTCCTGTGCCTCCTCACCCTTACAGCATGATTGACAAACACCAAGCCCTCTATTATCTCTTCTCAAATCATGTTAAATTTGTTTTAAATTCATTATGATTAATATTTTCTGAATAAACATGACTCTGAGTAATTTGTGAATAATTTGGTTTTTCAGTAAAGTCCAACCTCCATGTTGCAATTAGATCTGATCCACATGTAGTTTCAAAAAGGAAATGTAATTAAATCAATTTTGGCATTTTAACCCAATCCTATGCTACTAAAAAAGGTTTCAAGATGGGTGCAGAGGCACTCTACTTACAATCCCAGTGACTTGGGAGGCTGAGGCAGAAGGATCTCAAGTTGCAGGACAGCCTAGGCAACTTAGTGAGACCCTACCTCAAAATAAAAAAAAAAAATTAAATGGGCTGGGAGTATACCTCAGTGGTAGAGCATCCCTGGGTAAAATCTCCAGTACCCACTCCCAGACATAAAAGCTGGATGCAGTAGCACACATCTATAATCCTGTAATCAAAGCAACTCAGAAAACTGAAGACAGAGAATTATAAAGTTGAGACCTGCCTGGGCAACTTAGTGAGAACCTGTCTCAAAATAAAATAAAATAGGGCTGGGAATCTAGCTCAGAGATAGAACAAGCCTGGGTTAAATCCCTAATGCTAAAAAAAAAAAAAAAAAAAAAATGTCCAGTCCAAAGTTATTTTCCTGCCAGAAGAACCCTATTCCAATTTCACATTAAGTAGCCAGGAGGGGGCCTGAACACAAGAGAGCCCATGGAAAGGGTGTGATCTTTATTAGGATAGTTATTTTTTCATTTTCTTAAATGCAAAGGTATATGGGAGAGCTGGGCATGTTTTCAAACCTCCAGGTACTCTGGCTCTGTCCTCCCTTGCAGGAAGTACCTAAAGAAGCAATCCACATGATATATATAAGAATATGCATTGAAATGTCTGTACCTGTAAGCAGAGAGTCCACAGAAAATTGCACAGGTCTGTGCACCCACCTTCCATGATTTTTAATTTTGGCAATGGCATCCTAATGCCTCAGTTCAGCTCTTGAGTTGGAGATTTTGAATCTAGATAATTGTTCTCTCAAGTATCATTCCATCATTGATTCATCTGTTTGCATTACTGTTTGATTCCTGGTGATCAGCATTCTTTTGTTTTTTTTTTTTTTTTTTGGTTGGATAAAAAATTCTATATACTTTTTATTTTTTTCTAGTTAGTTATACATGACAGTAGAATGCACTTTAACACATTATACACAAGTGGAGCACAACTTCTCATTCCTATGGCTGTACATGACAAATAATGGTGCTGCAACGTTCATAAAACAAACTCTCCTCAAGTTCAAGAGTCAAATAGACCACAACACAATAATTATGGGTGATCAGCATTCTTATGCCAGAAACTCAGCTGCACACTCCTTGCTTTTTCTCCCATTTATCAGTTAGTTCTATTGTTTACATTTAAGAGGGAATTTTTGATAGTGGTTGAATTTCAGGCTCTAGAATTAGGTATGAATCTTATGATCTAGCTCTGTCTCTGGGACCTCTTTCGCCTGCCCGGTTGAATCCCTGGAAGCCCTAGGCTATGGAGAGTCTGAGGAATATCTTCCTAACAACTAAAAAATGGAACCACTGAAGACTTCTCCCTGTGTTTAGTTGCTTATTTGTTAAGTGCTAGTTTTTTGATTCTCCTATCATTCTGCCTCTGAGTCTTTTAACGAATCATGGCCCCAATTTCTGTTAACTTCCAGACATTTCCCCTCAAATAGATTGTCCCCCTTTCCTAACCTTTCTTTTCTGAGGAATAGGAACTAAATAATAACATGTATAATGAATTATCTACATTATCAATACTGTGAAAGAAGGCCTTAGTCTGAAGTAATTATAGGTCATTTAAAATGATTTTATTATTTTAAAATATAGTAAGGCTCTACTTTTCACTATTGTTTTATTTCATGGATTTGATCTCTTAGTGTTCCCCAGTTAAAAACACTGAAGTCAAAGGTCTTCAGGACTGGCCCTTGATCAGCTCTTGGAAGAGAACTTTTGAGTCTTTGAAATATTCTGCCTGATAAGAGTGTATAACTGAGACCTTGGGTCAAGACTTACAGTTAATGTTAACAGTGTGATTTATAATCAATTCCTATATTTTGCTTTGGGCTATTAAGCTGACCTTTTTGGGGTGGGCTACGGTATGAGTGCTGAGGTTGGTCACATGGGTGCTGCATATCTACGTGACTGGCTCCCAATAAAGACCCTGCACACAGGTGAGCTTTCCTTGTTGGCAACACATGCATTGTTCCACACCATTACTGGGAGAATTAAGCACTGTCCTTGTAATTCCCTTGGAAGAGATTCTCAGAAGCATGTGGCTGGTTTCACTGGAACTATACCCTATGTCTTTTTCCTTTGCTAATTTTAATCTATACTCTTTCATTGCAATAAATGATGATCAAGAACACAATAACTTGTCTGAATTATTGAAACCTTCTTGTGAATCATTGAAACTGAGGGACATTTGAGGGTCTGCTATTATGCCCTTATAGTGAATTTGGCTTATTTTCATACAGGCAAACACAAAAATTTGGGTTTATTTATGTTATTTGTCTTAAAATACAAGTACCAGAAAAAAAGATCTGAAAATAGCAAATTTCTTGGTAAACAGCATAACTCTGAAGTATTCGTATGGTATCAACATATCAAGTACAATAAGAAAAATTACAAAGAGTGAATTAAAGCTATATTGAGTGTCCCTTCTTTTACATCTATATTGGCAGAAAATTCTTAGTGGAAAATCTGAAGGAGACCTTGGAAAGGAAAGTTCCATCTCCAAGGTTTTGCCTAGAAAATCTAGAGGCAAATGGTAACAAACATGCTACTGGTGTGTATTCATGATAATACTATACATTCTGAACTGCAGACCTGTCTTGAACCCCTGTTAGGAATAAATATGTCTACCTTGACATCTAGATATATTATTTGCCACAAGCCCACTCATCTTTTTGTTCTTCCACAAATTTGGATATTCCTTTCTTTAGTTCATCTATACATCTTTTTCTTCAATTAATGTTTATTAAGCTGTTTCAATGACAAGACTTCTGGCTAAACATTGGAGTAAATAAAGCAGAGTTTGTAGATGTCCTCTAGGGCTTAGAGTTTAATGGAGAAGATTGAAGATACAGTGACAGCTTCAGATTCGGGACACACAATATTAATGAAACAATCACTCTTTCTTGAATAATTAGAAGGGGTTGCTACTTAGATGGAGTAGACGGAGGACAAACAAAAGAACTTCTTTGAGAAAGCAGGTGATCTTTAAACTGAGAGTGATGCTAAGGAGCCAGTCACAAGGACTGAGTGATCAATTATTCCAGACAGTCAAAATAATCTTGTAAAACAATTACTCTGTCTTGTAAATAAAGAATTATCAGAGATGGTCAAGAAGAGCAAGGAAGAAAATAGTATGGAACATGTTACATCTATCCGGTTCAGTTGTGATGATGGGACTGAGTTAAAGAGAATGGTGAGATTTAACATATAACTCATAGGTACAGTCAATGGGACATATAGTTGAACTGGATGTCAGGTAATGGAGAGAGGGAGCAAATATATTTGATGGGCAGGTAGAAGGCAAAATTAAGAACTTAGTTTTGTACATAGTTTGAGATATCTGTGAGATGTCTACATGGTGAAAACAGGGAGTTGGATAAAAAGTTCTGAGGCTCTGAGATGGTTTGAAATATAAATTTGGAATCAACTAATACATTCATAACTTTTAAAGACTTTGGAATTGAATGAGAACACCAGAGTATGGGGATTTATTGAATTTTTAGCAGTATTTTACTCTTTATTAATAATTTGTAATAACAACATAAAAATGACTTATACACCCCTAATTCAGTAATTATCCATTGTTAGAATGATTTTACTCTTTATGAGTATTTTGTAATAGCAACATAAAACTGACTTATGTAGCCCTAATCCAGTATGTCTGGTGTCCTTACAAAATAAGGAAATTTGGATATGAAGACACACATATAGGGAAGATGATGTGAAGAGACACAGGAAGATGATGTTCATCTATCTGCAGGTCAATAGGAAAGGCCTGTATTATATCATCCCCTTGCAGCCCTCAGAAGGAGCCAGCCCTGCCAACATTTTAATTATGGACCCCTGGTTCCAGAACTGTGAGACAATAAATTTTTGTTGTTCAAGCTACCCAGTCTATAGCACTTTGTTATAGCAGCTCTAGCAAACTAATAATCAATACTAATATACTTTAAAAAACAGATTAATTTTAGATGCAAATCTAAATTTTAGAAATTGAACCAAAAGAAGATGCAAAGGAACCAAAAAGTAAATCTAGAAATTTTGTTTCCATTTATTTGGAAATAAAATTCCCAGTCTGTTTCTTCCCCCCCCACCCCAATTGACATGGTATTATATAGAAATAGCCTTGAAAACATGCAACATGTTTTCAGCATCTTTTGCTTGTCTGTTTATTTTCAAATATCTTTAGGATCCCAAGAGAGGAATAAATGAGGTAAGTAAGTAACGAAAAGTGGAAGAAACGAGTTTACGCTGCTTCTTACCTTGCCGGTCTTAATAGCAGCCCCATAGCCAGTGGAAAATCCACAACCAATTAGACAGACTTTCTCAGCAGGAGCTGCAGCATCAATCTTGGCAATGGAAGATTCATCCACCACTGTGTATTCAGTAAATGTACTGGTGTTCATGAAGTGATAGACTGGTTTACCCTTGCACATAAATCTGGTAGTGCCGTCGGCCAGTACTCCACGGCCAGTAATACTATTTGATAAATCAAAAGCACATATTAGCTCATTCAATTAAAAAATTAGCACAGGAAACAACTTACATGACATTAGGATAAGAATGACCGAAACCTACTCGCTCCTGATGCAAAGATTGCCCTCTGGGTTACGGCAAGCATTACATTCTCTACATTGTGGCACAAAGAGAGGGATGACTTTGTCACCTAGAGGAAAAACATAAGGTGTTGTTCATCAATATTAAAATGTGAAATAAAAAAGTGCATCAAGCCCATCCTACATATAACAGTTTCTTAAAAGTATTATAAGTACCATGAAATTTGCATGCTAAAATTTGAGATTTTGCCAAATTTAGCATTACTTAGTCTAATCCATTCTCCTTGTGTCCTTTTGTCTCCCTAAAGTGGGTTAAGACTTTAATTCCTAGTGTGTGCTATTTCTTTTTTTTTTTTTAATTTTTTATTGTGGGTTGTTCAAAACATTACAAATTTCTTGACATATCATATTCCACACTTTGATTCAAGTGGGTTATGAACTCCCACCTTCACCCCATACACAGATTGCAGAATCACATCAGTTACACATCCATTGATTTACAAATTGCCATCCTAGTGTCTGTTGTGCTCCGCTGCCTTTCCCATCCTCCACCCTCCACCCNGTACCATGCTGTTTTTGTTACTATTGCTCTGTAGTATAGTTTGAAGTCTGGTATCGCTATACCACCTGATTCACACTTCCTGCTTAGCATTGTTTTTGCTATTCTGGGTCTTTTATTTGAAGCCTACTTAATGCAAAGTTGGGACTGACATCTGCATACCTGGCTTCACTGTAGTGACTCCTTCTCCAATGCTCTCCACTACTCCAGTTGCTTCATGTCCCACAATTACTGGAAATTTAGAAACAATTGCTCCTTTTTTCACATGGTCATCTGTGCGACAGATTCCTGTGGCCAAAATCTGTGTTAAAAAAAAAAATTACCAACCAGAAAACTGTAAACTGGTCATTTTACAGTTGGTTAATATTAAACTGGCTCTTGAAGAGATTGTAATTGTTTTTTCCAGGTCATTATCTTATTTAATAGTGTTGACTCTTAGAAGATTCTAAGCCAAAAAGCAACCATCAGACAAATTCCTCCTGTTAAGGAATTTGTAATATTACCGACTCTGGCCCTACATTAAATCTTGATGACTTTTCTATAATAAACTGGTACTCTTGTGAGGGAACCAGAATAGAGATATTACCATGTAACTCACATCAGGTGATTTTTATAGTAAGTCCTCCTAGGACTCTCTTAATAAAAAGTAGAGGGAATGGTGTATAAAAAGACAAATGAGGAACAAGATTTTACTGTAACCGCAGTATTCAAATGATGGAAGAGGGTCAGAGAGATCGGCAGCAATGCCTATTCATTCACAGGTGTCCAAACCAAAAGTCAGACTCTGTCTACAGGACTGGGGGAACACCCCAGGAAGCTGTCATTTCCCAGGCACAAATGAGTTCCTCATTTTATGTGAGAATTTACCTCCATACAATTTGACTCCCAGAAGATTTTTAAAGAAATCATTAGTCATGACTACTAATCATTTTTTAATCAATACAAATGAAAACTTTAATAGATCAAATCGATTAGCACTGTTGTTTTATTAATTGGTAATAAAATTTTAATTTCACAGTAGGGCAACAATTACTTTTAACAATATACAAGAACCAGTGGGAGAATTAAGACTGAAAACTTGGCAAACATCTCTCTATTTAATACTCTAATCTCCCAACAATAATTTTCTCAATATAAGTGTGATAAAATTACAGGCTTATATGGTCTGAGGTTCTTTCTTACCTTAATGCGAACTTCTTTAGCCTTTGGTGGGGCAACTTCTATTTCCTCAATGGAGAAGGGTTGATTCAGTTCCCATAGCACAGCAGCTTTGCACTTAATAACCTAAAAAATTGGCGAATGTTATAATCCTTCCTAATTATGTTTTTATAAACACAGATTCCCTAAATTTTATATATGTGTGTGTGCGCGCGTGCACGTGTGTGTGTGTGTGTATACACACGCAGAAGATTGAATGCAATATTCTAATTTGCTCAGATGTTTTTCATCAAACGCCAGAATTTTAAGCCTTATAGATTATTTGTGGATATCTTTATTTATGGTATGGGAAATGCAGCCCAGAAAGATAAAATGATCGTTGATCCATTGTCACATAGCACATGAGGTACAGGGTTGGACTAGATCTGAGGTGCACTTCTTCCAACCCATTTTTTTTTACATAATATTCCAATAAACAGGTTTCTTTTGTTACAATTGTAAATGCACTAATTAATAAAACTGTTGTCAATGCATTCTTTATTCACAAAAAGCAAATCAATAAAATAAAATGCTGCAGATTTATCCACAAGATTTTAAGCCAGTGTTTAATTGCTGCATATAATCACATCGCAATGGTGAAGAAGCTAGAGAATCAACATATAAGAGGTAAAGGGAACTGTGAACATCAGGAAGTACAGGCACTGTGACTACATTCCTGGATGATGTCATCTGAGTCCTTGTAAACTTTTTTGTACCAGGCTGAGATTTCACTAGTAGGTCTTAATCTTTAGGCAAGTTAGAGATTCTCATCTTGAGAAGTGGGAAATACTCAGTGATTGGCCTTCAGTTAGTTAACTGGTTTTGCTAGAGTTATCCAATTAAATGGTTTATCAATATTATCAAATTTTTATGAGAGAGAGAGGAAAAAAAAGAGAGTCTCCCATCTTCTCACAAATTTGTCTAGGATGCCTATAAAATATTTAATTACACATCAGCCTTCCTATGTAATGATTCCTGTCCTTCTTAATGATGATTGGTATGATGATGAAGGGTCACAAATTCTTAAGAAACTTAATGAAATAATTAGACCTAAGCGATTTGTTGCAGCATTAATTTTAGGAATTACAGCATTAATAGGAATTATTGCTACTTTAGCTTTATCTACTACAGATTTAGTTAAAGAAATTCATACTTCTCATCATGTTAATAATTTATCTCATAATGTTTCATTAGCATCAGCTATTCAAGAAAAAATAGATAAGAAATTGGAGACCCAAATTAATGCCTTAGAGGAAGCTTTATTATATGTAGGAAACCAGATTCAAAATATAAAAACTCAAATGACAACCAAATGTCATGCTAATTTCAAATGGATCTGTGTTACTCCCTTAAAATATAAGCAAACTAAATATGGATGGAATCAAGTACAAACTCATTTATTAGGGATTTGGAATAAAACTGAAATAGGCCCCAATATACAAGATTTACAATAACAAGTAAAAGATATAAGTAAGGCTTATTTATCTACTGACTCTACAGCTGATTTTGCTGCAGATTTATACAATAATGTACAAAAAAAAACTATTTCCAATAGTACTTGGTGGTCATATATGATTAATATTGGTTTTGGCTTTTTATTCATTGTTCTTATTTGTCTCATTCTTCCAGTCCTCTTCAGACTTGTCTGGAAGTCAATCAAAAGCATCTCCGTCCAAGTCGAACACCTCAAATTAAAAAATAAAAATGGGGGAAATGCTGTGCCCCTCCCCTAACTCAGGCAAAGGCAAGGCCCTACTGAGGTGGATGGTGCAAGGCGTCCATCCTCTGGAGGGGCGCAGTATGTTTCTGGGAATGGGCTGGTTTGTTTTTGTACTCCTTTAATAAGTATAGTTGTGACTTCTCATATGACCATTAAGTATGAAGGAAAAAACATGACTTTCCCAATTAATGCAACTACTTCTAAAGAATGGATCTGCTTGCTCTAAATGCAATGATTCAGCTGTGGAACGTAAATTGTTAATGTCTAATGAAAAACTCCCTGTATTCCTGTCAAGGAAGTTTTTGAGAAATTAAATTAAAATCTAGAGAAGAAGAATTAATGTTAAGAAGACAGATTAGTGCTTAGTACTGGGCAACTTGTTCTTGTTCCTGTGCACAATAGTTTGTTGCTCTTACACTTGTTTGATTAAAATTAGTAGCCTCTCTTTTCAAGTTAACCACTTACCATAACCGTGGTGCCGAATCTAGTCAGTCAGTCAAGAAAGAATAGTCAAGGTATCGGCCAATAGTCTGGGACATTTCTAACTATTATTAAAAGCTAACTAAGCAGAAGCAGCTCAAAGCAAAACGCGAACTGAAAGTAAAAATGCTTGCTTATGCATAAGCCAAGATACATTCTTCTTATGTAATTGTAGCTACGTAATATTTTGTTTCTTTGAATTTTTTGAATGATTCCTGTTTTGTAACCACAAATTACTGTGAGCCTGCCAAAATGAAAAGTATATATGATCAACTTTACAAGTAAAAGATTGGGATTCAGCACCTTCACTTTTTATCTGTGTTGTTTCTCCACCGCCTTTCGCCGCATGCCTTTTGCAACACCATCCATTTTTCTCCTGAGACCCCCTGCCCTAGCTGGATTCCCACAGTTCTGATGCAAAATGAGTTATCTCATATTTTGTTATTTGACCTGTACATATTTTGTACAGGTCAAATAACACTCCTAGAGTATTCCTTAGGTAGGCAAATGGTGCTTT
Organism: Marmota marmota marmota; assembly: GCF_001458135.2. Lineage (NCBI taxonomy): Eukaryota > Metazoa > Chordata > Mammalia > Rodentia > Sciuridae > Marmota > Marmota marmota. The sequence continues at coordinate 29,987,066 of NW_026000057.1, forward strand.
TGAAAAGAGATTAATTGTAAGAAATTATAGGCTGGGGACAGATGGGTAACTGAAAGCCATCAATGTTTCAATTTAATATTCACCCTCTGCCTTGCTAAGGAAACTGTTAAGAGTCACAGTGTGGTTTGTGCCAACATTGAATTTAGAAGCCGCACACAACATTATCAAACTGAGTCCAGATGGATTCTTAGTTAAGATTTATTTTTAAAATCAAATTTTTTATCAATCAGTGAAGAAGTAAACATTAATAATAAAGAACGTGGAGGAATTTTTATGTTTAAGAATGACAGGAAATGATCCTATATTTAGAAGGCCCAGAAAACTTCTAGAACTCATAAATGAATTCTGGGCAGTAGCAGGATACAAAACTAACACCCATAAATCAAATGCATCCCTATACACCAATGATAAATCAGCTCAAAGAGAAATCAGGAAACCCATTCCATTCAAAATAGCCTCAAAAATAAAACAAACAAAACTTGGGAATCAATCTAACAAAAAGAGGTGAAAGATATCCACAATGAAAACTACAGAACACTAACAGAGAAATTGAAGAAGACCTTAGAAAAATGTAACAATCTCCCATGTACTTGGATAAGCAGAATTAATATTGTCAGTGGCCATACTACCAAAAGCACTATACAGATTCAATGCAATTCCCATCAAAATTCCAGTGACATTCTTCATAGAAATAGAAAAGGTAGACATGAAATTTATTTGGAAAAATAAGAGGCCTATAACACACAAAGCAATCCTTAGTGAGAAACACTAAGACTCACAATACCAGATCTCAAAATATACTACAGAGATATAGCAACAAAAACAGCATGGTATTGGCATCAAAACAGGCATGAATAGAATAGAAGACATAGAGACAAACTCACACAAATACAGTTATCTCATACTAGACAAAGGCACCATAAACATACATTGGAGAAAAGATAGCCTCTTCAATAAATGATTCTGGGAAAACTGGAAATCCATATGTACCAGAATGAAATTTAACCCCTATCTCTCACCCTGCACACAACTCAATTCAAAATGAGTCAAAGACTTAGTCATTAGACCAGAAACCCTGCATCTATGAGAAGAAAATGTAGGCCCAACTCTCCATCATGTCATCTGAGGAAAGACTTCCTCAACAAGACTCCTAAAGCACAAGAAGTAAAATCAAGAATCAATAAATGGGGGGCTGGGGATGTGGCTCAAGCGGTAGTGCGCTCGCCTGGCATGCGTGTGGTCTGGGTTCAATCCTCAGCACCACATACAAACAAAGATGTTGTGTCTGCCGAAAACTAAAAAATAAATAAATATTTAAAAATTCTCTCTCTCTCTCTCTCTCTCTCTCTCTTAAAAAAAAAGAATCAATAAATGGGATGGTATCAAACTAAAAAAAACTTCCTCACAGCAAAGAAAACAATCAAGAGCATAAAGAGAGAGCCTACAGATGGGGGGAAAATCTTTACCACCTGTATTTCAGAAACAGCATTAATCTCCAGGATATATGAAGAACTCAAAAAAACTTAACACCAAAAAAAAAAAAAAAAAAAGAAATAACCCAATCAATAAATGGGAAAAAGAATTGAACAGACACTTCACAGAAGAAAAAATATGAATGGCCAAAAAAAATATGAAAAAATATTCAACATCTCTAGCAATCAGAGAAATGCAAATTAAAACTACACTGACATTTCATCTCATTCCAGTCAGAATGGCAATTATCAAGAATACAAGTAACAAATGTTGACAAGGATGTGGGGAAAATGTACACTCATACATTGTTGGCGGAACTACAAATTAGTGCAACCACTCTGCAAAGCAGTATGAAGATTCCTCAAAAAACTAGGAATAGATCCATCATTTGACTCAGTTATCCCACTCCTCAGTATATATCCAAATGCCTTAAAATCAGCATACTATAGATTTTCCCCATATCAATGTTTATAGCAGCATGATTCACCCTTGCTAAGCTATAGAACCAGCCTAGGTGCCCTTCAACAGATGAATGGATAAAGAACTTGTGGTATACATACACAATTAATACTCATCCATAAAAAAGAATGGCTTTATGCCATTTTCTGGTAAATGGATGGATCTGAAGACTATCATGATCAACGAAATAAGCCAATCCCCAAAAAACAAAAGCAAATGTTCTCTTTGATATGTGGATGCTAAGCCACAACAAAGGATGCAGGGTGAGGGAGAATAGAAGTTCAGTGGATTAGACAAGAGGGAATGAAGGGAAGGGAGGGGTTAGGAATAGGAAAGACAGTGGAATGAATCTGACTTGACTTTTTTACGTACATGTATGAATACACCACAGTGAATCTCAACAGCATGTATATCCACAAGAGTGGGATCCTAATTAGAATAAGATATAGTCCATACTAATATAAATAAATCAAAATAGATCCTACTGTCATGTATAACTAAAAAGAACAAACAAAAATTAAAAAATAAAAAGCTTTGTTAAGAAAAAGAAAATATAATGGGGAAAAATCATAAAGGAAACAGCAACTCCTCAGGAAAAAAAATTTGTGTGTTGAAAAACAGTAAGTAAACTTTCCAAATTGAAAACAAGTAAGCCTAGAAGAATCCTTAAAGCAAAATGACAAGTTACCTTGCTTTACACCCACAATGTTTAATCAAATTTTTAAAGAAAGCATGAAGACCACTAGTCTTCCCATTCCTGGCCTCCCTCCTATACACGAACTCCAGGAGATCCAGGTAAAGGACTTAAGGAGGAAAACACAACAAGTTAATGTATAGTGAAGTGTTGCTTTCCTCAGTCATAAAAGTATGTTTTTTAAATAAAAATAATGAGATCCATTTCTCTGCACACCAAAACATTAATGATGTTTTACTTAATGAGAATATACAACTTTGCAATAAGGATGATAAAAGTTAACCTCATTTATGCCCACCCCTCTGGAAGGTAATTTACAGTGTATGTCAAGATACTGATGAATGTCTTGACACTTTTCCCACATAATTTGATTTTTAAAATCTACCTTAAGGAAGTGCTAAATGCCCCCAAACCTTAATACATAGTTGAGGTCATCATAGCACCATTTATAAAGAGAAATCTGTAAACAAAAATAGAACATGAAATTAATTATAGTAAATCTAGAAATCAGTCTTACATGTTTCAAAAATGTTTATGTTACTTTTAATAAATTGGAAAAATACTAATGTTAAGTTGGAAAATAGGATAAAAATACTTATATGCTGTGTGAGTTCAGCCACATAAAACATGGACAGAAAAATATATGAGGGAATCAAAGCAAAAACAAAATAAATGGTAGTCTGTGGATGTAAGATTATGCTTTATTTTTTACCCTTATATTTTCTAATTATCCAAATTTTCTAGAAAAATCTTGGTATAGGCTAAATTGTGTTTCCTCAAAATTAGTATGTAGAACCCCCAATCCTCAGTACCTGGGAATATGACAAACTACCGCAGACTGGGTGGTTACCTATTTGGAGATAGGGTCTTTCAAGATGTAATTAAGTTAAAACGAGGTCATGAGGTTAACTCAAATCCAATAGGATGGTGGCTTTATAAGAAGAGATGACACAAAGGAAGACCATATGAAGACAGCAAGAAGAGGTCCATCTACAAGTTAAGGAGAAAGGCCTCAGAAGAAACCAAGCTCATTGACACTAGTCTTCAAAATTTGAGTTTCCAGATTTATGAGAAAACAAATTTCTGCTGCTTAAGCCATCCAGTCTGTGGTATTTGGATTTTCCAGCCTTAGTGAACTCAGACAATTATCTTTCACTTTTTATAAAATAAAAATAACTTAAATATAAAAAGGAAATAACAGTAATCCTCAATATAAAAAAGAACCTTTTCTTTCATGATCAATACTGAAATCCTAAAGTAACTTGAAAAATATGTAACCTTCTGCAAATCAGACTATTGCATGGGTATCACCATATCAAAATTATATAGCTATTATGCCACATGTATTATACACTGTATTATTAACTAAAATTAGAAAGTGCTGCTTGGAGGGCACTGAGTTCTCTATCATTGGAAATGTTCTGACAGCGGCTAGATGCCCACTTTATAGAGATAGCAGAGCTGGTTCTTGAGCATTTATTGGTTGAATGGAGTTGCAAATTTTTTTTTTTTAAGATTCCTTTCAACCATAAGATTCATTGATTTCTATGGGTAAAGTGTCTAGCTTCTGTAATGAAAAATTAATTCTTCAAGTTACTAGTTTTGCTGGATTTCTGACCCAAACTAGAATCAATCTCTCTCTCTCTCTCTCTCTCTCTCTCTCTCTCTCTCTTTCTCTCTCTTCCTCCCTCCCTCCCTCTTCCAGTTCTGTTCAATTCTGGGAAAAATTATTTCAAATTCTAACATCATAGGGCCTCCTACCTTATCACATTATCCAGACCTCAAATGCCATCTTTATTTTTCCAAAACCTTAAGTTTGGCTAAATGAAAAGTTGTTTAAATAAGAATAAAACAACTAAAGGCACATGACACTTTGGGAAATTGTGTACCCATTTAAAGCAAGAAACTATACAGATGTACTTGCAAAAGATAAATAAAATGTTAAAGTTATTTCTGAAGTTACTATCAACTCTGGCTGTTAGTTTTTAAAAAGGATACTACTTACTCTACAATGTAGTCTTATTTACAAAGAATTTTTTATGCTTATGTTTTGATAGAAAATACGTTCTTTTTTGTGGTTTTGTATCTTTTTCATTTTCTCATAAATTCTACATATTTATTTTCTTTTTAAATTTTTTTATTTGTTTTAATTAGTTATACATGACACTTTGATATATCATACATAGATGGGGTATAATTTCTCATTTTTCTGATGGTACATGTTGTAGAATCACATTGCTCATACAGTCATATATATACATAAGGTAATAATGTCTGTTTCATTCTACTGCCCTTCCTATCCCCATATCCCCTCCTCTAATTTCACTCCCCTCTACCTATCTAAAGTAATTCTATTCTTCCCTAGTGCCCCCACCCACCCACCCCCTTGTGAATTAGCATCTGCATATCAGAGAAAACATTTGGCCTTTGGTTTTTTGGGATTTGCTTATTTTGCTTTGAAATTATGGCATTTGCCGGTAAATGGATAGAGTTGGAGAATATCTTTCTAAGAGAATATACATTCTTAAGAAACCTTAAAAGCATGATACGTTTGTTGTTCACTTTGCATTCCATTGATTTGGCATTTTTCACTGTCAATAGCAGGACGTTTTTCTAACAGTTCCCAAGAAGGAGATGCACATCTTCTATTGAACTACTGAGGTGAACGCAGTTAAAGTCTATTCAAATTCTCCTCATAGAAATATTTTACTTAACAGAGGAAATGTCCAGTTATTCTGAGTTAAATTATGAATAAAGTCAGTATTCTATTTTCCTCTGTGTTTTACCGGAAAGCCTTCCACATGTGTTTTAAAATTAACCTCGATTTTATTGACACTGTCTGTAACAGTTTACCTAGGATTTCCCCCAGTATGCCTACTCAAGAGGCACGTCATTCCTCAAGAAATATCCCCAAATGTTTAATTAGTTTACTGGATTCGAAAGTTCTAAAAGCCAAGCCCACACCATTAGCCCACCATAATGAGATACAGGAACATTTTTCTTACTTTTCCAGCAGTGCTCATCCTTTCTCTTGGCTCTGTTTCTGTAAACAGGGACTTTTTCTGACTGACGCTCAGTTCATTCTGCTGCAAATGATAGCATCTTCTGCCTTCAAATAAATAGTACCCAAAGTTCTGCCTTCAGCAATATGATTCACACTCTTCAAAACTTTCCAACATCCCAGGAGCCCCACCCTTTTGCAGATTGAGTTGTGAAAAGAAAGACAGTTAACTCTTATGATCAAACCCAAATCAGGGATCTAACAAAGACAGGACAATCAAACCTACTGAAAAGGGCTGATGGCATGTTATCCTTCTTATTTTCGAGGATATAAAAGAAAGTCAGAGGTAGTAAGAGGAGGGGAGGAGTGGAAAGGGGAATGATATTGACCAAATTGTATTATTATATTATGTGCATGTACAAATATGTAACAACAAATCCCATCATTATGTACAACTAAAATGCACCAATAAAAAAGGTGAAAGAAAAAAAGAAGCAAATCAGGTTAGTTCAATTCAACATAATTCATTTTTTAAAAAAATGTGCTTCTATGTGCAAGCTGTTCTGCAGGGCATTGCTGATTTTAGGGGCATGTGTACACTCATATTTATACTCTACCTCATTTTTACAAAGATTTGTAGTTTATGGGATATGTAAAATTAAGTAGAAATGAAAATAGGACTAGGAAATTTTTTTAAAATGATTGGGAAAGAGGAGTTGGGAGTATACAGAATATAGATATGGATGATCAGGGTTTCCAGGTATCTTGGAGAAAGAAAGTTAAGTAAAACTCATTGTCCCTGCAAATAAGCTTTCATTAGACTCCAAATCACATGGTTCACAGGGTTGTCTCAAGTGGTTGTGTAGTGTATGCATGCACATGGGTAACCACTGTAGGAGCTGAAAAGAAATGAAAATCCACCTGCACATAAGCCCTTGACTTCAAAGGGCTTCCATTTACTTGGGATAGTGCTTAGCTCTCCTGAAGTCATGGTTTCACCGTGACAGGCTACTATTTCCTAATATAAAATGCAATGATACCAGAACCTCCTGAATCTACTAGCAGTTTTCATAGAACAGTACCCAAGATAGATCTTATTTTTTGCAGTGTTTGATGGTCACACTGGTACACCAAAACCAAACACTCTACACAAAGGAGATTTTAGTCCTGTGGAATGATCCAATGAAGCAGTTTTTTCTAAATCTTCAGAAAAAGCTATTTAGATTATGACCTCAGAACACTGACTCAGCTGAGAAGTAATGCGCGAAAGTTTTTTTTTTTTTCAGATAACATGCATGAAAAAAACTTTCTTTTTGAAAAATGGGTATAAACTGTGCCACAGATCTCTCAACTAAACATAGTAAATGTTGTAGGTCTGATTTAAAATATATGTGGTTAGTAATTCTAATTCATTAGCTAACTTCAATCCAGCAGGTAAAAGCACTGCCAGTTGATCAGGCCTGTGTGTAAGTACCATTGTTTTCACCGTAAGTGCTGACGAAACCCATCATGTCTTTTAGTTATTGCCAGAAAACAATGAAGCAAGTAGGAACAAGGGTGGGCATTTTGAGTCTCATCCTTCAAACTAATCTTGATCTCAGCAACAAAATCTGTTTACTTACAAAGGCAAAAAAGTACTAGTATGAGTGGTGCCAGCACAAACAGAATTACTCAACTGACAAGCGCCTCTTCCAGGCTTGACTGAACTTTATATAGCACATTAATCTAAAAGTTAAAGTTTTCAAAAATGAATGTATCAAGTGAAGCTTAATCTCTGAATAAGTTCATATGGTTCTAATTCTTCTCATTGAGACCTCGTTGGATGATAAAATTTCAAAACATGAAACTTGGAACATACCCAATTTTTAAAAAAATGGACTAAAAAAGTCATGGCCATGTTGACTAGATGTACATCCTAATTTTAAGTTTGGAGAATTTACCAGATGAATCTTCCTCATAAACCCTATTCCAGTATTTCTGTGAAATCCTGAGGCCAAATTCACAGGCTATTTAAGCTCCTAATTACCGTGAGCCGGGTTGTACTCCCCAAATTTACAAGAGCCTCTAATGAAAAGGGCTTATCTCAATGTACCCATGCAACTCTAATTTGCAGGGGTCAGAATTAAAGGGAACTTGGAAGAACTTTAAGAAAACAGATTTAGAATCAATATATTTGGTTCACAGCCTGGATTCTTGCTTGAATATATCTGACTTCAGCTCCCACATTTATTAAATGGGAAATACAGAAATATCTTTGGAGTTATGAGAGCAAGGCTTATGTATCAGTTCAGTGGTGGCTATTAAGTGCTTGTGGAAAGACCCTAAGTCCTCTAAATTCAGAGGGAGGAAATCATACCCATTTGGGGGCTTGCTGTGAAGACTAAGTGAGGTTATGTGTGTGGAAGTATTTACCAAACTGTGGGACACTCAGTAAAGGTTAAGAGAAGGTCTTGAATACACATGGAAATGAAACTGAATTTATTGTTGAATGATTCTTCATAACGGAAATAATTATGTAATACTAATTGCTGAATGATATACAACTGTTAATCACCCAGCATTGTAGTAAACACAGCTGTTTTTTCTCTGTCTTAGCTAACACCAAACTTTGAGGATGGGGTTTTCTTCTGGCCTTTGTTCCTAAAATTTTCTCTCGAACCCTACAAACTCAGGTAGTAAGCCATGCAGCCACGTGCAAGCTGAAACTCACCCTTTCTACCTGCAGCTATGCCAAGCCATGCAGGGATGGGACATGCCCAGGGCAGGGCAGAGAGAGGCGCCTGCAGCTCTCCCCTGATAGGTGAAGCTGATGCTAATCCTTTTCTAGTCATTCTGTGCCAGCTCTCAGGTCTGCATTGTGAGATTGTTTGTGCTTGGCAGTTTCAGAAAATTTTTGTTCGCACGCACACCCTTGTCAAGAAAAGAATCCAAAGGAGATTTTTCATAACAAGGCAAGGAGTTCACATCTGCTCCACATAAACTTTCCATTTCACTAAGCTTACCAGCTGAGTGTGCAGGCTGATGAGAATTTCAATTTAAGGAGTCAAGCATTGTGAGAAAAAAAAAAAGTCCCTACCCCCATGTCTGTCTGTCTGTCTCTCTCTCTCTCTCTCTCTCTCTCTCTTTCTCTTTTTCCTTTCTTAATTTTTTTAAGGAAAAAGGACAGAAAAAAAGTTCCCCATATTTCTGGCTCAGGACACATTGAAAAATGACTGGGCACCAAGGCCTAGTTCTTCACAGAGACTGAGAAGGACACATATCAAGATATCATAGCAGCTAGGAAGAGAGTATATCTAGAACTAGAAGACATAAGGTAGGGTCTTGGAAGAAGGCAGCCATGTCTCTGAGAGGCATTCATGTCATTAAGTCAAGTTCATGACATCTTGTCTCTTTGCATCTATTTGCAGAGTTCCCCCTCTGGGTTCATGTCAGTAAAATATGAAATAGGATTCCAGAATTTTAGCACCAGAGATAGCTGAGGACCACTTCTCCATCCTGGAGGTTCACACCATATTCAGAGGAAACCCTCAGAAGGACCTGGGCTGCAGCAGTGTGATAGGTCAGGGAGGTACAGGAATAAGCTCACACACACCTATCCCACCAGGACACTAGCAGTTTTGCTTTAACCTGGCTTATATTGACAAATCCTTCCTTAAGAAGAAGAGGTTCTTTTGTGAGTCCATTAGTGAGAGAAAGTACCATGTTTCTTGAAGCATGGCTGCAGAAATATGCATGAAACCATTACGACTAATTTGGTCTTAGTATAAAAAAGTAATTTCTAATCTTCCATAAGTTGGTTTGCTATAGTTTCAAGCTGCTTGTCATTAAAAGGGCAGAGATGTCTGCAAGTTACAACACAAACTAAATTTCTACACCATTGGAGAGGTTAGACAAACATCAGTATTATCTAGACATGAAACACAAGAACTGATATTTAGAAATGCCGGTGACATTGAAGGTTATTCACATCTAGGCTCAAGCCTACACAGGTTGTGACTTTCTTCATTTACTGCCATGCACTGCCATTTCTGGCTGCTTAGAGAAGCCAGAAAAGCCAAACTTCAATCAACATTTCCCAGAATATAAACTGGAAAGTTCCTGTGGGATCCAAAAATAATCCTATCATATGAACCTTGAAGTTCAGGAGTGTTTACAAGTATGGGCGAAGAAGAAGAAAGAAAGAAAGACCAGACACAAACAACAATTTGATAAAATTTTATAAGTGGTATAAAAACACAACTTCCATCAACCTCTTAATTGTTTTCTTCCAGCTGATGGAGACAATGAGAGCTTCAATGCTATTTGACCCTCCCAGGCACAATGGAAACACTGCTCTCACAGTGAATCAGCTATTTCTGCTTTGCTGCTCCACCCAGGCATTTTATATTATCTCTACAATTGTTAGAGGGTAGATCCAGAACATGTTGAATCTCATCTCTCCCTGGTGTAACCTCACTAAGGTTATTTTGGGCCAAGAAACTTTTTGCTTTGGAAATTCAAGAGCTGATTATATCAGTGAGTTTGAGTTTTATTAGATTCTGAAGTATGATTTGCACTGATCACGCTCATGAAAAATAATTTGTAAATAATTGATAAACTCATTAATAATTTAAAATCTCTTAATACATAAAGCCTGGCACTAAGACTTTGAATAGATATAACATGATGAGTGGCCATAATATTCAAAATATTTGTTGACCTGAAGACATGGGCACTAATCAATCTGAATCAGCCCATTATAATAGATGACAGCCTAAGTTCTCTGTACCTTTGGGGTTATTACTTGTAGAGTAGATCTGGTTGTTAGTAATGGGCAAGAATGATACTTAACTAAGAGTAAGGCATTTTATTCTAAAGCAATGTTTTTCAACTTTGGCTACATATTAGAAAAATTTCTGGGAGACTGTTAAAAAGCACTAGAATGACTTCCCACATGATTTCCTCCTTCTTTTTTAAACACAATGTTTGAGACATCTTCCCAATTGATCTTGATATGAAGTTGATATGGGAACCAGTTTAGCAGTGTCATCAAATGAAGCATAGCCAAGCATGCTGTCAATCTTCTGCCTAATGGTCCATGAGACTGACATCATTACTGAGAGTGTTTAGAAACTTCTAGAGCAATTGGACAAATTAAGTTCACATTTGTTCAAATCCGATGGGAAAAAAAAAGTACTTGTGTTTTGCATATCTTTGTTCTATTTTTAATAATTAAGTTTTATTATATTTTACAAAAGGATCAATATGTGTGTGTTGGGGGAGAGGAGGAAAGGATCTTCACCACTTGAAATTTAAGAAGCACAGCTGTATCATCTCCCTAGTTCTTCCCAGAGACCACACTTTGCGGGGATATGCTGCTAGGTCTCTGCCCTTCTGGGCTGGCCCTAGATCCTTTATCATTTTTTTCTTTCATGAAGGTCTAGCATATCATCTTCGAAGGGTTGCTTATTCTTCCAAGTTTCCTCTTAGAATATGTGGGTGTCCTTTCTCACTTCTGTGATGTGTCTAAAAAAATGGAAATGTATGAGCGTAAAATTCACACTACCTCTAAGCAATAAAAGAAAATTTGCACTGGAGATGAAGCAGAAGGGCCCTGTGTGGTGGCATATATGAGGCCCCTGAGCCCTCTGGAGGAGATGGCTCCGAGTGTTCTTGAAAAAACCTGTAGTCAGGCAGAATTGTGGCCTTGGTTTTGTTGTTGTTGTTGTTGTTGTTGTTGTTGTTGTTTTTCTGGTCCTTGGAATGACAAGATTGAGTTTTATGGAAGTTCTCACTAAGGACAAGACCAGCTATCACATGACAATGAGAAACCTGGTGGTTAAATTGAGGCCCAAGCTGTAATCCTATAGGAGAGGTCTAAATTGAAAACAAAACTGTGATTTTTCCTGGATTATTGTGAAAACCAAAACTTCAAATTTAAAAATAAAAAGTTTAGGTCTAAAACATGGTGATTTTATTTTCTTAATTAAAAAAATCAATACACAATCTTATCAAGGGTCTTGAATTTGATATTGTTGGTGTCACTTAAATGTAGGAATTACTGAAATATTTTATGGAAAAAGTGGAATGGATATTTTATATCAGAAAATGCTTGAAAGTCAGAGATATGGTCCAATTTCTGCCAATATGTATGAAGGAGAATAGCTGACTTGCTTCCATCTGAAATTATGGTCTGTGCTTTGCTATTCATTAACTTGATTAAATTGTGCTCTATGTCTATTTTTTTAATGAATATTCCTTCAACTAATAGATAATGTTCATCAGTGCATTAAATCATTATCTTATTTGATCATAAAACTCCTACAAAGCAGGTAATATTATTGTCTATTTTAGATATGAAGGACTAAGAGGAACTTTAAAGTACACACCAGAGGTAATCTCAAAAGGGAAATGATAGGCTACATGAATGGCATAAAGCCTACAGGTGGGCTGACCGAATATTTGTAAAACAGTTGAACAAAAAGGAGAAAGAAGAAGAAGAAGAAAGAAAGAAAAGAAAAGAAAAAGCCGGGGAATGGTGGGGGAGGAAATGAGCTGGATACAGGACAAGTGGTTTGAACACTAAAACAAAAGTCCAAGTTGAACCATCATCTACTGCATGAAGCCCCCTATATGAGTATCCCTGTGGTCCTACATCCAAGGAGTAGAGAGAGTAGAGGGAAGCACCTATCATATTGCTCACTCCTGCGCAGAATCTTACATTAAAAGTGAAAAGAAGTCCTGAATAACTGCAGGCACAGTCTAGGATGGATTTACTAAACTCTTGGACAAACCATCCAAGTCTTTATCTTTGTTACCAGCTCTTTAAGCTCCTCTTTTATGATCTGCTGAATCCTCAAAAAAGCCAGTCATCTCTTTTCTACATTTCCATCATCACCTGGGCCCTAGTAGAGCCAGACTGCTAGTCAGGTGGTATAAAAAGAATTTAGACTTAAAGAAGAATAGACTGAGATTTGCATTTCAGATTTATTGGCTTTAAGCTTCTGGACAAATGACTTAATTTCAAATGGAGAAGATAATGGTTTTCTTATAGGGAGAACACATGGAACAGTGTTTACAAGCTCATTCTCCCCAGCATGATAGAGCACTTACCTACCATGTGTGAGGCCCTGGATTCAATTTCCAGCACTGTGAGGGAAAGGTTCATTGTCTGGACTTTGACATTTATTTTAAAATATTGTTACCTTTGATACATTATGTAATTTCTGCAAGCCTTAATTTTTTCATCTTAAAATGATGTATAATACTCTAATTACACTCATTTCACAGAATTATTATGAGGATTGAATGAGATACCACTTTTGAAATATTTGAAATACTCCCTGACAAACTGTAAATGATAAACAAGTGTTAGCTTTGATTATTATTACTGAAGATCAGTGATAAGGGGCTGGTACAACTTAGCTTCCCAGTGCACAGTAACTACACTTATTAAGATACCATCTGGTGAGTTTTGAGTAATTTGTATGTACATTATTTTCTCTGAGCTGTCAATCTGAGATGTGTATCCAAATTATGAAAGCCTAGCTTTCAACTTATTTTCTCTCTAGATAAATGAGCTTACATACAGAAATAGAGGCTTAGGGTAGAGAAAAAAATCTCAAACAAGCCTAAGTGTTGACTAATGCTCTTGTAAGACCTAGCAGGAAGAATGGTGGTGTTCTGGGTTGAACTGTGTCCCTCAGAAATTCATGTCCACCAGAACCTCAGACCTTATTTGAAAACAGGTTCTTCATAGATATGATGTAGGAGGTTAACATGAGGTCATACTGGCTTGAGGTGGGCCCTAAATTCAATGTTTAGAGTCCTTATAGGAAGTTCATATGAAGATACAGAGATACACAGAGGAAAGCAGCAAGTGACCTGTGACTGTAGAGGCAGAGATTAGAGTGATGTGTCTCTAAACCAAGGAATGCCAAGGATTGTCAGCATCTACCCAAAGCTAGGAAAGAGACATGGAACCAATTCTGTCTCAGATACTCCAGAAGGAGACAATACTACTGACATTCTGAGTTTGGGCTTTTGGACTCCAGAAACTATAAGAGAATATATTTCTGTTATTTTAAGCTACCAAGTTTGTGTACTTTATTATGGAAGCCCTAAAAAATGAATATATGAGCAATTTCCAGCTAAAATGAAATGTGACAGCATCTCTTCTCCAGGCAGAATCAGCAAGGATGGGTGAAGGTGTGCGCAGATGGGTCCATTTATAAAACCTCAGATATTGGGTCCCAGAAGGCTTCGAAGGTGCAGGTGTGTGTTCTATTTTTATCAGTGACCCAATAGAAAGATTCGTGGCCCAGGCACTGCAGGCAACATCAACACAAATCCTTTTAAGCAGGTAGTCAAAAGCTGACTATCTTCTATTTCAAAGACAACACTGACACTAAATTTAAATTATCGAATTAAATAAAAGGTGTATCAGCAGTTTTGAATCCAATGCCTACAATTTTAATCAATTTTACACAAACCAAAAAAAAAAAGAGAGAGAGAGAGAGAGAGGTGGGGTTTTTCTTTAAATGTCCAGCATATGCTTTAAAAGACCTCATTTTAGCACTTCTCAGGGGAGCTTTCCTGCCAAACTCAAACAGATGTATTCAACAAATAGCAAATCAAGCAAGCAGTGGAGAGGAGCTAAGTCACTAAGTCCCAGTGAGTGTGAAATTACCCTGCAGCAGCTGGAAAGGGGGTGACCAACTGCTTGACTAGTCCTTTAGGGTGGATGGTTACCGTAGTGTCAGAAGGCTGAACTGGGCAAACAGAAAGGAAAGAACTGAATCAAATCAAAGCCTGGGAACCTCAATTTAGCTGGATTTCCTAAAAGTCACAAATGTCACAAGTATAAGTGACCACTCATTTAATCAGCCAATGAATCCTTCATTCATTCAACAAGGTTTTATTGGTTTCTATTATGGACAAAAGAAATGGGATGATGGTGGTACAGTCAGGGACTACAATTATTATGAAGTCATTTCAGTTACAACTGGCTTAGAATATAATAGATTTTCAGTAACTGTTTGTCCCCCCAAATACTCCTTATACAAAACATGTGTGAAGATAAAATATGAACTAACTTTTATTCAACAAAAACACATTCTTTGAAGAATTGTGCATCACATAGCTACATTTCCCATCAAAGACATTTTCTTGAATCTCATGTTTGAGTCTCTAAAACTGTAATGCTATTTTTGATTAAAATGCAGCCTCTTTCATATTTTAAAGCACATCTGCTTCCAAATCCCTTTCAATTCCCTTGGCATTTCTGTAAGTTCAACTGTGTCTGTAGTTTTGATTTTCTCATATTTCATCATCAGTTTTTAGCCTGGAGATGAGAAAAGTTATGAAGGAATGCTAGGCAATGTCATTTATCAGAAAGACAGCTACAGTACTATGCCTTATCCATGATTGAGATGTTCCAAGACTCCCCAGTGGATGCCTGAAACCACAGGTCATACCAAACCTTATATATCCCGTATTTCCTCATATATGTATACCTATGTTAAAATTTAATTTAGAAATCAAGTACAGTAAGAGATTAATACTTACAACTGCTGATAAAATGAAACAATCATAACATTATTCAAATCTGGTTTCCTGTTTCCCCACTCTTTTCTCAACTGCCATGGGGTGTGTAGTGTGGTTAGATGGCTGATTCACACTGTGGGAAGTAGAACTGAGAGGGAGAGCATGAGATTTCATCATGATACTGAGAATGGCAATTTTAAACTATTTATTATTTATTTCTGGAATTATCCATTAATATTGTCAGACCCCAATTGTCTAAAGGTAACTGAAATTACAGCAAGGGAAACCAAGGGCAAGGGTGGACTACTGAATATTATTATCTGAATCATGTGATATTTCAAATCAGACTAGGGCTAGCAAGTAAGTTTGGGGTCAGAGGTCTAACAGATGTATGTTGGAATTCCAGATCTGAGACACAGGAGCCGATCATGGTATGTTATCAAACTTCTCTAGGTCTCAGTTTATGCTTCTGTAAAAAATGGAATGTTTTAACATCATACAGAGATTCAGTAAGAATGAGATGAGAATATGCAGAGTAGTGTCCCGTCACAGAGTGACAGCATGATAGAAACAGTTTTTATTATATTTTATTGTTTTATACAATTCCTAAGATACGCAACTAAAATTTACCCTCAGTAAATCCTGTATGACAAAAACCATTTTCAAAGAACAGAGTATCCTAAAATAAGAAGTAGGTTTTTGGTTTTTGTTTTTAACCTCATGTAGAAGAAGTTTAGTGGTTGGTGATTGCTGACCTTGGCCTAGAGCCTCAATGGGGACAAAAAATTGGGTTGGCCTTTACCCTTCCCTCATGCTAAAGATGGCTGCCTGGGCTACAGATATCGCACCCTCACACCAACATGTGAACCGAGAGAAGCACAAATTACGGCATTCCTGTTCATCTGCTTCTTTCTTTTCATGGAAAATACTCTTTCTCAAGAAGCATCCTAGTGATGTTTCTTTACATCTCTTCACTGCATCCAGCTTAAGTTTGTAGCCCCAGACCATTGGCAGGTGGGAAACTCACCTGGGGGTATATACATCCTGCTCAGTACCCAAAGCCCAGGTTATATGAGTTAGGCAGGAAGAAAGTAGGTGGAAAAGGGCCTATTGGTGGGTAATATCACTGTGTTCAGGACCACATTCTTTAATGTTGGAAGGAATAAATCAGTCCCTAGTACCTAGGAGTCTATCGGACACTCTCACAGATTTGGGGTGTTCTTTTGTAAAACAAATAGCTCCACAGAATGCCAACATTATACAAAGCTACTGTTTAATAAGACAGAACATGGCCATTTTGTAATTATATCTGATCAAGCGTGCGCACACACACACAGCTCAAATTACCAAATTAGAAAAATGTTCTATTTTCCTCATGTTGTGGTATGTCGACAAGCATTTGGATACTCCTCCCTTCAGGAAGTGGAGTTTCCACTCCTGTTGAGTGAGCTGGACTTGGTGATTTAATTCTAATAAACAGAATAAGGTCCTGGTGGCAGTGTATAGTTCTGAGACTACATCGAAGAACTCATTGTAACTTGTTATTCCTGTGCTCCTTCCCTTTTGGATCCCTCATACTATGGGGAGCCATGTTGGGAGCAGCCCTGTGGAAAGGAATTGATTCCTCCTTTAGACAGTCACATGAGTGATGTTGGAAGCTGAACTTTGGCTCCAGTTAAGTCTTTAAGGACTGCAGTACCAGTGGACAGCTTGCATGAAATTTCAAGAGACACCTTAGCTAGCACTACCCAGCTAAGCCTTTGCTGGATTTCCAACAGTTATGAGTGGCATGTGATGATAAAGTATAATTGTTTTAAGCTGATGTTTGGGAGCTAATTTGTTACACAGCAAATATAACTAAGATTCCTAGTTAAATCCAGTAACTACAACTTCTGTGGGTTCATTGCCACTTCAATCTTTTTGCCGCCTTTTTTTTGGTCTATTTTTTTCTAGTTTATTTTTAAATTTATTTTTATTTCTGTTCTTTTTAGTTATACATTAGAGTATATTTTGACTTATATATTCAAACATGGAATATATCTTATTCAATCAGGATCCAAGTCAACACATGGGCAAATGAACTTGCAGGGGTCCTGCCCTAGTGGGGTCCAGGGGATCCTGCAGGATGAGTGGCATCGGCGAAAAGGATGAGACAGGATTCGTTCTGTTGGCGCAATCTCCAGAGAGAGAGCTCTAATGCAGCTTTCTCTGAGTCATCTTTTATTGCAATTTTTCTCATATTATGAATTCAGAATATATCATTGATTATACAATTTCAAAACTTTGCCAAGATGTGACATTTCTTTAACCATCATTAGGGGTAGAGAAAAATATAATATCAATTTACATTTTTCCAGGATGTGATATTTACTTATCAATTATTAAAGGTACAGAGTCATTAATAAAATGTATCACTAATTTACATTTTTCAGATTTTCCCAAGATGTACTATTTTTCCCAAGATATGTATTTTCTTATTAACTAATGCCAAACTACGTAACCAGACTCTAAGTCTCCTAACCTATCGTTAACCTTTAAGTTTAAAGTACACCTGCACTTTATTTCTAATCTAAAATTCCCATCTAAAGAAGTACACTTAAATCTTATACTTAAAATATCTAAAATCTATAAACCATTCTTAAAGCATATCAGAAACCCATACAGCCAAAAACTTAAGAAATCTAAACCCAATAATATAAGTAAAATAATATTTTTAACATTATTCTAAAAATATGTCTTATAAAGCTACTTTAAATAATTCCTACATTTATTCTCATAAAACTGGTTGAGTTGCTTTCTCAAAGAGTTTGTTTCTTAGTCAAGATACACTAATTCTTATATCTTTATAATAATCTCTCTCAGTAAAAGGCAAGTTCTAAACATCAGTCCACTTACCACCAATATTAACTATGCTCAACATAAGTCCCTCTGTGAAGTAGAAGAGGGTTTATAGAAAAGAGGAGAATGTATCTTTATATGCCTTAACTTTCCTACATGCAAAACATAACTACAAAATAAAAAACATAAGTATAAAACATAACTACAAAAATAAAACTACATATGGTGGGCTTTGTGCAAATAAGCATAATGATTAGGCTTTCTAAGAGGCCAGAATATGGGCTTAGGTTCTTAGTTCATATAATCAATGTGGTACTTAAAATTCTCATGACCTTTCAGAGAAAGACTATTGTCCATTATTGGTTTTGTCCTCAATGTACTGAGATAGAAGAGCAGCAAAATTCTATTTTGTCCTCGATATGCAGAGGGGTAGTAGAACAGCCTTCAAGGCATGAACTACCTATTATGTTCTAGCCATCTAAAATTTAATTTGGTTTAGCATTTAACATACTCATGCCTCCTGTCAGGAACATGAGCATGAAAATGAAAAGTCCTGATTTCATAAAAAAGGGTCTCATGGTTTTGGTTTCCCACCAGCCAGCATGGCTTTGCCAGCATTCATCCTCACTGTGACTTTGTCAAGACAGTGGGGGAGCTGCTTTGCCAGCACTTATCTTCACTGTGACCTTGTCAAGACAGTGAGAGGGGGAGCGCCTTCACCAGGAACTGAACAGACACTTCATAGAAGAAGTGCGATCAGTTAACAAATATATGAAAAATGTTCAACATCTCTCGCAGTTAGAGAAATGCAAATTAAATCTATTCTGAGATTCCATCTTACTCCAGTCAGAATGACAATTATCAAGAGTACAAGTAATAATAAATGTTGGCCAGGATATGAGGAACAAGATTCACTCATACATTGCTGGTAGGACTGCAAATTGGTGCAACCACTCTTGAAAGCAGTGTGGAGATTCCTTAGAAAACTTGGAATGGAACCACTATTTGATCCAGGTATTCCAGTCCTTGGCATATACCCAAAGGATTTAAAAATCATATACTATAGTGATGCATCCACAACAATATTCATAGCATTTCAATTTCACAGTAGCTAAGCTATGGAACCAACCTAATGCCCTTCAACAGATGAATAAATAAAGAAAATATGGTACATATATACAATGGACTATTAGCCATAAAGAAAAATAAAATTATGACATTTGCTGGACAATGAGTGGAACTGAAGAATATCATACTAAGTGAAGTAAGCCTATCCCAAAAAATCAAAGTCCGAATGTGTTCTCTAATAAGTGGATGTTGATCCATAATGGGTGTGTGTGTGTGTGTGTGTGTGTGTGTGTAGGAACTTTGGATAGGGCAAAGGGGAGGGAAGAGAAGGGAGGAGGCATGGGGGCAGGAAAGATGGTGGAATAAGATGGAAATCATTACCCTAGGTACATGTATGATGACACAAATGGTGTTACTTAGTGTACAACCAGAGGAATGAAAAATTGTGTTCCATTTGTATACTGTGAATTGAAATGCATTCTGCTATCATGTACAACTAATTAGAACAAATAAATAAATAATTTTTAAAAAGAATCTAATCTTCTTTTTTATAATAGGCACAAACATGAACTCCAAATTTCCCACAGACTCTAATTCTTGTGATATGTATGTGCATATTTTTCAACTCAGTAACTAACCTCAAGAAAAATTATAAATATATTGAAAATTGTCCTAAGCAGTATTCCCTGGTTCCTATTTGCTTCTTTTGATTACTTCTCACAAAGAATACCCTTCACCACCACCACTGGCAGCTAAATAGAGGAGATAAGGCCCAGAAAAGTCTTGGTGTGGCAGAGAAACAGGGCAGAAGACAGCTGTGGAGTCAAGGCCTGTAACTGAGAAAGGATGAGGTGCCAATTCTGTGAACTGGCTGTAAGAGGAAATCCATGTGCATTTTGACCAAACAACAACAACAACAAAAACCAAACAAACAAACAAACAAACAAAAAAACCCCAAGAAATTGGAGTTGTCTGCTGACATATCATTTTGAAGGAAGGGGTGAGGTGAAATTTGATGTTTCAGATTCTTCCTCATACCTCCCCAACTCTGCCTTTGCCAGAGAAGACTCTTAACGATCATAGATAGCCATTCTCTTAACACTGGCTCAACATCATACCATATGCAAAACAAAAGGTACATGTATAATATGGTTAAAAAAAAACACGAGGCATAGTCACATGGAAAGTTTAGAAAGAATATAAACAGATAAGATTAAATTAATCAACAAGGAGCATTGCATTAATTCAAAGAGAAAGGACACTGATGTTTGGGGTGGCCTTGGAGATAGGTGAACTTGTAGAATGATTTTTGCCTTGTGTCTTTCCCCAGATATAATTCAGTATATTTAAGTCATCAACCTCCTCTGTTTTGTCTGTCTTTGCTTACCTCACATTAGATTCCTCCATACACCTCAGAGTCCCAAAAGTAGAGCTCCCTCCTTGACGTGTGCTGGGATCTCAATCTTTCTTACATCCTTCTTCTCCAACTTGTGTCCTTGTTTCTGCTCTTTCTTTGCTTCATATGAGGAGAGATCTCATCAATCTATTTATGGATTAAATGATACTACAGGGGCAAAGAGAAAACTTTCCCTTCATCTCCTTAAAGTTCACTCAAATGAACTGACAACAGATTATTTGGAGAAGATGGTGTACAGATTCATTAATGTGCATAAGCACAGGGGAGGTTGCAGGAAAGAAACCTGCCCACAATTCAGTGAGGTCTAGATGTTTGGATAACTTTCTTCATAGGGGAGATGGAAATAAAGGAGGTAGGAAAATGGGAGGGGGTGGTTTATCACAGTAATTGGAAGATGAGGGTTGGAACTTCACTGTGAGCAAAAAGTGTCTTTTTATTTTTATTCAGATAAAGTTTCCCAGGTAATCTCTCAGAGCCACTCTCGGAAGATGAGATGAAAAATGAAGTCTTTCATTCTTTCTCATGGTCATCTTTCCTGGTTATTAGTTGAAATTGCTAGGAAAGAGATCAAGATACTTTCATTTCTTTTAGAAGAAATGTCCTCAGTCAGATTATAGAACTCACCATATATAGATGGGTGAGAGAGAGAGAGAGAGAGAGAGAGAGAGAGAGAGAGAGAGAGAGAGACTCTTGCTTTCTATGTCTGTGGAAGAAGCAAAGAAAGATTGGATTGTAAGACTATTTCTGCAGCTCAGCATGTCAAAGCACATGGGGTATCATTTTCCTAGCTCAACAGTACTATATTAGAGATCCAGCAAATAAGGCATGTCTTAAAGGGGTGTATCAAGATCAAATAGGTTAATGTACTATATTAAAACACATGTTATATGGGCTGGGGCTGTAGCTCAGTGGCAGATTGTTTGGCTAGCATGTGTGAGGCACTGGGTTTGATCCTCAGCACCACATAAAAATAAACAAATAAAAAAGGCATTCTGCCCATCTACAACTACAAAAAAAATTTTTAAATGCATATTGTAATAGGTTTGTACTAGGATAGTTTCATTCATTTGTGATTGCTAATCATTATTTTGAAATGTAATACCTTTAATTTTTCAACCCAAATGCCTACAGATACATTTTTCAGTTAATATAAGCCTTCTGGATTTTATGTTTGCTCTTCACCCTGCTCTGTCCCCAAGATAAACAAACTAACAGACAGTCAAGGTCTCTCTTACAAGTCTGGGTTTTGACTACAGAAGGAGTTAGTCCTAGGCAGTGGGTCAGAGGGCAGAAGAATGAGGTAAAGAGTCAGGATAGGGTATTTATTCCCCAGGTCCCTGTATGCTTAGTCACTCTATCAAAGGACACCTGTACCTGTCATGACACCTGTACCTGTCATGATACCTTCTCCGTGTAGCACTCTCTCTTCCTGGGTTCCAGTGAATGTCCCCCTCTTCACTACCTACTAGCTCCAGGACACTAGATCACTTCTTGTTGCTTTTTTAAAATCTAGTCCATAGCTCTATTAATAATCTATTAAATTTTTCCAAATAACTCAACTAGAAGATATCATCTATTTCCTACTAGAGCTAGGAATGACACAATAATTTTTATACTTTCTGCTACCAACACTTCAAAACTTCATTACATTTTGTTTCAGTGGCTCAGTATATATTTAGTTATCAATCAGATTCTTCCATGAGACTTTCTGTCAAAGCTGAAGGCAATATATGTTCTGGTGGAGGTTTGGCTATACAGAAATTTTGGTTTCAAACAAAACTGAATCTGCTCATGACTGTCAATTCCAAGCTATGTGATTCGTCTATGACTTCTTTAAGCCTCTGTTTTCTCATCTATAAAATACAGATAATAGTAGTTCCTACGTCCTAGGATGGTTGTGGGAGTTAAGTGAAATAAATGCATATAAACTATTTAACACAGTCTAGAAATGGAAATTGTTCAAATAACATTAGCATTTAATATTGTTATGCCAAGAAAAGGAAAGGATACCCACCAAGCTGGCCAGGAATGAGCAACTGAACTGTCAAATCTTCCTTTAGGATTGTAACATTTCAGGCAAGGAAGGAGAACAGAAAAATCACTTGTTGTGTGAACCCAGCCTGCTGAGGGCACAGGGAGGCTGGTTGCTGGAGGAGAAGTCAGCACAAGGCTCAGGACCAGGCTCGAATATGATTTTTCTCAACTTTGATCTGCATTAACCTACCAGAAAGAATTTTAAGGTGCAACTGTAGGCCCTCACTTCTGAGTCTACAGAGTTTTTGTAAAGCTCCTTTGGCACTTTTGAGGTTCAGCTTGGGCTAGGAAACAATGCTCTTTAGCCCAAGCACTGGTACCATTCTAGACAGAGGTGGACCTGGCTGTGACTTACAGCTCTCCTCTTGTCTACAGCCAAAGAGAGACAACTCATATCAGCCTATAAAGAAAGCAAATATCTAGGAAATTCTAGGGTAAGGAGGTTGACATTTGCTTCTCAAGGCAAGATTACCAGCCATACATTAGAAATAGGAGTAGTTTCTTCAACTCTTGGCATCAGATATCAATAAACTCAGTACTCTCAGGGAAACTCTCAAACTGCTGAATTCTCCACATGGTCTGTTAGTGTCTAGCTGTTTCAGGGTGACTGCAAATGCCCCTACTGCAACTGACCTAGAAACACAGTGTCTGTCACTCACTGCCTGGGAAATTTCCCATGCTTGCCTCTCCCTTTGCCCTCCCTTTCCACAGTCTACTGTCCGGCTAGAAGAGTCTTTCTCCAAGACAGTTTCCTTCATCTCACCAGTTCTACCCTTGTCCTGTCTATTCATTCACTCATCCACTCACTCATTCAATAAATATTTATGTGCTATCACAGAGGGTGAGTTCCATCCATATATCTGGAGAGTCTTCTAGAAAAAAAAAAATTCCCTAAGTGACCCCTTGGTATCCCCAGGATTGAGAATCACTCTTCTAAATATTGTCATCTTGGAATAATAATGTAAGAGTTCATGGTAACACATATTGCTCTAGCATTTTTGAGGTGTGTAAGGTATTTTTTCTTAGAATTAATTGTTCACTCTGCTTTCCCTGAGACATAGTATTAAAAGCATTCATAGCTCAACTTTAATGAAGAAAAAACTGAAGACGCTGAGGTAGATTACAATATCTACTCCACCAGTGGAAGCAATCTATTCTAAGCGCTCCAATTTACCAGGAGTAGCTTATTGATCTTATTGAAAGAGCTATATGTAAACCTTCATTGTTTTTTTTCCTTCTAAGGGGTTTATTACTTTAGGGAACTAAATAGCCACAGCAGTTCCTGCCGCATGAAACTCCTGTTCTGTCTCCTCTCTGCCCTAGCTGAGTACGGACAGTAATTTTTGTGTACAGTGTGTTGCCACCACCTAGTGGTGAACATGACACATAAACGCCATGATTTAGGAAAGAAGGGAATAAAGCGTAGAATTGGATTAGCAACACTGGTTTGAAAATAGTCCTGAACTTCCCCTCTCCCCAAAATCACCCTGATAGACTCTTTTGACAAATTTAAATATTATGTAATCAGCTATCTTTTTAAAAAATAGGCATGACAGTGCCCTTTTTCTTTACTCACATCCTTAGTAGTTTTTCCTTCATTTTTTTTTTTAAGTCAGAAAAAAACTATCACCTTCACACTTCAATATCTGTGAAATATCTAACATGGATATCCATATCACTGAGAATTTTCTTTAAAAATTTTAAGTTAAAAACTTAAGTATAACTTTATAGCACTTTCCCCAGTGAATGAAATACCTCTTCTCAGGGTGAGGAGAGCTATTCAGAGGAAACAAATTTACCTTTAGAGAGTTCACTTGGCAGGAATCAACAGGGAACAGATCCACTGGAGGGAAAATATAAATGCATTGTCTCCCTTTCCCAGGCATGGCAGTTGGGAATCCAAAGCAACGTTGTCCACTCTACATTTTCCCACAGGAGTTCAATAAGAACTTCCCTGCCTCTGCCTTTCTCTCAGGTAAGGGCACAGAGGAATGAAAAACAGCTCATTCTGTAGTGTGGATTTTGAGGCATTCTTGGCCTGATGATGCAGCATTTCTCTCTCTTGCACAGGGCAGTCTCTACTGCTAACTCTGTGTGACCCTGGGGACCCTACTCACAGTTTCTGGGTTTCCACTGGAAACACTAGAAATAGACTCTAAGATTACTGCTGACTTTTACACACACACACACACACACACACCACAAACAAACTTATGCTGATTCCCCAGTGTTACAGTTTGAATGTGAGGTGTCCCCTCAAAGGTCCTGTTAATGCAGGAATATTCGGAGATGAAATGACTAGATTATGAGAGCTATGACTTAATCAGTCCATCTAGTTTGAAATGATTAACTAGGTAGTAACTGTAGGCAGATGGGGGGTGGCTAGAGGAAGTGGATCACTGGGGGTTTCCCTGCAAGGATGCATCTGCCCTGCACAACTTCCCTACCCCTGGTTGCTTCCTGAGCCTGCCATGAGCTGAGAAGTTTTCCTCCACTGGTCCCTTCCCCCATGACGTGCTGCCTCATCTTGGGCTGAAAGCAATAGAATTGACCATCTGTGGACTGAAACCTCTGACACCAGGAGCCCCAAATAAACTTTCCTCCTCTAAATTGTTATTGTCAGGGTTTTTTTGGCCATACTAATGGAAAAGCTAACTAAAACAATAAGGTTTTATTATTTTTTTTCATAACTGAACATGATCTTGTTATAATCTGATATCGGTCACTTGCATAACTAGTTTGTAGGATTATTTTTATTTTTATTAATGGTGCATTATAATATATATAATAGTGGGGTTCATTACCACATATTCATACAGTGTATAGGGTTGTAAATAGCGTTAGCTTCACTGTTTTGAGGCTACCATTTTAATGTGTTAGGCAGTCAGGTGTGGATACAACAAAGATTTTTGCCTTAAACAGACTTGGGTTAGAGCCCTGACAGCACTATCATGTGAAATTGTGAACACTATTTACTCTCCTCAAGCCTCAGCTTTGTCTGACAGAAGGTAAGAATAATAATATCTAATAAGTATAATATCTACCACAAAGAGTTTTGGAAGTTAAATATTATCCATTAATAAATTTCTTCCCACATTGCTGACTCCTGATTTAAATACATTTAAATACAAGTACTTGATATTATTATGTTATTATGTGAGTTGAGTACAAACCACCTTCTCTGGTGCCTATTAGGCATTGAGTGGAAATACCCATTGACAGTTAAGTATATGAGAGAAAAGTTAGGAGTGGAGTAATCCCCAAAGAAGATGCAGTATAGGCCTTTTTTGTTGTGTTCAATTATCCAATCCAAGACATCACACAGCATTTAGGAGAATTAATATTTGATCAACAATCTTGGTGATAACATAGGTTCAAGTATATGAGTTTATAATTTAGATGTAAATGTAGAAGAGCTAAGAGTTAGAGCAATTAAAAGTTTTTGTTTAAACTCTATATTTATGAGCATGCTACCTGAATCCAGTGAAAGTAGAATTTGACAATCAGGCCTGGGAATGGCCTCTTGTTTTAATTATTCCCAATAAAGGATTAGGTTGAGGTTACTACCTGCAGTTTTCAAATTTTTCTTTCTTACATGGAAGCACAGAATACATCTAGGACTCTTTTGTTCAGGATTAAGTTAACTGAAATGGCATCTGGAACTAAATTTACAATAGATAACTTCTTTGGTTTTCCTCAAAGGCCCATGTGCTTAGGGGTTGATCCCCAACTTGGCACTACTGGAAAGTGGTGGAACCTCTAAGGGGCAGGGTTTCAGGTCAAGAGGATTGTGGGAGCTGGATCTCTTTCTCTCTTTCACTTCCTAGTCTTGAGGAGGGTGGTTTTGCTTTGCCACCCATTTCTGCCTGGTCACAGGCCCAAAGCAATGTGGCCAAATGATCGTGATGGAAACCTCCAAAAATGTGTACCACAATAAACTTTTTATAAGTTCATTTTGATCAGGTATTTGTTATAGTGATACAAAGCAAACATCATAATAAATTTCTACATAATGAAACAATGAAATTTAAATTTTAGATTAAAATGTTGATTGGCCTCAATTGGGAAATTCTCGTTCCTACTTTTGTGCCTTCTCAAAAGTCTCAACTCTAACTCAGAGAGGCCTGCTTTGACAATCCCAACAGAGATTTCCTTTGATTTTTTTGCCCAAAGGGACCCTGTTCTTCTTTCTTGCTGGAGCAGATGTGTTATCTACTGCCTTCCTTATTGAATAGCCCTCAGTTTTTTCTTGGATCCCCAGTTTTTGCATAGGGTAGGCATATCCTTGGCAGAAACACTCCATCTGCCACCATTCCACAGGCCCAGAGGCAGCTGTGCGACTAGCCCATCCTAGGAGCACAGGCAAAGTCCCTGTGCATTCCTGCGAGATGTTTACTTTCTCCACTTACTTGCCACTGCTTCATCCTGGTTGCTCTTTCTTCATGGAATGCAGACTCCAAGCTTGCAGGTATGATAGGTCCATGAGAACAGAAAATACAGTGGATATGGTGACTGTGGAGCTGGAAGAGAGATGAGCCAAGGTCCCATGACATCTATGGGTCTCTGCATTAATCTGAGGTTACCTACCTAAACTTGGGGAAAAAACCAAAAGCCTCATTTGTTAAAGCCACTGTATTTTTTTTGCAGCCAAACTCATCCTAACAAATACAAGCTCTTTTCTCTATCTGTAAGTGTATACTTTCTCTATCTGTAAGTGTTTACTTCTTTTAATACTGTCTTTTTTCTCAAGTCTGTGCACATTGGGAAGAAAGAGATCATCACTTTTTTTTTCACCTGTATGCATCATCACCTTGCACAATGCCTGGCACATAGAGAATTTTCCTCAAAAATTGTTTGAAAAACATTTACTGAAACAAGTCAGATTATTAACAGAAAAGTAAGGGAGAAAGTAAAATGCAGCCATACAGAGGCCTCAGCTGCCGTGAAAACAAAAGCTGAAACCTGGAGACATCCATGAGCATGGTTGATACCAGAAAAGAAGCAAAAGCCTGAGTTCTTTCTGTCTTCTATGCAAACTCTCTCATCCACACTCAAATTCAGACCAGTAACATCTTCCGGGTGCAATTCAGAGGAGGTTGTTTGTTTTTGAAATGTCCTTGAGAGAGATATGGCACAGACATCTGTAGAGTTAAAATAAAAAAGTGAAGTTATGGTGGTGATCACTTCCCTTCTCTTCCTGCAAGCCCTGGACACACACACACACACTCACATACACATCTTGACAAAAGAAAAAAAGAAAAAGAAATCTAAACACAATCTTTATTTAGCCTCTCCTTAGACAATCATCTCTAAATTTCTACAAGTTCAATTCTATTGAATATGAAAGGCTTCCCACTAAATGACCTTGTATTTGTTGTAGGTAGGAATGAAAAATGACAGCATTATACTTCATATGAGCTTCTATCTGAGGCCTGTTACATCCCACTGCTCCCAAGTAGGTGGTTTGTTGGGCACTTTTGAATTATCTCTCAAAATTATGAAGATAGAGATTATCCTACAGTGAAGGATGTTATTCAAAATATATAGTAACTGGTATGGCACAAATACCAAGTCACTGGGAAAGACATAGCTGAAAACAAGCTGTACACTCATACAGTCCACATCAGCTGGACTTCAGGCTTCTTAGCTTGCTGCTCCAATATACACACAGTCCATAACCATAACACACTCCCAAGAGCCCACAGATGCATTTTTATGATTGAATATTATATACTTCACAACCTACCTCACTCAAGCAAGAAAGGACCCCATGGATCTCCATAAAGGAAATAAAACTAAATCACAGTTACACAGCCAGGAAGCTGACTACCTCTAATGGCCTCCTCTAGGGAAGGCACAACTACACAGGATGCAGATCTGTACTACATAGGGTAAGTACTAATGATCTATGTATGGCAAGACTGCTGATTACAACCCAATATACATTCTCCTCTCTCTGGCATTATAACTTAATATCTATTTTAGAATTGAGTGGCAATGGGCCCTGTTAAGAAGCTACATTTTCAGGGCTGGGGATGTGGCTCAAGTGGTAGCGCGCTTCCCTGGGATGGGTGCAATCCTGGGTTCGATCCTCCAGCACCATACACAAAAAAAGATGTTGTGTCTGCCGAAAACTGAAATGTAAATAAAACATTTAAAAAAAAGAAGCTACATTTTCTATCCTCCCTTAAAGCTAGAACTGGTCAGTGTTAGATTACTGTCTGGGACTCGTGGAAAAGTTTTCTGAGGGAGCAGATGGGTAGCACGTGCCCACACATCCCCCTTCCTCTTGTTTCCTGCCTGTAGAATGGATTTGATACCTGCAAATATAGCAGCCATCTTGGATGCCTAGAATTTCAGGAAACATTTTGGACAAGAGATAACTTCAAAATTGGAAGCCAAATATTATGGAATGATGGATCTAAACCATAACAACCTCAGATTCATAATGACACCATGGATCTTCCATGACAACCCACAAGTATTGAATTCTTTTATATGAAGGAGAAATACATGTCTATTTTTCTCAAAGCACTATTACTGGTCTCTGCTATTAGTCGTGTAAAGAAATGTCCTGATACAAAGTGTAGCAGAAAAATGTCAAAATATCTTAGAAAATCAAGTCTGCCCCCGTCCCAATACAGCAAAGTGGCAAGGCATAAGCCATAAATGATTTATAGGAACAGAGAGATGTGAAGCTTATAATTTTTGGAACCAGTCATGCAGATAGACTAAATTAGGTTTTCTCCTTGCACTATTTCGGGATAGTATTTATCTTTCAAAAATAATCTACATTGCTTCCAGAGATTATAATTCAGTAATTAAAAATCATGTGAATTTAAAAAGAAAACTACTGGGAAGCATCAGTATATACCATCCTGACAGCAATATGTACATACATGTTTACATGTGTATATTACTATATGACTTCTAATTATCATTGTGATATTGTTTTCAATGTGGTTGAACAGAGCAGTGAATTTCATTCATGACGGAGAAATCTTCAATATCATTCATGCCATCTATCCATAGGTTTTTAATTGAGCTAAATCTGAATATACCACATAGAAGTGTTCTTTAAGCAGAATTGCAGAAAGAATTATCAATAAAATTCTCCCCTGCCTTTTTAAAAAATTTGATGTAACTCTATTCTATGTTCAGAATTGAGAAAAGTCATCTGTTGCTACATGGTTTTGTCAGGTAGAGGGTAACTAGAGGTTTGAGAGAAATGGTAGTAAAGAGGTTCTAGAATTCAGATTTCCCTCAAGGAATGTTATTATGTTGCTAAGCTAGGAAGAGTATCTTAACAACCAGGGAGCCAACAGGCTCCTTGGAGTGACTGGGAGAAAGTGGAAGGAGACAGCTATATCTTTTGAAGGCATTAGAAAATAGCTGTTTCTGCCAATCAAAAATCCTTAAGTACAAGGATTTAAGGAAATCAACAAAAACTCTGTCTGGTCCCATTATGAGGCTGGAAGGGTACCAACAGATTTGAGTTCATGTTAACCAGATCATCTGTTTTACAAATTATTCTCAGGTATAATTTAAAATTCGTCATTTCAATGATTTTCTAATTGCTTAAGTTTGATTTACTTGATGGTACTCAAGTGATCTGGGTTTCAAGACATGTAAAAGTCAAATAAATCTGTTTCAAGGAAATGGGGTATTTAATTTTATAAAGTAAGTCACCAGTTTTTTAGGGGATCATATAAATAAACATACTGAGTCTGTGGAGTGAAGATATTCTGAGAAATACATTCAGTTCATTTAATAAGTATTGAGCATATACTATGTAGCAGGCTGCTACATAGTGTATGTTCAATACTTGATGTAGGTACTGTGAATACAGAGTGAAAACTGGGCTAGCTCATCGCCTGCTTAATCACTACAAGAGAATATACTAAATGTAAAACTAAATAAATAACATGAGGGGGTAATCGCTATGAGAGATTAAGGAGAAAAAGGGTTAGAGTGTGATGCAGGTTGAAATGATAGTGAAAACTACTTAATAGAGGGGTTAGGAAGCCTTTTGGAGAAAGTGTTATGTAGACAGAGATGAACACAGTGAGGGAAGAAGCCCAGGGAAGATCTGAATGGTGTGCATGGTAGGTTAGGGGATACAAAATAATTCAATATTCATCACCAAAATAATAAGCTGTATAACTCTATGAACTCATAATAATTTTCAGCTATCCCATTAATCAGATATCATATTCTCTCTTTCTAAGCATATGTTTTGCATATTGGACTAAGATAATATTTCATATAGCTTTACATAGTGTTTTCTAAATAACAATGGCTCAGGCTAGGATTAGGCAGATTAGCAAGGCTTTTAAAACTTCCTTTTTTGAGGATTACGTGTCATTTATTCTAAGTAAAATTCAGTATTTTGATGATATAGAGGTAAAGAGATTATAAGAAAATATTGTTCCCAGAAGTATTTGCACAATTACTTGAATGACAAGCATTGATTTCAATTAAATTTTCCCACAGATGTACCTCAATATAGATTTTTCTTTTTCTTTTCAAAGTGAAAGCAGACTGTTAGCGTCACAAGTGGAAGTATAAACAGAACTGAGCTACCTTTGGTCAGGAGATCTCTTGGGGGGGTATCCTTTAAGTCTGGAAGTCTCAGCCTTGGTTTTGCAACAGGAACAGTAAGGTAAGAGCCGAGATAGTTACTAAAATTTTCATATTTGTAATATACTTACTTTTAAAGGGAAATTAATACAGAGCAGGGTAACTTACCTAATATTCTCTTTTATGTACAGTGGAAATGCCTGTTCTTAACCTGATTGAAAAGATTAGTGTCAGAATTAGCTCTTGTGAGCAATGCTGACACACTAGGGTTGAGTCAGGACTTTTTAATACCCTGCTTCTCCGTAATTTGGGGATGCATTCTCTAAAATCTGATCATGTCATAGGAATGTTGTCATTCGTATCATAGTGGGGAAAACAGTCTGAGAACTGCTTTTCCTATATCATAAAGCAAAATGCCCATTAAGCTAAAATACTGGAAACAAGTGTGTAGATTTTATTCTCTGTATGTATTCTATAACTATTATTTATCATTGGATTCTATCTGGACCTTGGTAAATAATTAATGGCACATTTTTAGAAGTAGACAAAACTTTGCTTCAGCTTATGGAATTCATCAATGATATACATGGGTCCAATTTGCATTGATAGTTATCTCTAATATAGGTTTTAGCAAAAGTTTTAGTTTCTATCTTAGAAATAGTATGTCTGATTCTCCAAGAAAAGACAATATTTATTCATCAATAAGTATATTATTTTATTTTTTCATATTTCTTGCCTTCTGAAAAAAAGAGTTCATTCTGTGCAAGGATGAATGATCTTTTCATTACTTTTGAGTTTATAAGTTCTAAAAAGGTATCACTCAAACTTAACACTTACCATAAAAAGAAATATTAAAAGACAAATATTGCACTAAATCAATCCATGTGCTTTGGAAAGATATCTAGTAAAGTCACTAGGTAATGAATAATTAATTGGCTAAAGATTTTTTAAATCAATATAAGCATGAGGTTGAAGAGAAAGATGTGGGCCATTATTAGTGTTTAATCGACATAGTTTTGCTTTTCTTCAGATTTAAGGTAGTTCTGTTTTTTTCAATATTATCTTATTTGCTAGAATAATTCAAGATAAACCTTTATTCTGAATTATTCATTTACTGTATCTTTGAAGATTTAAGTTTAAACCAAAAAGCACACTGCCTTAATCCATTTTAGCTGCTATAACAAAATATCACAAACTGGGTCAATCATAAATAGACACTTATTTTTCTCACAATTCTGAAGGTTGGGAAGTCAAAGATCAGGGCACTGTCAGATTAAGGGCCTGGTGAGGGCCCACTTCTGGGTTCACAGACGGTACCTTCTCACTGCATTCTCACATGATGGGAAGGGTGGAGCAGCTCTCTGTGATATTTTTTATAGGGTACCAATTCTATTCATGAGGGTTATGCCCTCATGACCTAGTCATGTCCCAAAGGCTTCACCTCCTAATACTATATCACATTAATGATTGGGCTCTGACACATTAATTTTGGAGGGACACATTCAGATCACAGCAAACAATAAATATTTTATATTTTGCAGAATTTTCAGGGATACATGTCACTAAAATATTTGTATATTACCTTTAATCCTAAACGCAATTTGTAAACAATAAAAAACCGTAACATCAAAATAAATTTTTTGTAAGCCAAAAGTAAGAGTTATTTTTCCTATCTAGAACCTTTTGTATAATCATGCCAGTAAATTCATTTAATCTGTATTGGGGTAAAAAGATACAACAGGCAATTTGGATGGTGATAATGACACTAAACTGGAATAAAAATTGGATTTATAGTCCTCTCTTTGCCTTTAACTAGCAAAGTGTCTGCAAATTAAGTAATTTACTGTCTAGATTTTAGTTACTCATCTGTAGTCTGATGGGATTCATTTATATGCCAACTGAAACATTCAGTTCTTCTAGTTCTTCTGAGTGTGTCTGTCCCACATCAATTCTTTAGGTAGGTTTAAATGGTAGTGACTTACTTTAAAATTTGGTATAACATGTCAACAGTAAATCAATGCAGAGTGTTACAGTTTGGATATGAGGTATCACTCCAAAAGCTCCTGGGTTACTACAGCAATATTCAGAGGTAAAGGACTTGAATTATGAGTCAAAATCTAATCAGTCTGTCCTCTTTTGAATGACTGGGTGGTAACTGTGGGCAGGTGAAGCCCTGGCCCCTTCTCCCTACTCCTACCCCATCTCTGCTTCCTGCCTCTGCCTTGAGGGGAGCAGCTTCCCTTTATAACATCCTACCCGCCAGACTGAGAACTCAGATACTGTGAGTCAAAATAAACTTCTCCTCTTCTAAATTGTTCTTGTCAGGTATTTTGGTTACAGCAATGCTAATCTGACTAAAGCAGAGGGTTCTTTTTCTTCTCTTATGAAAATAGCAGTGCTTCCTTGAAGCCTGTAATTCATCTTACTTTTATATCTTAATAAGATGCTACTAACACAAAAAGAATAAATCTAAAGTTTGATTATACCAAGAGGTTATACAAGGAATTTAGAACTAAACCCACATTGTGATAGTCATAAGAAACAATAAAAACATACTTTTTATTATCAGAAAATTGTATTTTCTAAATATAATATTTAAATGTATTTTATCTAACAGAATAATTTTAGAATTAATGTGTATCAAATTGAAATTCTTGAAAATCAGATGTTCTGTGGCAACAGGACTGGTAATTTATAGACTATATGCTCTAAACCCATACCCTGGGGAAAATCTAGACTATGGTATAAAAAGATAGTCAACCAACTAAAAATACCCCACTCCAATAAAATCCTGATTTCAATTTCTATAACCTGGACTTTTTTTTTTTTTTGGCAATACTGGGGATTGAACCCAGGATACTTTATCACTGAGCTACATCTCTAGGTCTTTTACTTTTATTTTTACTTTGGGGATAGGGGTCTTGCTAAGTTGTCCAGTCTGGCCTTGAACTTGCTCAGGTTGGCCTCTTCCTGCTCCAGCCTCCTGAGTAGCCAGGATTACAGGCCTGTGTCACCACAACTGGAAAGACTACGAACATGTTTTGACACTGCAAATTAGTCTGACCCAAAAAATCTCCTTGCCATAATTAGAAATAAAAGTATGTATTTCCAAATTCCACCACAATGAATTGGCATCTGTGTAAGATGAGAAATATATACAATAGCCACCAAAAAGTAAATTAATTAATTAAATAAAATCCTTCTTAGATTATAAGAGTAGTGTACCATCTTTAAGTAAGTAATGTCTTTCCTTTGCTCTCAATTCAAGTATTTTCTTTCCTACTCTATTGTGAATTCAGAAAGTAATAACATTATTTTTATTCTCCAAAACCTATGACTCTGTAGATATTTAATAAATGTTTGCTAAATGATTAAAAGGAAAAGTAAAAATTACTGAATATTGCAAAGAACAGTATGACAAAAGTTCTTCATTTTATTATCTATAGATGTAGTGTTATTCTTTTGGAATTTTTCTCCTTCAGGTTATATCATCTTCTTAGAAGAAAATACAAATTTAAAACTCTAGTCTTCTTAAATTATGCTATGAAATGTTTTCATTTAAAGTTAATTTTATGTAAAGTACATTTCTAGGCATTGTATTTTAAAGGCACCATTATAATTTACTAAGTCAAAATTGCTAATAATCGTGTAATGTAATTTTTGGTTGGTAAGCCAACAAATAACTTTAAATGCAATTAAAGATTGAATATACTTTGTTACAAATTCTTTGATTTTCCAGAGGAAAATTTTTATGTTCTACTCATACCTATACTATTTTTGTTGTTTACAAAAATCTGATCTGAAAGCAAATGCCTCATATTGTTTTGACATAAGAAGTAATTCAGTGCAAAGATGATGGGAAAATATTTGCTGTATAAGAAAATGTCAAAAATATCTTGTGAGAACAATTTTTATTCTGTGATTTCAGGATCTGAGCACAGTTGAAACTGAGGTCAATCAAGTTAGACCCCAAGGACGTTTTTTGGCAACAGTGAAGGGGGTAAACCAACAGGTCATGCAAAAGAACTTCAAATCCCCAACTTCTGTTCTTCAGTTTGAGAGCAAAAGCAACCCTATTGTGACTAGAAATGGGGGTTGTTTTCTAGTTAGGCACACCCCTCATCCCAGAAGAGTCTGCCATATCAAAGGTAAGGGGACTTAAGGTCCTAGGATATGTCTCTTTCCTCCACATTTGGTTTACTTGATGATTCTGGTGAGTTAACAAAAGGCAGCTATTCAAAATATTTAACCACTGGCAAAGCATGTTCACTGACAATTAGGACCAAAAGTCAGCACCACAGCAAGTCTCTTTTCTGTTAGACATTAGCCATTGGATTGCTTGATTGTTAGGACAGGGGCCTGGAGAGGTGGTCAAAGTGACGAGGGCAATGGGGACCATTCAGGGGACTAAGGGTAGCATTATCCAATTGGTTTAAAAGTATTTTAATATTTCAACTACAAGTGCAGCCTGCCATGTAATACGAGCCCTAAAGAAACATACCTTTTGTCTCTCCCTCCCTTCTTTCCTTTCTTTTTTATTCTTACTTCCTTTAACTTTATGGAACAGGCGTTTGGAAATTGGATATTAATGACAATATCTTCTCAAAATGTAGCTTGGCTTGAATCATAAAATGTGTATAGGTTTACCAATATTTTGGCTTCTAGATGAAACAAAAAAAGAGGTAGATTTTGTTTTGAGAGGTAGATTTCTCAAGATTATGAGTGTATGGAAAACAAGCAGAACTACTGGGACTTGTTAGAATGAACTTGTCACTTTGCCCAGGATGGGTAACTGTGGGACATTAAGGGAGTGTATAGCTTCAGCTGTTGGGCTTCATCATTAGATCCTCAGACCCACCCCTGAGATTCTCACTTACTAAATAAGAACCATTGTTTCAGTGAGCCCCCAGCAGAGAGAAACGTATCTTATTCCTGAAAAGTGAGACTAGACTATTACCATAATACAAACGAACCATCTTTGTCAGAAAAAGGCCTGAGCCTAGAAACAAAGAATATTAGGAGGCTGCTCAGCTGTCCAGACCCATCAGGACAAACATCCTTGTTCTTCAGTGGTACTGAGCAGAGGCAGAAAGACAAGGGTACTGAGCTGACCTGACAAATATCTACTACAGACACTGTTTAATTCCATCTTGACTTTTTAGTGGCATTTGACAAAGTTAACCACTAATACTTTAATTCATCCCTCCCTTTCAACTGCCCTACCTCCTCCCTTCCTCCCTTCCTCCCTTCCTTCTTTCCTTCCTTCATTTTTCCCCCACCCCAAATATTTTATTTAGCTTCTTAGCATCATATGTTTCTAGGTTGTTGTTTTTTTCTCTATCCCCATGGCTTCTACTTTCCAGCTTGCAGTAAAATCTTAGAATCCCTCACAGGTCAACCGTTGGCTATTTCCTCTTTGTAATCTATACTCTAATCCTAGGCAAATACACTCATTCACACATTTTAAATATCATAGATAGGCAATAGTTTCCGATACACATCTTAGACTTCTAAAGTTCAGACCTAAATATTCAGCTGCCTACTTGTGAGGAATGGAATGCCTGATTGGAACCCTGAACTTCCTCTTCAAAACTAAACTCTTAGTCTTCTCCCAGAAGTGTGGTCCCCCCAACTAGTATACACTAATAAACAAGTGGTACCACAAATTTGAGGTTGCTCCTCACTCCTCCACCTTCTTCCCTTCCCTTGGCAATATTTCACTTGATGTTATCCCTTTTTCTCCTAAATGTTTAAAACATTCTCTCCATGGTCATGTTCACAACTCCATTGCCATTTCCTTTACCTTTGCTCTGATTCTTATTTTCATAATTTTCATCCTTCTTGGTGCTCTGTTTCCATTCTTACCCTTGTCCAATCCACTCATGATAGAGCAAACAAAAATATAACATTAAAATGTAAATTTGTTTAAAAATCCTATACCAAATCCTTCAGAGACTTGCTACGCATTTAGGATAAGATTGTTTATTTTGATATTAAATAAAATGTTCCCTATAATGTGGACTCTGATTATTTCTTATTTCTTATGGCATCTCATAAACCCATTATATACATGCCATATTGGACTTAAGTTCCTTGAACATTAACAAGCCTTTCCCTTGGATTTTTACTCATTCTCCTCCCTCTAGCCATGAAACTTCCCTATTATTTGTTGTTTCTATCACTTCAAAGAGACTTTCCAGGCTCCATATCCTCAATCTTAATTTGATTTTCCTACATGAAGTTTTATCATAGTACCCTATATTTTTCTACAGAGCAATATTTTTGGATCAGATTCCTTGGAAAGAGACTCTGAAATGGAGATTTGTGTAGCTTTATTGGGGAGTGCTTTGGGGAGTACCAGCTGTGAGGAAACAAGGGAAGCAGAATCAGGCAGAAGTTGAACTGCCACACAAATACAACAGAGGCCTCAACCAATCCCACAAGGGGCAGATGATCCTTCAGAGATATCTCAATTCCAGGCAAAGACACCATGCTTTTTGCTAACTCCTCATCCCCCACTCATTGGTTGAGCTCTTTGGGGCATGAGAGCTTCCTTTAACCAAGAATAATTCCAAGAGAGGGACTTAGGCTTACTCAGAAGTAACTGATGGTCATGGCAGCTGGAGAGCTCAGCACCTATATCCTTAGTCCATGTTCTAGGCAAGTGGTGGGTCTACTGTAGCATACACTATAACAATAGTTGCAACTTC
The DNA here is from genome assembly GCF_001458135.2 of Marmota marmota marmota. Lineage (NCBI taxonomy): Eukaryota > Metazoa > Chordata > Mammalia > Rodentia > Sciuridae > Marmota > Marmota marmota. Next base: position 30,024,865 of record NW_026000057.1, read on the forward strand.
TGATTACATACAATCCAGTGAAAGAAACAGAAAAGAAATGGTCTGATATGCTGAGATAGAACTAGTAAAATGTCTCTGAGAATAGAGAGAAACAATTTTGAAGAAAGGAAACAATAAATGGGATCACGATCAATACATATAAAAAATAAAAAAATTTCCATCTGTTTTCCAAATTAGTAACCTCTTCAAGCTCCATTAAAGAGAATAGGAAGCATTTGAACCTATACACATAACTATCTTAAAATCTTACATTTGCTTGGTAGATTTCAAGCTATATTCTGATAAGTCTTAGAGATCCAGGCAAGAGACACAGAGTAAAATGATTCTAACAACAGAAACAGTAGGTGAAGAAGTTTGAGTATTATTATTGTGTTGCAAAAAGCAATATAAGCAAATGTCATAGCTGCTTTCAGAATGTTTGCCAAAGCCAGATTGTGAGACCTGTATGTATCACTTGTTAAGAGGCAAAAACACCACCAACAACAAAAACCCCAAACCTGTCCCTGCCATGGTAGCCATTACCTATCTCCAGGTTCTTCTTTTACTAAGGAGACTTTGTTCTTTCATTGAAAGAGAGCCTGGATTTCTGTGATTTCCCTTCCTCTCTGAGAAGCAACAGTGGCCACCTTAGCTGCATCTGAGGGCTTTTCAAGAAATCATTTATGATTTCTTATCTAAGTTTTTGGCTAAATAAAATCCTTATGTTTGGTTTTCTTAGTCATTCATTCAACAAATGAATGGCAGCTTTCAACCAAGTATTGTTAAATGTGCAGCACTGGACTTCCAAAATGTATGAACCAGTGCTAGGTGCTAGGTGGTTGAAAATTGCCAATATTCAGCCCTACTTTCTGATGGGCACTGTTTTAGGCGCTGGGAATGGAGAGCAAACAAACCAGACAGAATCCTTGCTTTCATGAAGCTTATGTTCTAGTACAACTCAGACAAGCAATGTGCAAATAGGTATACTATGAAAAGTAACAAGTGCAATGAGAAAAAGAAAAGAACATAAGGGGACAGTGAGAAATGGACTGTATTTCAGACAGAGTTGTCAGCAAAGACATTTTTATGTCATCTGAGCAAATAAATAAGAGGAGGGCAGACTAGCAGTACTTTGGGGAGATTTTGAAGACTGAATAAGTATGAAAACTCCAGCAGTTTGCCTGGTAATTTCTTGGGAGATAAAGTAGCCATCTTTTATTATCTCTTATAATCCACTGATAATGAATCAATGTCCTGCACATTACCATTTCCTAAGCTGTCCAATTCCACATGACTTTGCATTGATATTGAAAAAAAAAACCTCTCTATAATTTTACATTTGAGCAAATTTCTATATTTGAATCAAAAGCAAACAACTGTTAGAAGAAAGTAAATGAACCAGAAGTCTCTGGTCAAGAGAGGTAAGGTCCCTTTTTACCAAATTCTTTACTACCCTCACAATCTCCTTTATCCAGCCTCCTAGTCCTACCTCCAAAAGCTTTTTACCATCTGCTGGGGCAAAAAAATCCAGAGTATCTTTTTAAAAGGACTTGTTCTGAATGCTTTCAAAAATCTAAAATTTTACATTGGTGAGAGACTTGGGTGAAAGGATAAAAGCACGCCTATTCATCTTAACTCTAAGACCAAGGTTAAAGATGTGGCCTGGTTCTTAAGGTTGATAAAATGCCAGAATATTTTAAGGAAGCATGTATTGCAAACAAAATTACCTATGCTAACTTTTGAAGAATAGCACCTAGCACTGGTTCATACATTTTGGAAGTCCAGTGCTGCACATTTAACAATACTTGGTTGAAAATTGCCAATATTTAAAGAAAAACTGCCTAAACCTTATCTGGTTGTTTGATCTTTTTAATCTTATTCACCTAGGTTTGAATAACATCCCGATCTGTACTGTGAATGACGATGAGCTTGCTCTCGGAGCCCTGTATGGTGTTAGCCAGTTTGACCAGTTAGAGAAGGATGAGATACCACTTGCCAAATGCAATTATCCACCGAGTCCTGCTGCCCCAGAGAGTCCTGTCAGAGGAGTGTCACCAGCCCAAAGCAGAGTCAAAATGCCCCCAAGACCTCATTCAGGTGAGTTGCTCTCAACTGATGGAATATCTTCTTGGATCTCCTACAAATTACTGGTGTGGTCCTATATGATTGCTAAAATGGCTGTAGTGATTTTTAAATAGAATTTTCTCACTATGAAATATGTTTTTCAGTATATAATTATTTCTCTCTTCTAACTTCAATTCAGTACTGCAATAACATTAATAAATATTATTACTATTATTGTGTCCAACATGTATTTGGCATGATTGTAGTCTCTAATCCCTATAAAACTAGCTAAGAGAAAGGGGATATGAATGTTTAAGCTGATACCAAAAGGGAAACTACATCAGTCAAAAAGCAAGTCCAGGAAACAGTATGGACAGAATTGCTTATTTACATCTTCCCCACAGGACTACCATCTCCTTAAGGTCATGCCTTAGTGTCACTGCCTTCTGTGTTTTTGTACTCTTGGTTTGTCCTCAGGTCCCAGCAGAATACTTTCTAAATGAAGCTGATAAACTTAATCAAAAGCAATGTGTGGTAAAATCCAAAGGACAAGTACAATAGAAGAAAGGAATTCTGCATGGTAAAAATTATACCCAGTTCTCTCTTTCCTACTAAATATAAACACATGCTGTTACTAAAACTTTCAGAGTATATGAAAATTATTTTGGTATACTATAGTAAAATATATTTTTTCTAAAGTTAGTAAGAGTAATCATTTACAAAATACTTACTATGTGACACATACCATTCTAAGGTATTCACACTGGTTAATTCATTTTATTCTCTCAAGAATTCCTCCTCCACTCTTCTATTGGCAATGAAGAGCTAAAGTCCGCTTACTACACTTTCTTTCTAGTATACCTTCCACTTCTTTTTTTTTTTTATGGGATCGTTATTTTTATTTTATTTTTTTATTTATTTTTTATTTATTTTTTTTATTGGTTGTTCAAAACATTATAAAGCTATTGACATATCATTACCTTCCAATTCTGTAGCACCTGGAAACTTAAAAATTATATTTTCAAGACAGAGTGACTTCATAGGAATTAGTGAATTAGTGGTTGCAACCTAGTAAGATTTGTTAGCTGTAGGGGTAAGTTCACTTTTTTTTTTTTTTTTT
>NW_026000057.1:30029678-30034446 GCF_001458135.2 Marmota marmota marmota
CCTTTTTTTTTTTTTTTTGCTATGTAATATCAAGCATGACTAGAAACTTGAATTTTCTAGCTACAGCATCCCAATATTCAGATTCTGTATTTATGGGTATAAACAAGCAAGGTCAGCAGACATTGTAGCTTTCTGACTATAATAGCATTCCAGTGCCTAATCTTCAGCATCATAAATGTGGGGCAGTAATTCAAGGGGCAGCAGCCTCCTGGTTCCCCTTCCTCTTGACTCTTTTAAAGGTTGTGCCTCCCAAGGTAGGTCAGGTCCAAGATGTTGCTCCTAGAGTAATTTGGAAAGGTTGAGATCAGTGTTCATAGCCCCAGTTCTTCCAACACTATTACAGACTCTTAATTATCTGTATTATTTACATTTTGGCTTAAAATTGAGTAGCTTCGATTTTCCATGAGTGAACACTAACATTACATACTCACCACAATTTTGTTTTCATTATTTGAGGAGAGATAACATTAAAGTTTATTTTTCTCTCTTTCTCTAGCTAGAATTAATGAATTTAGTTAGTACTATGAATGTGCACAAAATATTTTCATCTTAAAATAACTGTTGTGTTAATTAAGGCTTTGGTAAAAGATAGCATCACTTACACAGAATATGTCTTTAAATTAAAGTTCAGCAAATTTCAAGTGGTTTTAAGGCAGGGGGATTTAGTTCAATGGCCAAGTCAAAGTAGAGTTGAGAGACTAATGAAACAAGAAAAAATAAAGAAAGGATACAATAATAGGTCAGCACAAATATTCTCTGTCTTCAGGGAAACAAACACATAAATTCTATTCTAATTAGAGAATGTGACAGCTTTATGGGTATGAAACAGAGAAAAACATGTTCTATTGTAAGATATGTACTTTTAAATCAGTTTAACTGAATTAAGAAAGCACTTACAGTGTATCTTTATATTATCAGTTTGGGAATAGAATTAATATTTTAATATAAATGCACTTTTCTTATGCTGTTATAATTCAGTTCCATCTGAAATGTTTCCTAATATTTATATATACATCCCGGAGTTGAACTTAACCTAAAGTCAGATATACTCTCATATATTTCAGCAATTGACACCTTACATGATAGAAATTCTTTTTTAGTTTAATTTACATATATTTTTCCTAAACCTCATTTCAGAGCCCTGCAGAAAACTCAATGAGTGCTTCAAAACTTCCAGTGAAAATCCCTTAGTAATTAAAAAGGTAAAGAAACAACTATTTACAGCTATCTATTTAATTGGATTCTGTCATTTCCTTTTCTTTTCTTCACATATCTTTCTGAAAAGTCACTACATTGCACAATATTTTTAAAGCTTTACTAAAATATAACTAACATGATATAAAAAGCATATATTCAAAATACACAAGTTGATTTGACACATCCAGGAAACTAGCACTCCAATCAAGAGAATCTGCATATATGTGTATGTATGTACGTATATATTAACCCCCAAAGTCTCCTCATGACCACAGCACTCCCAAAGCACTTTATATCACTTGGATTTAAAATTTTTATACAAATGAAATAAAATAATGAGTTCTCCTTTAAAATCTGATTTAACTCAGCATGATTATTTTAAGATTCATTCATGTTGTTTTGTGCATCAATAATTCATTCTTTTCTATTGCTGAGTAGTATTTAATTTTATGATTGTCTCACAATTTGTTTATCTGTTTGCCTATATTTTTTAATATTTACAAAGCTAATATGAACATTTGTGTAAAAGTCTTTCTATAGATATGTACTGTCTTTTCTTTTGGGAGTGGAATAACTTGAGTCTCATAGGAATTTTATGTTTAAACTTTTAAGAAATGGCCACTGTGTTTTCCAAAGTAGTTGTAGCATTTCACCTCCCACTGTAAGTAAATAAGAATTTCCTTTCTTCCATAGACTTTCAAAACTTAGTTTTGGTCACTCTTTTTATTTTTAACCAATTTAGCTGGTAAATAGTGGTAGTTTATTGTGGTTTTTATTTCCATTTTCTTAATGACTAATGAGGTTGACATCTTTTCATAATCTTATTTGTCATACATATATCCTTTTACAGGAAGTATATGTTCAAATCTTTTGCCTATTTTTGACATTGGGTTGTTGGTCTTTTGTTATAATTTATAAAATTTCTTTTTATATTTCAGTTATAAATCTTATATCACAACACATATGCACATTTTGCAAAAGTTTTCTTCTAGTATGATACTTGCTTATTTTGTGTATCAGTGTTTTTGAAAAAAACCCATAAAATTTATAATTTTGATGACACTGAAATGCATAATTTTTGTATTATAGTTTCAAATCTGCCTGGTGTTTATCTCTATTGTACCTTAGTGCAATGGCTGAACTTCTAGAACACTGTTGAACAGAAGTGATGAGAGCAGACATCCTTGCCTGGAGTCTGAACAAAGGGGAAAACATTCAGACTTTAACCATTAAGTACAATGAAGTTTACTTTATTCATAGATGCATTTCATATGGTGGAAGAAATGTTTTTATATTTATAGAGCTTTATCAGAAACAGGGGATGAATTTTGCCAAATGCATTTTCTGCATATGAGACGATCACATAATCTTTCTTTTCAGTCTGTTAATATAGTGAATTAATTACATGGGTTTAACTTTCAAACATTAAACCAACCTTGAATTCCTGGTGAAAACTTTATTTGGTTATGATATGCTATTCTTTTAAATATAAAATTTTTAAAAATATTTTGTTTATGTTCATGAACAATATTTGTAGTTTTTTTTCTTTCTTTTTTTTTTTTTGGAGGGTGGGTGGCAGGAATTGAACTCAGGGGCACTCAATCACTGAGCCACATCCCCAGCCCTATTTTGCATTTTATTTAGAGACAGGATCTCACTGAGTTGCTTAGCACTTCACTTTTACCAAGACTGGTTTTGAACTCTAGGTCCTCCTGCCTCAGCCTTTTTCATGACTATATAATCTATACCAATGTTTGTTCTTTCATTACTTATATCAGTAATTCGTGTCTCTTTCTTGATGTGTCTAGTTAAAGATTTACCTGTTTAACTGATCTTCTTAAAGAATCAGAGTTTCAGACAGGCATAGTGACACACCCGTGTAATCCTAGCTGCTCAGGAAACTGAGGCAGGAGGATCATGAGTTCAAGCCAGCCTCAACAACTTATTGAGGCCCTAAGCAATTCACCCTCTCTCTAAATAAAATACAAAAGGACTAGGGTTATGGTCAGTGATTGAACACCCTGGGTTCAATCCCTAGTACCAAAAAAAAAAAAGCAATTGGGATTTCATTTCATTGATTATCTCTATTGTTTCTTCAATTCTATTTAATTGATTCTGGCTTCCACCTTTATATATGGTAAAAACTTTTTAAATTTCTTCTTTGACCCATGGATTACTTATTAATTCCACTCTAGTTAGAGAACATACATTGCATTCTTTGAAACATTAAATTTATTGAGAATGGTTATATAAACCAAAGCATGGTCAATTAATTATTTTCCATTTTCCCATGAAAATAATTTTTATTCTGCCGCTTTTGGGTACAATGTAATATAATCACCAATAGGTTATGTTGGTTGATATCATTGCCCAAGTCTTCTACAGTCATTACTGATTTCCTATCTACTTTTTCTATAAATTATTGAGGAAAGGGTATTAAAATTTCTGACTATAATTATGGATTCCTATATTTCTCTTATCGTTTCTGTCAATTTTAATCATATATTTTAACCTCTTATTAAGGAGTATAACTGTTAAGGTTTGCTATGTTCTTGGGATGAATTGATCTTTCTATCATTAAAAAATTACTATTTTTACTCCTGATGCTATTCTTTGCTTTGAAATCTACTTTAGACTTCAGACTTTCTATTTCTTCTTGAATCAATTTTAGCAAAACATCCTTTTTCTAAAAATTGTTATCTAAATTCTCAAATTTATTGGAAAAGTTATACATAGTGCTCTTATAATCTTGTAAGAATATCTTCAGAATTTGTAAGAGGTACCCTTTTACAACATGTCATTATTTTTCTTGATTAATTTTAACAGAAGTTTTTATGTATTTTATTTTTATTTTTTTTTTTAATTTTTTATTGTTGGCTGTTCAAAACATTACATAATTCTTGATATATAATATTTCACACTTTGATTCAAGTGGGTTATGAGCTCCCATTTTTACCCCAAATACAGATTGCAGAATCACATCAGTTACACATCCATTGATTTACATATTGCCATACTAGTGTCTGTTGTGTTCTGCTGCCTTTCCTATCCTCTACTATCCCCCCTCCCCTCCCCTCCCCTCGCCTCTTCTCTCTCTGCCCCCCCTACTGACATTCATTTGTCCCCCTTGTATTATTTTTCCCTTTCCCCTCACTTCCTCTTGTATCTACTTTTGTATAACTCTGAGGGTCTCCTTCCATTTCCATGCAATTTCCCTTCTCTTTCCCTTTCCCTCCCATCTCTCATCCCTATTTAATGTTAATCTTCTTCTCATGCTCTTCGACCCTACTCTGTTCTTAGTTACTCTCCTTATATCAAAGAAGACATTTGGCATTTGTTTTTTAGGGATTGGCTAGCTTCACTTAGCATAATCTGCTCTAATGCCATCCATTTCCCTGTAAATTCTATGATTTTGTCATTTTTTAATGCAGAGTAATACTCCATTGTGTATAAATGCCACATTTTTTTTATCCATTCATCTATTGAAGGGCATCTAGGTTGGTTCCACAGTCTTGCTATTGTGAATTGTGCTGCTATGAACATCGATGTAGCAGTGTCCCTGTAGCATGCT
>NW_026000057.1:30039813-30047994 GCF_001458135.2 Marmota marmota marmota
CACACACACACACACACACACTATATATATATATATATATATATATATATATATATATATATATATATATTATAATTATGAGTTTTATGTGATTTCAACAAAAGTTAATAATATATCACTATTTATGTTGTCTCCAAATACAAATGTTTGATAGAATTTAAAGGAGAATTAAAACTATCCTCCTTTTACTTTCATGGATCTCTCTTATTTACTAGAATATTTCTCATTCATTTTATGTTTAATTTGCATAGAAGTGGGAAATGCACATTGATTATAATATACTTTTTATTTAGGAAGAAATTAAGGTTAAAAAGTCACCATCACCTCCAAATGCATGCTATACTGCTGGATCCTGCTCTTCAGAGGCAATGAGCACCAAGGCTGATGTCAAAGAGAACACTGTTTGCATACCAAACTATCTGGATCAAGAAATAAAGGTAAAAGGCAGGTTTATTAAATCCATAACTTGGGAATAGCATGAACATACCAAAAAAACCTCATATAACTATTGTCATTAAAACTTAAGAATGGTTTCTTATTGATACATGAATATTTAAAATTACTTAGCCTGAAATGCAAAGCCTGTTCATGTTTTCATTTCTAATCATTTTACTTGTCCCTGGAATTCTTTCACTCATACATAAACACAAGCTTTGGTTTAGATGTAATGAAAAGATGGGCATTTACCAACCAAACCAGCCCAATTCTTCCCATGACATTATTTTCCTAAAACTTGAGAGGTACTATCCCTAATTTCTTGCCACTTTTGTCTATTTCCTTGTTATATAATATTAAGGCAAATATTCTTCCAATCAACATTCATGTCTCCCTTCTTATTTTTGGAAAATTTCCACAAGTATTTTCTGCCTGAAGTTATAAAGTTAGTTATATTAATAGTAATATGTCACATTAGACTGGAGGGTTCTCCTCAGTCACATTTATTTCTGACAATGACATATGATCAAGGATAATAAACTATCTGATATTTGTTATCTGCTATTTTTTTTCTTTGAATCACTTTGGTACATACCACATTGCCTCATTGTAAGACCCACTACAATGAATTAAAGGTCAAAAGTATTGTATTGATGACTCTAATATAATTTTAAATAATCAGTATTTATCGTAACAGTTATACATAACAAAACATGTTGTAAAGAAGGTCATTGAATAATTCTAACAAGGAACTATTTAAAAAATAAAGTGGAACAATGTTATAGAAATAAGCAGTGTTATTAATATAATAATTTATGTGATGGCTATATTGGGAAAAATAATAAAAGAAAAGATGATGTTCTAACTAAAGATAGTATACAGAGTCTTCAAAATCACCACCCACCTTACCTATAAAATTATGGTCACACTGATGTTTTCTATAATATGCTCATTTCTACCTCATAGGCTTATCCTCATAAGCATTCGTTTGCCCTTGATCCTCTGTGTAGTCACTTTCTTATTCAAGGTTCAGTTTAAATAACACTCAGAAATATTTTGCCTGACCACCCAATCTAATGTAGCTACCCAGTCATCCTCAATGACATTACCCTTTGTTATTTGAGCATAATGTATGCCTTATTTGAACTGTTTGCATTTATTTATTTGTTTCAGTATTGTCTCTCTTTCCTCACCCCAGAAGTTGAGTCCTAGAAGATCTCATAGTTGTCCATCTTGTTTACTACTTCCTCTTCAGGGCCTAGATGAGTGCTAAAAATCTGAAAATTATAAATAAGTTTTTGTTGAATGCTAAATAAGTAAAACACAAGAAATATTCAACCAAGACCAAGGTAAATTTGTAGAAAATTAACTACATGGGGTTGACCCTGACAGTTAGAAGCTGAATGCAGTTTTAGATAGACTGTCTTGCTTCTTTGGGCACATCAATAGACTAAAAATTCTTATAGATCGGACTTTAGAGGTATCTATTAAAAAGCATTCCTCTTAAAGGCATCTGCCATGTTATAGACATAAATTTAACTGGACTCTGATTGATTAAAAAAAACCTACTAAAATGTAAACTCTTTGAAGATAGGGATCTTATATTCACAACTGATTCCTCAGCCCTCATCACTGCTTGAAAAATATTAATGGGCACATACAGCATGGCATTTTACTAGATAGTTGTTGACTATTTGTTAATTAAATAAATTAAGAAAGAGGGAACAAAATAAAAAACAGGTCTTATTAAGACTTTTGGTTTGTGTAGAAGAGTAACTGAAAGTTTAGACAGGAGGCACTGGAAATATAACTCACAATTCTTAAATTATATATGAAGTGGTATAATATTAATTCAAGGGACACTATGATATGTTAGGATGACTATTTTAATCCTAGAGCAACAAAAAAAGTATGGCTGAAAAGCTAATGAAGAAAATAAAGTTGAATGCTTAAAAATACTTGATTGATCCAAAAGGAAGCAGAAAAAAAAGAAAAAGTAGAACAAAAATAGAAGAGAATTTTTTAAAAAGTGACAAGATGGTACACTTAAACCCATGCAAAAACAGGCTAAAAACTCCAATAAAAAGACAGATTGATAGACTATATAATAACTTTTAACAAAGGCCACTGCTTCAGCCTCTTTCAGATTCCCATTAGAACCCTAAGGAACAGTAGGAAAGGACCACTTTCCCAGAAGAAGTGAGTTTCTCCTACAGAAGATGTTGGAACTGACATAACAAGAGAAACACACAGCATTGCCTAGTCTAAATTATTACTTACACTGGTAATATTTTGCTAAAATTATTTTGTACTTTTTGAAAATGGGGTCCTGAACTAAGATCCCACTTGAGTTAGTTGATTATCATGGACGCGGGGAGATGAGATTATGAAGAAAGTAAAGGAAATGTTTTAAGACTTGTATAATTTTTTTGCTCACCCTGTAACTCTAATTAATGTTCTCTGTCAGATCTTGGCAAAGCTCTGTGACATTTTACATACTGATTCTCTGGCAGAAGTTACACAGTGGCTGCTTCATGCAAGTACAAAAGGTGAGATCAATATAAGTATTTGTAGATACTGAGATTCGGTTAATGAAAGAAACTGGGAATATGCCAATATCTGAAGTTTTCTACCTTGGATTTGCAAAGATAAGGCTGTAATTGTTTCTTCCATGTTTCAGTGTCAGGATCATTACAGTACTGTATTTCCAACTGCAGGCATGCTGGTCATTTAATGAACCCCAAATACAGTATGTTTCCAACTGAACTCATTGGGATGATATGAAGCACCTAAGACCAGAGGAGACCTTATTCTCAGTTAGAGCTGGTTTGGGCTTCCGTTCCAAATTCCACACACCTAGAACTCTCCCTGAGCACATCCTATCACCTACTGTGAATTCTGAACATAGAGCCTGTTTCTCTTCTTTAGTATAGATGGCAGTAACATAGCTTTCCCAGTTTTGGACTCAGTTAACAACTCTGCCTATTTTTACCCAAACCATCAACATAGTTATATCTCAGCCTCCTTTGGGCTCTTACCACCTATCCCATGAAAATGCCTAAAATTCCCAACAAGCAGGGAGACCAAAAGTGACACAGAGCAGCTATCCTGAAACTAAACTGGTCATCAGACTGACTAGAGCAAAACTTCTAAAGAGAATCTGCATTATCAGGTATCCTTAAATTTTTACAGCAGCCTATAAAGCTTTTGTACTCAATATTTTTAAATTATTCCACTGCTATTCAAAGACAGTGACTTAACTACCCTGAGCTCTGTACAGTATCATAGGTCAACAGAAACTAGGTTGAAATGAATGAACTTTTCTGCAGCAACATTTACTCACATATAGTTACCTACCTGGAGAACAGATCGCCAGCCTTCACACTGGTGTGCTAGAAATAAGTACTAAGTCTGTGCTTCTAGCTAACATGATAATGACAACTTCCACTCTCCAACTTTTTTTTTTAATCAGAAAAAGAGTGGATCTCAGCTTTGATTCATTCTGAGCTGGCTGAGATACATTTATTGAGTCGCCGCAGAAGAAACACCCCAGTGGAACCAGCAGGAGAGACTGGGAAGCCATCTGCAGTTAAATCACCCACTACGATCAAATCTCCCCCAAATTCACCTGCAAAGTCAAAGGTGCTGACTGGAGCTAAGGATGGATATCAACCAACCAGGTAATTAGATATGGTCACTTAAAGGGCCTATAGTTATATAAAGGGTTTGAGTTATCTTGTTTATCTGTCAAAATGCTAAATATGCTGAGGTTCAAGTCTCAACTCTGCTCAGTAAATGACTGCAATATGTATGTTTTCTTTCATTTTTATATGTAATATGAGAATTGTTCTCAAGTCTACTGTTCAGAATATTTTGGCAGGGGCTATGTCTTCTTTATCCAATAACCTTTTTTTTTTTTTTTTTGAGGAAAATTCCCTTTTCACTAAGAGCAAAGCAAGAGTAATTTTTTTTCTTTCTCCAAGAAAGAAAACCAAGAAAATATAGGGGCTTTTTTTTTTCAGTTTAACTAAGAATAGAAGCCATAAAGAAAACCGAAAGTATAGTGTTATGGTTATTGTATATTTTGTTAAATGAACATCATATAGGCATGATTTTTGTGTAGAATAATAAAGATAAAAATAAATTGTTTCACTTAATTTTTCTGACACTCCTGGGGGCTTTAAGAGAGAAGAATAACCACTAAGGAAATTGGAAATTATTTCAGAAGAAATTTTTCTTAAACTATATAATTTCAAGAGCAGAAGATTAATATATATTTATTATGTATCATATCATGTTGAAAGAATGTGTGGTAAGGTATTATTAAAGCTGAGGAAGAAAATCTTGTTGCTTTAAAGTTAAAAGTTGGTAAAACTTAAATTCGGAGAAAATTAATATTAAAACATAATTTGTCACTTTAAAAGCATTAAGACAGAGAATTTTATATTGTAATTTGTCTCTATCATAAAGTATCCATAAAATAAGAAACTAGGAGATAGTTAGAGCCAATCTCCACCTTCCTGACTAGCATATGGATGTTCTAGTTAGATATTTACTCCAAGTAAGAACTTTTTGTTAGGAAGTAAATTTAATACAACATTAAAAAGCAAAGAACTGAGACAGCATATTTAAGATAGATATACGCTGAGTTTGTTGATAGAATAGTCTAATTTGTATCTGTGAAATTAATTTTTTTTCTTTCTCCAATTGATTCAGAGCATCAAGCCAAGAATCTGCAGGAAATAAGGAAGTAGCAAAAGGTTAAGTATAGTTTGTGATAATTACTGAGTCGGTATAAGGAAACCAGCAAGTACTAACTACTTAGGGACATAGATTTTAAAGATTTGTGCTTTTACAAGAAAAAGGTAAAATACAAGAGTGATTTCCATCAAAACTGTTAAGGGACCACATCTGCTGAATTTCTCATAGAGATGAATTTAAAATAAATTTACCTTTGTTTTGAAAGGCAAAGTGCCTCATCAGGGACAGGGACATTCTTAGAAGCAGGACAGCAGGACAACAGAACTATAGGTGTAGTCATGCAAACTCAATGAAAAGGAAAACCCTGCATTGACCTACAAAAGGATGATGATCTCAGAGTTTTGGTTCTTTACAGCTTAACTGTCATAGAGCTGGATGATTTCACTGGATACAAAGTCAGCCAGAGAGACGAGTAAAATGGCAACCAGCCACAAGCAGGTACCCTGTAAGACAGGTGAAATATAATAGAAAAAGAGCAGTTTTGTGTCTCTACCAGACAGATGTCCAGTACCAGACTACAATATGGACCAGAGAAAATAATTGTGAAAGTCCTACTTTGGTCCAGAATAGCCCAAGAGAAGCACCCCTGTGGATCTGACAGCTTCTAGATTTAAAACAAGCATGGCAAATATGACTACAGAGAAACAAACCGTCAAGTATATCTATAAGCTTTGTTATTTCTCCAAATTCCCCTCATACTAGGAATGATATGCTAATTAATTAGAGTCCCATGGGGTCACTCTAGATGCCAGCAGTTCCATTGGGGTTAACCAAACCCAAAAGTGGCTTTATGTGCTAACAGACAATAATAAGTGTAGTTTAGAAATTAAAAAGCACTCGTTACTCTAACTATGAGGATAATCTACTGCATCTGGACTCTCCTACCAAACTTCCCACCCTAGGACTATAAAATGATGACATTGATGGTGTCTAATAAACTTTGTCTTACTTCAGGACCCACAACATTTTTCCCTGTTAGATACCTAGAAATCCCTCAAATTATGCCCCTTTCACTCCATTGTTGTTATTCAGCATCTTTACAAATTTGTATTGTTATTTGGGTGCAATTATGTAGGCTATGGAAGTAGTGTATGGTACAATGAATGTGTTTTAACCTGCTTATCTATTCTCTTATTTTATCTATCTGACCATAGACCTTTCTCCTTTCTCTCACTGGTCCAATACTTGCCTACCCCTCTTACTCATCATCAATTCTAAATCATTCCTACCAGAATCACATTTGTTTCTAAGAGTAAAAGAGCATAGCCTGCGTGTTATAGAACACATAGCTCATTAAAGATGAGTCAGTGGTAAGAAATATGAGAAGAGATTCTTTTATGAATTTTGGCTGTTTCTGATTCATCTAAACTTCATATGATGGTTTTTTTTTGTATATCATTTAATACTAAAATAAGGTAGAAGCTATACTCAGTATCTCAAACATGGTCTTATTTATATATACATTTTTTTTCTATTTCAGCTATACTTAGGTGTCTCAAATATGGTTTTATATGTAGATGTATATTTTCTGTTTCAGGAGCTGAGAACAAGACCCCATTGTTTATAAGAAAAAACAACCTGAAAATACCTATTGCAGAATATTTCAGCAAACCAAAGTCTCCTTTCAGGTCTAATAATCAGGAGAGTTATATTATTGGGTCAGCAAAACCAATGTCTGCAAGGAGTATACAAGGATACAATCTTTGTCCTCAAAACTTGTCTTATCCTTTAACATACCAAAGGTAGAAACTGTACACTGAGCTAATTCTTTCAGAAATTTGAGTTTCTCGTTAATTAATTTAAAAAAATCAAGCAGTTCTCTTATGGTGGCACAGGTAAATCTCAAAACACCTGTATATAATGCTACAAATAAATGTTAATGAAGACAACACCTTCATCTGTAGTTAATTTTTAATATTACATGAAAAAGAAACATATTTATTTAAATATTGTTTCCAATCTTGCACTGTTATTTTTAGTACGTAAGCATAGAGCTCTGATACTAGAAAATAACACCCATAATTAGAATTGATAGATTCTTATTAGAAGAAATCTCCAACTATTAGAAGAAAAAAATTTAAAGCCTAACTCTGAGAATTTCAACATTTGAGCTGAGTTTTACAATCTACAGTATTTCAATGCTGTTGGCCTATCTGGAAAAGTGCTCAACCCCTACACCCTGGCAAAGAAAGAAAAAAGTTACAAATTATCCCTAACTCAGATAGGGATATCTGAGCCAGAAAGGAGCTGTTTTGCATCCACTGCTAATGTTGAATATTAACAGATTTCCTAAAATTGAATTTTCTGTATTTTAAAGTTAACTACTTTGGCCATATCTATCAGTGTGGGACTGGATTCTATCTACCAATCATCCAGGCTTTCATTTAGAATGTTTGTATTGTTATTTGAAAGAAATACTATAATTTTCATGTGTGCACACGTTTCCATTTGTGCAAATGTAATCTTAATAATAAAATTTATATCCTATCAGGAATCATTCTAAACATTTTAGATATAGTAACACTTAATTTTCACAAAAACTATTTCTAGTAACTACTATTATTACTATCATGTTTTAAAGTAAGATAACTGAGGCACATAGAATTACATTCATTGGGATAAATTGTAACAAGTGTCATCATTCAAATATAAGAGAGGTTTATTTCTCACATATGAGTCCAAAGTGTGTTTATAGTCAGTGGATGATTTTGGCTTTACTTCATGATATGAAGGCCCAAGATACTTCCATCTTGTGGTTCAGCCATCATAGAGGGCTTCATTGTCAATGGTATCCAGCAGGCAAAAGAGGAAAATAAGAGTGGAGGAAAGTATTAGTTTCCTATTGTTGCTATAATAAATTACCACATGTTTAGGGACTTAATGAAACACAAATTATTCTCTTACAATTCTGGAGGCTGAGGTCTGAAATGAATCCATCAGGCAGAAACGAAGCTGTGAGCAGGCTTTTTTTTTTTTTTTTTTTTT
>NW_026000057.1:30048019-30070652 GCF_001458135.2 Marmota marmota marmota
TTTTTTTTTTTTTTTTTTTTTTGAGGTTACCCACTCTTTAGTTCATGGCTCTTCTGTCTTCAAAGGTAACAACAGCCAGTAGAGGTGGTCACTCTGACACTGACTCTTCCACCTCTTCCTTTCACTTTAAGGACCTTTGTGATAATATTGGGCGTGTTATCCAGGTTAATCCAAGATTACCTCCTCATTTTAAGGTCAGATGATTGGTAATTTAATTCCATCTGTAACCTTAAATTCTACCTTATCATGTAACACAACATAGTCACAGGTTCCAGGCCTTCAGATGTTTGGGTGGACTATATTTTGCCTTCCCTATGGAGAGTACATCTGTGCTTAAAGTCTTGGTTCCAAAATGGTAAATATTACTTTTAGTCATATTCCATGGTTGAGAGCTGAAAAGGGAAGCTGGTGAAAACAATTTTGAGTAGAAACTATATTCCACCTAGTCTATGGAAAAGAAAAATTGAATTTTTATGGACTGTTAACTATCTCTGAAACAGGTTTAGTGACTGGCTTAAAGTGGCTGCAATCTACATGCTTACACAAGATGGTACTAAAACATATGGAGACCATGCTGATTCTCTCATTGCTGTTTCCGAGAGGACATACATACAGTATTACAGATTCCTTTTCTTTGAAATGTTGGTAATATTTATCTATCAGACCATACTAAGTTTTGTGTTTGGGAATGGTGACTCTGACAATATTATTTCTTCTACAGTAACTGGTTCGTTTATATTTTCTGTATTTGGAAGGCATAGATCTTGAAGTTAAATATTTTCCTAAAAATTTGCATCCAGGTTTCCAAATTTATTTTCACAGAATTCAGTCAAATTTCTAATTATTCTAAATTTCCATGTTTATTCTGAAATCTCATTTTTATGTATTTGTAATTTTTTTCTTGATTTGGTTAATGTTTTTTACATTTCACTATCATTTTTTATAAGAACTCTTTCTTGGATTTAAATATGTTTAACAATTTTCCAATTTGGATTTCACTTTTTAAATTTCTTATTATTTCTTTAGGGCCATTATCATTGTATTGTCTTGAATATTTTAATTAACTCAGTGTCTTTTATTAGCTTGTTTTTAAGGTGATTTTCTTCTAATCACTGCTTTCACAAGAACTAATATGTATTTTCATTCCTAAATATTTCCAAAATATTTTACAATTTGATTTAACTTCATCTCATTTGAGAATTGCTTGAGAAAAAAATTAAAAAGTTCTAGGTGGTAATGCTTTTATCCTATGCCACCAATGTTATTTTATAGATTAATGTATGGTTATCAAGAGAAATTTCTATTTTTGGAAATTTATTTTCCTTTGTAGTCTAAAATAGCTACTTTTAGGAAGTTCCATAGCTAATGCATTTTTTGTTTTTCACCTATAGTACTCATATTTCTTACTATTACATCTAATTCTTAATTTTTTTTCTCATCTGAATACTATGCTACCTAGAGCACAGATATATGCATAACTGTTGATGTTTAGTAAGGACTGTGTTTCAGACTATAGTATCCCTTCTTTTTCTTATTTATAAAGTGCTGAACCTTACCCAATGCTAGGATTGTGACTTCTATCTTCTTTTCATTAGCCTGCTATATCTTTTTTTTTCAACATTACTAACTTTATTCAAATACTGCATGTATCAACTTTATAAAAATCCAATCTCATTGTAGGCCACTTATATTTGCTGATAGGACATACAGATGTGGTCATGTGTAGATGTTTTGTTGTTGTTGTTAGCATTGTTTTTATTGCTTTTATAAGTGTTTCACTAAATGATCTATATTTGTTTTGTTCAGTGAGCATTCATTTAGAATAGAACATTTATAGTTTTTCAATCTTGTCTAAGCTTGGGTTCTTCAGAAAGTAGAACCTGAAACAAAAGCCTACTTATTACTATTTTTTTAGTGTGGCCAATGTCAAGGTGGAAGAGTGAGAAAAAGGGCAATGAGACAAGAAATGAGAGGAAGTCAGTATTAGAAATACATTGCCATGCTACTTATTAAATAAGCTACTGCTCACTTAAAAACACAATTGTTTGCTCAAACTCTAAAAGGGTTTTTGACGTAACATTCCTACTTCATAAATAAGGACACTGAGATTTTAAAAGGCTGTATAACTTAGCCAAAGCCTCACAGCTAACAAGTAGCAGTGCCAAGGTCTGAGCCTCATCGAATTCCCCATTCTTTACATCAACTATACTCCCTCTCAATTCTGTCACTGATTTTCTTCTCCACATTTATTGAAAAACTATTGTTAAGTGTCTGGCAATGAGCTAGGAAAAGAGATAAATCTCTATGCTTTAGGAGACCAAAGTTTGACTATACAGGCCTTTGCTATCATTAATTCTAATAATATGTCATTCACTTCTGCCCATTTTTCCTTTCTTATCTCACTTTATACCTGTTGTCTGCATGTTCTCAGTGGTCTATGTGTAATTCTTGCCTTTTATCTCTAGCACCTCAGTAATCCTTTCCATCTATAAAGTTAATTATCACTTTACCTTATAGTTGCCAGTTACTGGTGGGTTTCATCACTCTGGGTATTTATCTCCTAAAAACTTTTTTTCTTTTCAGTAGAATTATTTTCCTTTTTCATTCTAAGCATTTTCAAATTGTACAAGATATCAAATCACTGATCTCAGGAATAACAATGTAAAGAATGCTCCTCTCCTTAAAAATGAACTTTGTTTATGATGACCACAGGTTACTGAAGAAATTAAATGAGGAGAAATCCCATTATTTCAGCAGACATATATCCTTTTGATACATTTATTTATTAAATTAATTCCTTACTTTTATTAAGTCCCAATGTAAGTGACTTTAATATTATTAACTAATAATACACTAAATAAACCAAAAAGTATTGGAAGGATATATTAAAATGAGAGAAAAAGCTTTAAATAATATTCTTAAACCGATTTTCAAGTACCTCAGAAATCAGTTATTTCAAAATAACTGATTGGTAATCATTGCTGCCTTTTCACCAATAGCCCAGATAAGACATGGGGTAGTAATGGGTAGAATTGTTTCTCCCCAAAATATATATCAAGTCCTAATATGTGGTACCCACGAAGGTGATCTTATTTGGAAACTGGGGCTTTGCAAACATAGTCAAGTTAGGATAAGGTCATATTGGATTACAATGAACCTAAACCAATGCTAGTGTTCTTCTAAGAAAAAAAAGTTTGGACATAGACATGGGACACGAGGACAGAAGACCATTTGACAAGGCAGATTGGAATAATGCAACTGCAAGCTGAGGAACACCAAGCATTGCTGCTAACAAGGGGCTAGGAAGAATTCTTCTCTAGAGCAATTGAAGCACAGCCCTGTGACACTTTGGCGCCCGGAATGGTTACAGAATAAACTGCTGCTGTTTTAAGCCACATAATTCGTGGTGATTTCTTATGGCACCCCAAGGAAACAAATACAGCATGTCTTTACAATTAATGAAAATTAAACTATGTTATACCTGAATGATTTTTCTTTACCTTTCATAATTAAATAGTGCTATATTCCATAAGGAATAGTTTAAGTAAAAGGCGTATTTCATACTAGCAAACCAAATTTACTCAGAAAAATTTGAACTTCAGAAAAGTACACATTACAACATAAGCTTTGTTCTTTTACAAGCATAGGGCTTTTCTTTATTGACATACCTTGCTTACAGATTTTACTTTAACTACAAAAGATTTTTAAGAATAAAGCAACAAAAATAGTAAGCATCAATTCTATAATAAACTTCCTACTAAATATGTATATAACTTATACATGTTATGTAATTGTTAAGTATAACATTCACATATTTAAAAAAAAAAAAAACAAACTTACTTTGCCAAAGCTCAGTGAAGGTACTTGACATCTTTAGCTGTGACAGAGAACAATCACTTTATTTTAAATACAACTTCTCTACAATCACCATTTAGAGGCTAAAACAGATCATTTTTGCTCCATGCTCCCTTGCCAACTTTTCCAAATGAATGTTTGGTTATGGATTTTTGTGTTAATGAAATTCTAATTGCTCTTAGTGTTTTCAATGCAACCACACAAATAATACAAATCAGTCTGTTTTCATCAGTTAATAACAGAACCATACATGCGGACAGACAGACCATTACACGCATATTTTTATACATGCACGTTATTTACAGAGACACACATTTATGTTAGTTTGAATATTCTTATATGATAGACAGATGCACGATATTCACCTTAAAAGTCAACAAATATTTTTTAAAAAAAATATATGTAAGGAAAGGATAGCTCATAAGGACTGTTATGTTTTAAATCACGTAAAGACAAAATTGATCCTTCAAAAGTAACCGCCTTATAAAATAATCTTGCCTGCAAAAATTGGATTTTATAACTGAAATAATTTGTTACCATTATAGGAATTAAGAAAATGAATTAAAGAGATTTTCTACTATTTTGTAATTACTTCAGAACCATGAAAAGTCCACAAAGGAAGCACAGGTGTACACTCCACAGTCCAAAAGAAATGAATTATTAAGTAGCAAATTGATATTTTTTTAACTAAATAAATTGGATGTAAAAGCTGCAAATGGAAGATAAGATCTCATATATAACATTTTAATAGAATTACAGGGCATTTATGAATATCTGCCCCCCAAAATACATACACAACAGATTAGAAAGACACTGATATAAACAAACATAAAGGTCATTGATATGAACTGATAGGTCAGAAGGCACATTCTGAAGAATATATTCCAACAAAGAAAAGAGAAATAGGGTATACTAATAAAGTAAAATTCTCTAAAACTCTTATTTGAGGCTTAAAAAGTAATTTAAGAAGCAACACAAAGTTGTCTTATACATAAACAAAAATTCTTAGAGTTTAAAGGGTTTTTCATCACCATTTAGCTCTAAAGAATTTTTAAAATTCACAAAATAAATGAGAAAATAAATTTTTTTCCAATTTGAATATTTTGTGAAGCACCTCACTTTCTCCTAATTTTTCCTTACTAAAAGAAAAACAGGTAATGTTAGTGTGGTGCAGATTGCATTGTAGATTCAGTGCTATTTTCCTTATCCTGTTGTTCATCTTTATGTGGTGACTCTGTTTCATTTTTGCTATATTCCTCTTCACTGGAATCACTGTCCGATCCATCTTCAACCATGGCACACTGCTTGTCTTGGGAAGAACTTTCACAGGCTTTGTCTGTGGGAATAGCTCCTTTCCTCTGGGGTAAGATAGTAAAAAATGCTTCTTGCCAGTTTCTTGTTTCCAGGTATCCCAGAATAATCTCAAATACTGCAATAAAGAAAATACCATACATTTCTTAGTCAAGTTCATCATAACGTTAATATTATCTTTAAAAACACACTCCTTTTGTGTTAACAAAGCTAGCTTGTCCTATTAACAAGTTTATTCTTATTTCTTCCTTCTCCTTTGGCTATCAGGGGCAATATGTTCCAAGGTTCTCAAACCCACTGCTTCCTTTTCAGCTTTTCCTCAATTTGGTTCTTAAGCACACAAAAGCTTAAGCAATATCCCTTGTCAATTATAACCAAGGACCATTTTAGTTTCCTTCCTACTCTTTTTTTTTCTCTTTGTTTCTTTATCCTTTATGTAATATACAACTAAAAACAAATGTTTAGCATTCATCTAAATTTCTTCTTTCCTACAAAGAACTTCTTGCCTGATTTTTTTTTGTTGTTGTTTTGTTTCTTAGGAGTAAAGAATATCAATATTGTCTCTAAGAACTCTCTTTTCAACACAGAGATGAAGGGTTAATTTAGATTACTTTTTGGAAAAGTAATTTCTATTATGTATCAAAAATGTTAGAAGAAGTTCATTCCTTGAATCAATAATTTCATTTCTATAACCCTCCAAAGCCTGCTATATAGAAAGTATTTAGGGTTCCTAAAAAATATTTAAAAATAAAAACTCTAGGCAAAGACTTAAGTCTAAGAAAGATAGTGGAATGAGATGGACATCATTATCCTAAGTATATGTATGAAGACACCAATGTTGTGAATATATTTTGTATACAACCAGAGATATGAAAAATTGTGCTCTATATGTGTAATATGAATTGTAATGCATCTGTTTTCATATATAACAAATTAGAATAAAAAATTTTAAAAAATGTTATTCACGATAGAAAAAAAGAAAAATAAAATAATTCAACAATAAGAAAATGGTTAAGTTACCACACACTGAAATGTTGGAATGTTATATAGCCACAAATAGATGAGGGGTATTATGGTTTCAATGTTGTGTGTCCCCTAAAAGCTCAAGTGAGAGAAATGCAAGAAAATTTAGAGGTTAAATGACTGGATTAGGAAAGCCTTGACCTAACCAGTGCATTAATCCCCTGGTAGAGATTAACTGGGTGATAACTGTAGGCAAGTGGGATATGGCTGGAGGAGGCAGGTCACTAGGGCATGCCTTTGGGGTATATATTTTGTCCTAGGTGAGAGGAGAGGTCTGTTTCTCTCTTTGCTTCCTAGTACAAAGTTCCCGGTTGCTTTCCTCTGCCACACACTTCTGCCATGATGGCTGCCTTTCCTCTGACCAAGGAATAAAGCTGGCTGTCTACAGACTATAACCTCTGAAACCAGCTCGATTCCTTATTCCCCCAAATAAGCTTTTCCTCCTAAGATTATTTTTATCAGGTATTTTGGTCACAGCAGCTAAAAAGCTGACTAAAATAAGAAGAAAAGAGATTAATAACATTGTCCTACCGTAGGAATCCAATTATATAATAAATATTATAAATGCACAGGCAAAGAACTGGAAGAAAACACACCAAAAAGTTAATATCAAGTTGTAAAATTACAACTAATTGTTCTTGTACTTTGTTACACTTTCAAAATTTTCTAAAACATGCATAATTTTTCTATTAGTTAAACAAATCATAAATGGTTACTCTTTATAATTTTTGTTCTCCAACAAGGATTAATATTTTCTATTTGTTCAAATCTTAATGTTATGCTCTTTTTCAAAATGTGCGCTGATGTATCTTCTTAGTACCCCCTATACCTTACCATGATTAACTGCCAAAACTTTTCGACTATTCATCTTCACAAAACTTCCAAGGGGGAGCTGTGCATGATGAATTCCAAAATCTGATGCTTGTTTATATGTGAATCCCTAGAACAAAGACAGTGTGACTTAGGACTAGAACATTAAATTATTTTAAAGTCCATAACAGTATAATTTTTAAAGAAGACTTTAGTTCAAAGAATATTATCTGAAGGATGTGTATGTATAACTACTAATTTGGAAATATTCTCTTGACAATTAGGATATTTAAAGCATTTGTTTTAACATTACTATTTACAAATAAAGAAACCAAAGAAATTATATGTCCTGCCCAGTTACAAAGCTTTTCGATGGCAGAACCACAAGAAAAATCTGGCTCTCTTTTGACTACCTTCATCACTGCCTATTACCCTTCTCTCAGTTTAAAATATACAAAATTCTGAGGGAAGTACTATCACTCTTTCAATAAATGTAAGAAATATTTTTTTAAAAACTGGACTATTTGGTAACTATATCTGACTACTTAAAATTTAAATTGATTACAATTTTTAAAATTCAGTTCCTCATCTCTAATAATTAAAGAAATGCAAATCAAAACTACTCTAAAATTTCATCTCACTTCAGTCAGAATGGCGGCTATCAAGAATACAAACTACAATAAGTGTTGGTGAGGATGTGGGAAAAAGGCACACTCATACACTGTTTGGTGGGGACTGCAAATTGGTGCAACCAATATGGAAAGCTGTACAGAGAATCCTTGGAAAAATGAGAATGGAACTACCATTTGACCCAACTATCCCTCTCCTCGGTCTACACCCAAAGGACTTAAAAACAGCATACTACAGGAACATAGCCACATCAATGTTTATAGCAGCACAATTCACAATAGCTAAATTGTGGAACCAACCTAGATGCCCTTCAGTAGATGAATGAATAAACAAAATGTGGTATATATACACAATGGAATATTACTCAGCATTAAAGAGAATAAAATCATGGCATTTGCAGGTAAATGGATGGAGTTAGAGAATATAATTTTAAGTAAGCCAATCCCAAAAAAACAAATACCATATGTTTTCTCTGACATAAGGATGCTGATTCATAATGGGGATCAGGGTGGGGAGTATGGGGGGAATAGACAAACTCTAGACAGGGCAAAGGGGAGGGAGGGGAAGAGAAGGGGCATGGGAGTAGGAAAGGCAGTGGAATGAGATGGACATCATTACTCTAAGTACATGTATGAAAACATGAATGGTGGGACTCTACATTGTGTACAACCAGAGATATGAAAATTTGAGCTCTATATGTGTAATATGAATTGAAATGCATTCTGTTGTCATATATAACAAATGAGAATAAATTTTTTTAAAATAATGGTAATACCCAGATGATAAGCACGCGCACACACACACACACACACACACACACACAAAAATTCAGTTCCTCAGTCATACTGTATAAAGTACCCAACAGTGACACAATTACATATTGGGCAAGCAGATATGATTATTTCCAATGCTGCATAAAGTTATACCTACACAGTGCTGCTTTTCAAGAATAAAGAATTAGTTCATGACTAATGACAGTATTTCCTCAGACACTTAGTAAACATGCTTTTTCCTTAGCTGGGTTAAATTCAGCATGGAAAGAAGCTGGCAAAATACAAAATGATATTTTCTTTTAGAAACTGAGACAGTATCTTTTCCCAATACAGCATAGTGCTTAAGCACACAGACTCTGCAGCGGTCTGTCTTGTTTCAAGTAATTTGCTTTGACACCAATCACTACTGCTTTTAAGATTAATTTCTTTGTGTCTCAGATTCCTCATCTGTGAAATGATGATAATAATTGCACTGACTTCATTGGGTGGTATTATGGGTTAAGTAAGATAATAAATGTGAAATTCTTAGAAAGATCAGCTATTATTTATTAGTAGTTTTGTTATGATGAAGAAACTCTGAAATATGGATTTTTAAGTACAAGCAAAACCAAAAATAAAACTTAACAGTACCTTATGATGATTATGATCCACTAATCCTCCAATCACATATGCCTTTGATTCATCTAATTCCTTTAGTATATTAGGTGAATCTGATGTAAGATAAATCAGGTCTTCTTTTTTTATGAGTTCACTATAGTGCTCTGGTTTGATGTGGATATCCTTTTAAGGCAAAGGGAAAGATGTTACTAATTAATAGGATTTGTGAAAGTTGGATAAAAATGATTATCTTTTCCCAAAACAATCCTATCCAAAAATATTTGAAGTTTGACAGAATACTCTTTAAACAGACTTTGAAAATGTTCATATCATAGGGTATTAAGAAAATAAATGCAGCCATTATGTAATAAGCATGACAGAGAAAGTTTATCACTATAAAAACTTAAAAAGTATAGGAATAGGCTGCTACTTCTTTGAATAAAAAAGTTCCTTAGGGATTGATACTAAAGTCAATCTATTTACATCTTTACAAATTGAGTAAGAACAGTCTGTCCAACAGAAAAATTTATGAGCCACACAATTTTAGTAGTCACATTTTAAAAACTGAAGGAAAAAAACCCAGGTGATATTAATTTAAAATATTTTATTAAACCAATATGCCCATAATATTATCAATAAACATTTCTTAAATTAGGCAGATCTGTATCTGTTACTAAGTCTTTGAAATCTTGTATGTATTTCACATTTACAGCACATCTCAATTCACAATTCAGACTACCCCACTGAAGTATTCAATAGTCACATATGACTAGAGGTCACATATTAGCACAGATTAAAAGAAACAGAATGCAGGCACTCTTCAAATTTTAAAGTGGCCTCATTCTTACCAATAATGCATAGCTAGTTTTCTAGGGAAAAGTTATATAAAGACCTTTAAAACTTTTCCTTTTTTGAAAAATATGTTTTAAGATTGATGGTAAAATAGCAGGCAAGACTTAATGAGAACAAATACAAGTTAACATATAAATCTCTTCTTTAGCATTTCCCATCTGCAACTTTAGATTTAGCTTCAATGACCTACAGGGTTTGAAATATGATATATATATATAATATTATTTAAATTTTAGACAAAAAAATGTAGAACTTTAGAAGAATAAGAACACTTGTAATTGTGGGAGAGTTGATCTGCTTTAATTACCTTCCAGTTGACCCATCCTTTGTCATTTTCATCCATGTTCTTTTTTAGTTGGCCTCCATGGCTTGTCAAGTAAAACTGATAAGGGATTGGTAGGCAGGGAAAGAGAAAAAAATGATAATTTAAGTCCAATATTTTATTTCCCTCTTATGTTCATCTGCTCACTAATGAAACACAAGATATATTCTCATTGACGCAGAAAAAAATAATTCGTGACAAACTTTGAGCATACAAGAAATTCATGGTAGAAATTACGTGTTTTATGGGTGTATCTTCTAACCCAACAACTTCAGCATTCAATTTACATTTTTATCGCACTTCTTTTTTAATTAGTTATAACCTGCCTCTCCAGTAACAATCATGTCTGCAAACTTCCTTCTTCTATGTCATTCTCACCATCCCCTCCTTTTTTTGGCCACCATTGTTGTTTTTTAATTTTTTTTCCTTTAAATCAATCCAAAATCTTCACGATTTTCTTTGGTTCTAAACCCTACACCTATTGTCAATCTGAATCAAGGGTAATAAGGTGTCTATTATGGACAAAAATGAGAATATAAAAACTATCACAGAAGTGTAATAAAAATTATGAAAAATAAAAATGCAAAAATATAAACTACTCACTTGTTAAAAGGATAAAATATCAATAAAAAATGTATTAAAAGTTCCTGCTTCTTAACATTAGTGAGTCAGTGTTAATTTTTAGGTTATCTAGAATTCAAACAAAAGGATTCTGTTCTTGTCATCAACAAACTAGTTGTATAAATCATTCCCTCACTCCAGCTTAAATACTTTTTAAAATTATGAGCATCTCAAAAGGAAAAGAAAGTTCTTTAAGTAGACAAAATCTAAAACGGGTACCACAGCTCACACTGGGTAAGGGCAATCTCTCCCTCAAGCCCCTTTTTGCCTCCCAGAATTTCAAGAAGTTGAAAGCTGAGAAAATGGTATAAAAATAAGGGCATGTCCAATAATGAAGATACTCAATTACACAGCAATGAACAGGTCAACATGTACAAGACTAATGACTAAAAAGTGTGTCTGAGAATGATTCAGAAGAAAAGATGTTTAAAGTATTTTATTTTTTTACAAAAAGAAAATATTTTTCAAAAAAGCATTAAACAAGATTACCCATAAGACTTGCAAAGGCAACTGGAATTATCTATGTTTTTGTCATGAACAACTGAAAAGAAAACTGGTCTTTTTAAAAATTCTTCAGACATACCTGCACAGGATGCAGTGCTCGTCGGTTTTCTGCATAGCATCGTTGGATCTGCTTATGAAGTTTCTTAATGTCCTAGAAAAGAAAAAAATTTTTAAAAATAGTTATCAAAATCATCTATAGCTATTCCATGATGCTAAAGAAATAGAATAAATAGAAGGGATTTTTTTGTCCTTAAATACAAATCAATTTTGACAATTTTCACTGATTTTCTTACATACTAACAAAATTATTATAAGTAAATAATCTATAAGTGACACATTATATTTATTTTGTATCCATATAAAATGCTAGTTCATGAAAAACATCTACTTTTCTTCATAAACAATAAAAAACTCTTTTAAGAGCCATGGAATTACTATTTTCATGCTTTACCAATGGCATTGGTAAAAGCCCACAAATCTTTACTGACTCTTATATAATTATGTACACAAATACTGACTCTTACATAATTATGAAATGTGTGTCTCTCTCGATCTATATATACACAAAAAACATGCACATAAATAGGAACAATATATCAAAGCAATTTATTAACTTAAGTGAAAAGGAAAAGATTTTGAAAATTTGACTTAAGATGTACTTTACACATACATTTATATCAGAAATATTATGCATTTAAATAAGGAGATTCAACCTAGGTCATCTACAGGATTTTTCTGACAATGATTCATGATACCTTTAATACCATCAAATCATCAAAACTACAGTCAATGATAAGGCGGAGTGTACTGTGAACAACATGTCTTCGAACACGTTTTCTGTCATTTCCATCTGAGTTTGATTCCAGTTGACACTGTCGCTCTAATTTCTTTCTCTTGCGTTTTTCTTTCCGCTTTTGTCTAAAATTAGTAATTGAAACAACTTTGTTATTTATATATTTAAATATTCACAAGACTGTTCTTAAAGACAAATTTTTTTAAAGTTAAATCATATGAAATTTACCACTTTCACAGGTCAAAAATGGTCAAGTATGAGCAACTTTATGTAGTCCATGTAATAGCTTTATATAGGAAGGAAATGATTGCATAATTTAAAGCTTTTAATCTAATCCTAACTATACTTATTTCTCAACAGTTTCATTTATCATTAGCATCACATTATCCTTAAGAAGATTTTTAAAATAATAAATATGAGTTATGATGGATTTTACTACATGGTTTACTATATTTTACCTACATTATTTTCAAGTAACAATCAAAAAGTACGGAAAAAAAGAAAATGGTTCCTTTTAAAAAAAAACTCAATTTTTCTCCATATCAACTATAGTTTATTTTATCTTACATATGTTGGTATTATGCAATACCTGTAGCCTAAATGCTTTCATAAAAACTTATTCTAGCAACATAAATATTGGGACAAAATTTGATCACTTGGAATTGGATTATTTTTATTCCATATCTAGGACACGGATACTAACTATATTCCTTATCTATATTAGTTGTTTCAGAAACTATACTGCTACTCATAAAAGATTCTGGACGAGAAAAGTGTAGAGTGCAAGTTCATCAATAGTGCCAAAAAATATAATTTAATTCAAGACACATATAATTTTTAAGTCAATTGACAAGTCTTTAACAAAAAATATGCAGAACCTCAATTTTGATTAACACAATTAGTTTTAATATATTAAGGTCTAATATTCCATATTTCTGAATAAGGTAGAGCATACATAATTTGAAACACGTACTTGCGAAGTTCTCGTTGTTCTTCCCATTGTTTCTGTTTTATTAGCTTCTTCATTTGTCGTTTAGATACTGGTTCAATCCCTTCATCTAGTCTTGGTTTCTCTTTTTCCTGATCTTCAGTTAAGTCTTGCTTCCTTTCAACATTAGAAGTCTCAATAAATGCTGATGACGTTTCAGATGACATTATGTTGGTGTTTCTGAAAAATTGAAAAGCAATTTTTACATGAACAGATAATTTACAAATACATGAAGTAATAACTAATACATGTGATTAAAATTAAAATTATTGATGATAATTGTTAAACTATATCAGTAAAAATACAAATGTAAATTTAGATAATTAAATGTCATTTATTTGCAAAAATCATTTAACTGTCATTTAATACCAATTAAATATCATTCATTGGAAATGCTGGTAAAGGTCTAAAGAAATGGGGTATTTTAATATAATATTGGTAGTTATCACACGATTTTTCCAGAAGGTAATACAAGATCTTTAACAAATTGAGACCCTTCAATTACTTCAATCAAGTAATTAATTTTCTTAGGATAAGTTCCTGTAAATGAATCAGAAGTGTACATGCAAAGATTCACCAGAGTGTACACACTGCTGTGTTATTTTAATAATGAAAAGTTAGAAAACACTTGAATGCCTGCAAAAGGAGAATAAACAAATTATCACTCATCTATAACACAGACTAGGATTACTAAACAGTAATAATCACATTTCCAAAATTACTTATTGATAAGGGAAAATGGTTATAATATTTTAAATAAGAAAACAAAACAAAAACCAATATATCCATCACATCCAATCATTTTTAAAAGCATGCACATACACGTTTAATTCTTACTCATGGTTTTCTATAATGAAAATACATTGTTTTTATAAAAGAAAAATATTATTTTTAAAAAGAGTTGGAAAAACATCATCCTGTAATCCTCAATGCTGCAGAATGAGGGAAACAGAATGGTATTTCTTTATCTGGTTGTATACTCACACTAAGTTTTAGACAGAAGTTGTTATAAGATTTATAAATTTTGGATAGTACAGACAACATTGCCCCCTTCACTATATTTCATTGTAAATATGTAAATCCTCCACTTTAGTCTTGACTAAAAAACAAAACATGAAAGTTGACTCTGTAATCAGTATGGCTTTGTGGAATGCTTTAGGATGATGCCAAATACATCTTTACCTATTAACTATACCTATTAACTAAAATTGAACTTGCTTTCAGATTAAGGAAAGGCTAGAATACTGATATTTCTTTTCTATTTAATAGATTAGTAACACTGAAGCTTAAAACCGTAATTATTATTTATCCATACCAATGAATGAGCATGATACTACTAAATTTCTATTGGAATTAAGGTAAATGTATCATTAAGGAAATGATTCTTCCTTCTTACAAAGCTTGCTAATAAGTCTATATGGAGAAGCTACTAACTAAAAGAAAAAAAAATCCCACAATTTAGATAATTAAAGGATAAAATATTTGCAGAGCATAATTTAGGCAGTAGTTTTATTATGTGGTTTTTGCTTTCTTTAAAAAGTGCAACACTGGATGGGTATGGAGGCATATGCCTATAATCTTAGTAGCTCAGGAGGCTGAGTCAGGAGAAGTTTAAGTTCAAAGCCAGCCTCAGAAACTTAGTGAGGCCCTAAACAACTGAGTGAGGCCCTAAACAACTGAGCAAGACCCTGTCTCTAAATGAAATATTAAAAAAGCACTGGTGATGTGGCTCAGTGATCAAAAAAAAAAAAAACAACCAACAGCAATGTGCAACATTGTAATATGTCAGTAACATAGTGGCTGGTACTTAGTTGATGCTTATTATATAATGGTGGAGTAAATAAATGAGTGAATATATATATATTTTAAAGAAAAGCAATGAAAATAGTAATAGTAATGTATTGTTATCTAATTCATTCCTTAAAACAACTCTATGAGGTTGACTGTATTATTTATCCTTACTTTAAAAAGAATGCACAGTGAGGCTCAATAACTTGCCCAGAATTACGAAGCTACTATAATTCCTAAGAAACAAGGTACTGCAAGCAAATCTAGCACAAAGTATATATTCACAATACTTGGATGAATAATTAGACAAATGAAGGGCTAGAGTTTGGATTCAAACCCAGCCTAACTCTACTGTAACCTCCCAGTAATGCAAAACCTTATTTACAAATGAGGGGTTCCAAAGAACATAAAAGAACTGTGCTGTGTTAACTCTGACAATAGAAGACTCTTGAGACCTGTGTCACATATGATGAAAAAAATCTCTAGTTTCATTTCCATGCCACTAATGTTTTTTAAAAAGTTAAATAATGTTAGTATTCAATTTAAGAAACTGGTGGCAGGAGAAATTCAGTGAACCTAAAAAGATTAGAAAGAAGAAAACTTTAAATATACATAAAGATAGATAGATAGAGGGTGATTTCCCAAGACAACTTTTATTTTACCTTCTTTTCATATGCTCTGAATTACATAAAATTCAGCAGTGCATATTACCCAAAACAAGAGTGGAAAAACATGGTCTGTTAAACTAAACATGCAAACTTAAAAGCACAATTAAAATAACAGGAAATAAATTGCTCTTCATAAAATAATAATATTCCAAAAGAGCACATTTCTATAGTACTTTCCATCTATTGGCTAATTCTTTATTTTGTTCAAAAACTCAAGGGTTGATGAGCTCTATAATGTGGGAATGTTAAAAGCAACCTAACGCAGTGTTTTACAATCATGTACACCAGAGGGAGCTTTTGCCTTTCCTATTTAATAAGTCTCGTTAAATTTAACATGACCTATCACAGCATAGTCATGTTTTTAAACAGCCTATCAAAAACAAGAAAAGGTCATGAAGTAGTTAGTCATCATAATCATTCACTTTCTTTAGTTATTCTCCGTTAAGAAAATGCACTATAGTAGGTGAATTTTCTGAACCTCAAACATAGATACACTGAGACATAAGTGGAATGCAAAAAAAAAAAAAAAAAATACTAGCTTGATTAAAATTATTGTGTAGACTTTACAAAGATAAACCAACTCTGACCATCACTTCATTGCATACTAGCTTGTTCAGATTACCTGTTGGGAAAAAATAGCACAATTACTCGTTTCCTAATTGTTTTGGTTTGGGTCATAATTTGTAAATTTTCTATGGCAGAATTTTGTGTTCCTCTATGACACGCAGTTATATTCACAGTATATTTTCAGTCGTTAAACCAAGTCCAACAAATATTTAAGAACGGTATTTTAATTATAGAAATATTTGTGTGAAATTTGTTTTAGCGTAAAATAATGTGGGTAATTCACAGATCCAGGTTATCGGATGGGCTTAAAAGAGAAAGAACTAGATAAAAGTGACTAAGGTATTTGGTAGAATAGGTGAAAAGGCATCTCAATATTTACATTTCCTCACCCCGTTAAAGCAGGGAGAATACACCTCACAAATCAATTAAAGCCAAAAGGAAAATCTTAAAAATTACGTGTTATCAAACAACTAAAAAGTCTTCGTAATTTACAATACAGCTCCCTTCAAGAAAGATCTAATATTGGAATAATTGCACAACGGAATTAAGGACCTGACCGTAACAGTAAAAGACCTTTCTTTAAACATGTTGACCAAATCGGTGGTAGCAAAAGCCTTTTGTTTCTATGTCAAGTCCCTAGGGCCAAAGATCTCCCTCAGAAGAAATGTTTTTAATAGGTGAGAAGGTAACCTGCCGCTATCCCCTCCACATTTCTCTGGAAAAATTCCCCAATTTTAAACTCTTAACGTGCTTCAGTGAAATCAAGCCAATTTAATAGTCCCCAGCTCACCACCATGGGGCTTAGAAGCATCAACAACTTCCCCTGGAGCTCCCTGAATTTCAGAGGGCTCAGCAACGTCAGCTCCAGAGAAAGGGACGCGTAAAGAGGTACTAAGCGTCTCGCCCATGGTCTCTAGCCACAGGTGGCACTGCCACAACTCGTTTTTCGGCCCTTCGGAGTCCCATATTCTCTCTCCTGTCATCTTTTGTAAGACCACACTCTTTGCATCCTAGGGACCGGACGCACACCCATAAATAACTTGAAAGGAAAGCGCCCCAATGCAGGCCAGCAGAGCCCAGTCCACCCTCCTTATCTACACCGTTCGCCGCGCTAGCAGCAGAGAGGCGGGACTAAAATGCAGCCGGCGAATCAGAGAGCTACGGAGGCTGCGAGGGCGCGCCCTAGCCAACGTAATTTCCTTCAGGAACAGGATGGCTATGGCCACTCGCACAGGCCCGTTCCGTCATACCCCGGAAGCCCTTGTTGCCACTCGAGGGTGTCATGGCATGCTTCCCTTTTGTATCCGAACGATACCTAAGGGAAAGCGAGCGCCAGCCGCAGTGCCAGGAGATTTACCAAACTGAGTTGATGGGGAACGTAGTAGTTCGTTCAGAAAGCCTCTCTTGTGTGCTGTCAATACCGCGGGCGAGTCCTCCTTGGAAACTTCAACTCCCAGAGGCAGAGGCGAGAGTTACCAGGTGGTGGCTACGGCGATTACGTCATACGTCATTTAACTGCGCTAACTTCCGCCTCAGCTGGCGGTGGGAGGAGGGGTTTATTCGATCGGGGTTTGGAGTTAGAATTTGGGGAGTGGGAGGTAGTTACGGTGACGTCAGTTTTTCCCCTTAAAGAAGTAAAGGTGTACTTAAGGGCATTTATTCATTCATATTTTTGTTTGTGTTCGGCGGCGTAGAGAGCTTAAGATAGTCCCATTCTTAAAAATTAAAAATGCGGTACGGACGAAGGATTCTTAGTTTTGTGTAGAAGAGTAGAGGAAAGCATCTCTTGCCTAAGTTATGTCTGTTTTTTTTTTTTTTTTTTTTTTTTTTTAATATTTTTATTTTTTAGTTTTCGGCGGACACAACATCTTTGTTTGTATGTGGTGCTGGGGATCGAACCCTGGCTGCATGCATGCCAGGCGAGCGTGCTACCGGTTGAGCCACATCTCCAGCCCCAGTTATGTCTGTTTTATACGGAAAAAGGTTAACAGGGTGGCATGATTTTACATGACTCAAGTGGAAAATTAGAGTTCAAGAAATGAGTCAAATTCATAATAAAAATGCATTTAAGTTTGGAATTTCTAAGCCTTTTTTATGGCTTAAGGGAAAAAAAAAAAAACAGACGCTTTACTCTCCATTCATTCTTTGACCGATTTTTCCTGTGCTATTTTGCAAAACATCAGGTGATGTTTCATTGTTTGTACTACTTGACCTTATATAATCTTTTTGCTATATATAGACCAAGTCAACTGAGGGAGAAGCAAAACTCAATCCTGTGGATTGTCGTTTTCTATTTTTTTTTTATTTGACCCTACTTCTAATAGGTGATTATTGTAAAATTTGAAGATTAAAAATGAGGTTTGAATCTTGGAATATAAATTGGCCTTCTTAATATAGAAGGAACTCTGAAGTATTTTTCCCTTGATGTTTGAAGACATTTGAACGTGTTTAAGGCTTGAGTGAATAGAAAGTTAAATTCAGAATTTTAGGTTCTCTAAAATAATTTCAGTGTCTCTGAATTTAGTCACAAAACTGAAGTCACTCTTGCTTTAAATTCTCAAATTTATTTGAAAAGCTATGTGAGCTGTAATACAATTGTGAGTCCCTCTCAGTTTCTTCCTCATCTGAAATCTAAAAGATCTCTGTAACTGAACATTGGCAATGAAATCTGGATTCATTTTCTGATCTGTTAGTAGGGCATCTTTTTTCAGCTGCCTCCATATCGGGGCAAAGAGTAGCTGAGGGAGGATTAGTAATTGGATATGTAGCCCTTCACATGTAGGTCATTAAATTCAGGCTGGCACAGTGATGTGCCAGATCTTTCAACAGCTGCTCAGTTGCCTCTCTGGGATCTGTTTTATAAATAATTACACATTTTTTTAAAGATAATACCTGGCATCCTTAGATAATTAAAACAAAGTTTTGTAAGTCATTAAAAAGTCCTCATGTTTTAATAATGGAGTCAATTAATTTTTACTTGACCATTTAATTTGTAGTCTTATGGTACAAATTTACAGGCCCTAGAATAATCCAAAGTAAGTGCCAAAAAAGTATGGGCAAAAAAGAAAACAAAATTGAATTTAACCAAAGATTGAATCATATAAAAAGTTTAAGGTGAAATCGTTGGACATGAAACAATTCTCATTGATTTGTAAAATTCATGTTTATTTGATGTATTTGTCTAGTTCCATGCTTTTTTCTTAGTTCTGGTGGTACAAAAATAGCTAAATCATTACGTCCTTAAGTAATTCCTAGTCTAGTAGAAGAGCCAGAAGTAAATAAACAACGTAAAATATGCAATGTATTAGAGATATCTGTAGATGGAAAAGAGCAACTAAATGTTTATTGAGACAAAGAACATAGTTTCAAAGATTGAGTGATTTTGCTCCATCTTGTAAAGTAAGTAGGAGTTTTCCAGACATCAGGAAGAAAAAGGAATTTAATATACAGACACCAGTAAAAGAAAGACTTAAGTGGGTCACAGTTTTACACATGCCTAAAAGCTGTGCATAGAGGGAAGAAGAAAGAAGAAAAATAACCCTAAGGATTTTTCTAATTTGGACAGCTGTAGAAATGTAATTCCATTAACTGGGTCATTAAGGGAACACTGGAAGAAAATTAGGTTTTAGAAAAAATAGGCTGGTTTTGAATACGTGGATTCTGGTGAGTCTGTAGGACATCTAAATAGAAACATTTAAAAATCAACAGTACATGTTTATAGTTTAAGCCAATATAAGAAGTTGTCCATGATTTACCAAGTCTATCAGGACTGGAAGGTAACAAATGAAAGGTGTCACAAGCCTGAGAGTGCATTGCCTCTTTAATCAGGATACAAATTCCATTTCGTAATGTGGGCATTATGACACTGGGCTTCAGGTTTTTTAAGATCAATCAGATATCTGCATTTGTATGTGAAACTTGGTTGTAAGCTTTGGCAACTATTTTGTATGTTTTTAAAATACTGATCAACTATTATAGAAAATGATCAGGAGTTTTCTAAAGAAATTAAAAGTAGAACTTCCACACAATCCAGAAATCCCTTTTCTGTATGGATATCCAGAGGAAATGAAATCACTGCCTCATGCAGATATCTATACTTCCATGTTTATTGCAGCATTATGCACAATAGCCAAGATATGGAAACAACTTAAGTGTCAATTGATGAATGGATAAAGAAACTGCTAAATATATACAATGGAGTATTATTCAGCCCTAAAAAATTATGAGATCTTGTCATTTGCAACAACATAGATGAGCCTGGAGGACATGATCCTAATAAGCCAGCTGCAAAAATATTGTACTATTTCTCTTATAAGTTTTTTAAAATTCAAATACATGGATTAAAGCAATGGTTAACAGGAGTGATTGGGAGGTTGGGGGAGGAAAAATGGGAAGACAATAGGTCAGAACACAAAGTAACAGATATAGGGTGAATAGGTCTAGAGAGCTGATTTACAATGAATACTGGGTCATAAAATTATTCTGCATATGGGAATTATACTGAATAAGTGGATTTTAGGCTGATTTTGCCACAGACACAAAAATAAAAATGGGTAACTACGGGAGATGATGGGTATGTTAATTTGCCTAACTGGGAATGTTTTTAACTGTCTATATGTATCCCATATCGCCATGTTGTATACTTTAAATGTATACAATAAAATTTATGTAAAACTATAAAAAAATAAAGTATCTGCCGAGTTAACTACAAATCAATAAATAAATACAGAATAGTCTAAAGAAATCATATCTGTGGATCCCATTTAGACAATGGACAGCCAATGTATTAAATCGGACTGCAAATTGTAGAATAAGAAGGGGCTAAAATCAGAATTTTAGCACATGATAATATGGTAGTAAATACAATTATGAGCTCCTCCATTATGTTTGGCCACATTGAGCAATCATTCCAAATTCCACTATTGTAAACCTACTTCTGATTTTTAAGTCTGAGAGTACTCTTCAGCTGGTTGAGAATGTGGAAGTGGAGGGATAGAATGACACTTGCAAGTACTTAATTTCACATGAAGAAAACCAAAAAGGAACCAATTTTAAACATGACTTAAAAGGCATCCATAAGGAACTATCAGCTTCTTATGTTAACTTCCTTCTATCTTCATTTTGATTAACTTCAAAAATCAAGTTTGAAATGTATTTTAAAGTACCTCATCCTCCCAAGTAGTACATAAATACTGAAGAGTAGGAAGATGAGTAGGGAGACAGTGTAATATGAGAACTTCCTGAATATCCTCATAAAAGCAAGTAAAGCATCTAGAATAACTAAAACTAAATAAATAAATAACAAAAACATTATTAGACAATAGTTATAACTAGGTTAAAAAAAGCATTCTTAATAAACTTCAAAATATCACCTTCTGTGTAGAAGGAAATAGGGGAACACAGCAAAGAATCTGAAAGCTTTGAGAATGGGAAAGCCCCAAACTGCCAAATATTTGCTAAAAAGCAAGGGAAAACAATATGGGATCAGCTGCAAAATGGGCAGGGAGTCTGATGAACAAAAAGTTTAGGTCAATTGTGAAGGAATGAGCAGGAAATTCTAAAGTTACCACAATAATGTGAAGTCTAGAAACTCTCAAAACCAGCAAATAAGAACTACATTCTTGGACAAAGTCCAACACCAAGGAGAAACTGCTAGAAGTAAAATCCTAACTGAATAGGATGAGGACAACAGAGGGCAAAGGAATAATGTGGGCCCACCCAAAAGTCAGACAGGAGAAAGGGTTCAAAAAATTGAGGTAAACATATTTCATAAAATACCAGAAAAAGAATCTGTAGGGGCTGCGGCTGTGGCCCAGTGGTAGAGCGTTTGCCTTGCATTGGTGAGGCACTGGGTTCGATCCTTAGCACCACATAAAAATAAATAAATAAAGATATTGTGTCCATCTACAACTAAAATAATATTTTAAAAGAATCTGTAGAATCATAAAGCTATAAAACTATTCTATACACCTTTCCTTCTTAAAATTACAAAATAACATTTAGTTAAAAATAAGCCACAGAAAAGGATTCTGATTGAATTCTATTCAAAGTTGCTATAGTTAAACAAAGGTGGAGAGAACGATGAAGCAGAAAAAAAGATGGAAACTATAATCCAATATTCCTGTAAAATTTTCAAAAATTTTAAATGATAGAAAATATGAAAGATCAAAAGACAATAACTCAAAATTACTCAAGAAAATATTTTATTAAAGAGGATAATAGAACTCAAAAAGAATAATAAATATTAAAAGTACACATATATATTCAACATTGTATTGAAAATCCTACCCAGTGCAATAGGATAAGGCAATAAAAAGAAAAAATGAATAAAACTGTTTGTAGATGATAATATTCTCTATGTCAAAAAAATCCTACCAAACCCTTATTAAACAAATAAGCAATTATAGCAAACTCATGGGATACAAAGTTAAGATACAAAAGTCAGTTGCTTTCCTATATATCATTAATACACAATTGGAACTTGGAAAATAACTAGATTATCTTTTTATATATATATATATATATATATTT
>NW_026000057.1:30070668-30115363 GCF_001458135.2 Marmota marmota marmota
ATATATATATATATATAAATATATCTATCTATCTCAGATTTATATATTGATATGAATCTGTTGTGGTTTGGATCTGGAACATCCTTCTGAGACTCATGTGTTGAAGGCTTGGTCTGCAATGCAGCAATGTTCACAGGTGGGGCTTTGGGAAATAACTGGATTATGAGAGCTTTACCTTCATCAGTGGATTAATCCATTGAGGGATTTGCAACTGATGGTGCTATTGGGAAGTGGATACTAGTTGGAGGAAGTTGGTCACTGAGGGCATGACCCAGAATGGTATTTCTTGTCCCCAGCCCCGTTCTTTGCTTACCAGCTGTCATGGACTGAGCAGCTTTCCTCTACCATAATTATGGCCACGGCCCAAAGTGATAGAGTAAATGGAGCAAGCTGACCATGGACTGAAACCATGAGCCAAAATAAATCCTCCTTTAAGTCTGTCCACCCTCAGGTATTAATGACAGCAACAAAAAAAAAACTGTTTAATATAAAATCTGACAAAGTTGATATAGGATATATATGAGGAAAGCTACAAAACTCCAAAGAAAGAAATCAAATGATATCTAAATTAAGATATATTATGTGTTTGTGGACTGGAAACTTAATATTCTTTAAAGCATAGCTACACCAAGAACACACCTAGTACCCCGATCTTTGTTTCTAATGACATTCTTCAATGGAAGGAACCAGAAATTCCTGAAGAAACAACTGATTCTTGGATTAGGGTAAAAATACACAAAATGAACAAGAAGAATAGGAATACTAAAAAAAAAATCAAATCAATAAACAAACACATGGATATGAGATATGGTCAAAGAAGCCAAAATGAAAGAATTCCTGATGGCTAAAAATGAAATAATTGTAGCAACAAATCAAAAGTATTGGGTATAAAATAAATATCCAGGTAGAAAATAAATATCCATGAGTTCATGCAAATATAAATGAATGGGAAAGAGAAGACACATATCTTTTACAGAAGCATTCCATATAATATTTATATCCATTTCCCCTCTTAAAGAGGAGAAATAAAACTTTCCACTCTTAAATGTGGTATACACATGGCCTTTCCTTCTGAAAATCACATAGAGTATGGAAAAAGAAGATGCAAAAGAAAAGCTTTGTGTGGGGAGACCTGATAACCCTGCTCAGCCAGGTGATCGAGGTCACCATAAATAGTAATAAATCATGTTGATAATATCTTCTTATCATAGGATGTGATGGTAAATATGAAACTTTACCTCTGTAGCTTCCAGTCCCAAAAAACTTCTAACCCTTGACAAATCACAAGAAAAATATCCCAAAGTTCTATTGCATGAGCATCTTAAAAAATACTGATCAGTGTTCTCAAAGCCTTCACAGCCAAGAGAAGCCTGAGGTGACTTGACAGCTAAATGTAATGTTGTATCCTGGA
Source organism: Marmota marmota marmota (assembly GCF_001458135.2). Taxonomy (NCBI): domain Eukaryota; kingdom Metazoa; phylum Chordata; class Mammalia; order Rodentia; family Sciuridae; genus Marmota; species Marmota marmota. The sequence continues at coordinate 30,072,080 of NW_026000057.1, forward strand.
TGCAATCTTGGAACAGGTAAAAAAAAAAAAATCGAATTAGAAAATAGTGGTAACCTAAGTAAAAAGGATTTGAATTAATAATAATGAATCAATATTGGTTTATTAACTTATCACATTAATTTAAAGATATTAACAATAGGAATAACAGGGTAGAGACCATATGGAAAATCTTTGTCCCAACCTAGCAATTTTTTTGTAAATCTAAAATTTCTAGAAGCAATAAAATATATTTAAAGTAACGTAAGAAAGAATGTGAGATACTATAAATAAAGACAGAAGAGAAAATATAAACATAAATCACATGTCCATTTCTCAAAAATAATAAAGTCACTATTCTTCTAATTCTTTTTCTATACTCATATAAATATACCTATGATTGAATAAGGAATGATCTCTTTGTTTGTATGTGGTGCTGAGGTTCGAACCCGGGCCGCACACATGGCAGGCCAGCACTCTGCCACTTGAGCCACATCCCCAGCCAGAATAAGGAATGATCTCAAATGGCATCTGTATCTGCTATTTAGCAGTCTGTTCTCCAAGTATGTAAGCATGTATAAACATAATTGTACAGTATTATTTTAAATGGCTACATGTTGAATAGATATATCATAATTTATTTAACTACTTCTTATCATCAAACAAATATCATAGTATCCAAATTTTCACCATATCACAAAATGTGACATAATTATTCTTGCATATTTTTAAGTTGGGTTCAACCCCACAAAACGTTTTTATTAGTTTCAAGAATTTATGTGTGTTCCCACATTATTTACCACTTTCTTTGTTCTTTCTTGAATCTCAGATTCCAGATGGAATCACTTTTTTTCTGATTGAAGTGGATTCTCTTAAAGATAAATTATAGAGGTATGGTTGCACATTCTCTGGAAATACCTTTACTTCAACTTTATGTTTAAGAGATGTATTTACAGAACATACAATACTATGATGATGATTGCTGATAATTGTCAATCGATAATCATTTTCTCAGCACGTAGTCTTCTAGTTTTCATTGTTACTGTTAATAAATTAGCAGTTGTACGATTCTCTTCTTCCTTTAAGACTCGTAGAGTGGTCNTTTTTTAGGGATTGGCTGGCTTCACTTAGCATAATCTGCTCTAATGCCATCCATTTCCCTGTAAAGGTAATCTGTCTTTATCTGGTTCCTTTAAATGTCTTCCCTTTCTGTTTGGTATTCTGTGCTTTCATTATGATGTGTCTACATGTGGGTTTTTGTTAATGATCTTACTTGAGATCTATTGAGCCTCTTTCATCTTTATATTAGTGTCTGTGGTGGGCAGAAAAAAATGGCTCCCTTAGGATGTCCATGTCTTAATTCCCAGAACCTGTGAATATCCATTTTAAGACTACATATGAAATTATGGGTCCTAATCAGCTGACAAAGATAGATTTTCCTGGATGATCCAGGTGGACTCAATATCATCAAAAGTGTTTGTAAAGTAGAATAGGAAGACTACAGAGGTGGTCAGAGTGGTAAGGACTTTACCCTCCTTTTGCTGGTTTTGAAGAGGAGAAAAAAGGGCCATGAGCCAGGGAGTGCAGGTGGCTTCTAAAAATTGTAAAGGAGAAGAAAACAGATTCTCCCCCAAAGTCTCAAGAAAAGGGATGCACCCTGCCAACACCTGGACTTCAGCCCACTGAGACCATTATTAGACTGCTGACTTCTGGGACTTCAAGACAATAAATATATAGTTTTAAGTAAGTAATTTTATAGTAATTTGTTAGGCAACTACAGAGAACTACCACAGTGCTTTTCAATAGTTCTGGGAAATTCTTCAAATAGTCTCATGAAATATTATTTTCACCCTATTCATACTCTCTCTATATTATGTATTTGCTGACCTCTTTTTAATACTTTGAATCTCTTTATTTTGATGTTACTCAAAAATAATTCGCTTTTATTTCAACTTCAATTAAACTCATATTTTATACATATATATTAACAATTAAGCCATAAGCATAATTATATTATATTATGTGCAATTTTAAAAGAAATCACATTTATTTTTTTCCCTAGGCTCTGAAATTTGGTGTTTAAGAATTCCAATGAAATTATTTTGATCAAAATTTAAATTTTATTCTCCTTACAGTAGTCTACCGAAAGTGCTTCTATCAATTGTCTCCTTTTAAGTGCTAGCAACTCAGTTTTGAGTGGCCAAAGATAATTGTTAAGGTAGAGTCCTCTTAGGCTGACTAACTTGATGCATAAGGATTTTGTGATTGTTGTCAAATATGTGTGGATATGTATGTGTATGATGGGGTCAAGTTTGCTTAATAATTCTATCTTGAAACAAATGACTATATTTTTTGAAGTTGTAATTACAAATATCTCCTACCTAAATCTAAATTTGACTTTTAAGGTAAGGTGTTCAATGAGTATTTTCTCAAAGACAGCTCTTGAACAACACCTATTAAAATAGTGTATTTATTCTTCCATGATTTTATCTTGGTATAAATTAGGTCATCATATTATAAGAATATTGTTAATCTAACAAAAAATGCTTTTCAGGATTCTTTCAAAATGTTAAGTCCATTATCAAACTGAAAATATTACTAGACTAAACCATTATGATCTTTTAGGAAAATATCCTCCTAAAATTTTGTTTTTAACAATGTCATGTTTGTAAGAACAAAGCAAAGTATTCTGATGATGACTGTCTTCTCATATAGTCATCCTACACCCTGACTTACTATATCAGTATCTAGTGGGGCAATACACTTCCTTTCAATCTTTAGTGGGTAAAGTTCATGTATCTTCTAATCTGCAAATGTAAGTTAAAACCCCTGTTAATAACCTATGAAACTCTACAGAAACACAACTGCACTTTGGAATTAGTTGTCCTTCTTTATTTCATAGTGTTCTTATTTATCAAGGCAAAGTGGTAGTACAGCAAATATTTCATTGTCACGTTCTACCAAAGGAATTTCACAGTAATAGCATTGTTTTAAAATGTATTTTATGATTTTTCCTGACTAGTACAAATCAGTTTTTCCCCTGTATTGTCAGCCTGGATCATCTAATCACAAAAATCAAGTGCTCCATGAGCTTCCGTATACAATTGTGATGGACTTACTAAAAAGACAGTTCCCTAATAATAATAATTTTATGACATGCATAAGAAATTAATTTTTTTCCACTTCTCACCTTTAATGGTTTAAAATAAAGAAGAGTATTGGATCTAAGTTTTAAGGTTTGTTTTCTTATATTCCTTAAAATGCTTGACTAAATCAATCTGAGTCTAGTTTTTCTGATATGTAAGATGATTATTATAAGATATATTATAAAAAATGTAAATCACTTAACATAGTGTATCGTATGTAGTTATTATTCTACAGACAGCAACTCTTGTGATTTTTATACTGTTCTGTACATCTGCCCTGCCTCACATGCCATGTAAAATAGCCAGTGAGTTTTAGGAAGTAACTCCAACACATATTGTAGAGCTTTTGCTCTGCTTGATCAACAGAGCAACAGAAGAGGATGCTTCTTTGGTCCAGAGTTCATTCAGTATGGAAAGGATTTGAGATTCTTATTTCATCTTGGTGAAGCAATCACAGGAATTCTTTTCTCAAATGTCTGTGTAAAAAGAAAAGTTTATATGCAAAATATAAAAGGGTGATGTTATTTTTAACCAACAGAAGCGGACTTATTTGAATATCCCATGTTGAAACAACTCTAGTACGATGACAGGCACTTTCTAGTGGAAATCAAATGCTCAAATGGAACAGCAGTTATTTTATTAGGCAATAGTGATATGCCTTTTATTAGTTGGACTCTGATAAACTCCTGACAACAGACAGTACTTTACCCGAAGAGACACGTATCATGAAACATAGTCTAACAACGAACTTTAAAAGTCTATTTCACTATGAGTCTCAAATGAAAATACAAAAGACAATTCTTATAGAATCAAATAAGAAGGAAACTAGTTCTTAACTTAAATAAATGTGGAAGTAAAACTTAAGTGACTATAATGGCTTCATATCCCTATGAAAATAATATGGAAATTGTGGGAACATTTAGAAATCTGTTCAAATGGAAAGCAAAGAGCACTTTCACATTATCTTGGGTTGGTAATCCCTTCTGTTCATAATACTTTTATTTTCTCAACAAAGTTATTTTTTCTAAGAATGAAGGGAAGGGTGAGGGGATGGAAATAGGAAAGACAATAGAATGAATTGGACCCAACTTTCCTATGTTCACATATGAATACACAACCAGTGAAACTCTACTCCGAGTACAACCACAAGAATGGGGTCCTGATTAGAATTAGTTATACTCCATGTATGTATAACATGTCAAAAAACATTCTACTGTTATGAATATCTAAAAAGGACAAATTAAAAAAAAGAGAGAAACAAGTTTGATAGTCTCTACTTTAAGGACCTCACAGGGGCAAAAAAAAAAAAAAGTGGCCTTTTCTGTTAAATCTCAGGATAACTTAGTATTTAGAGCTTTAAAGAGATATTCTTAATCAAACAACTTATTTTTTGTCTTATTTTATATAAAACTGATGATAGTATATAAAATTCTACTCTTTATAGAAGATAACACAAAGAATTTTCATTTTTTATTCCTTATATGAAAATACACTTTAGAGATTTCTAAATTTGGTATTTATTTTGTGGCCCCATTAAATCTGCTATCTTTTCCCTAGTTGTCTGAAAGATTCAAACTTAAGGTTAGCAGCCTCCATAAAGGTTTTGAAAGGAATCAGGGTATATTTAAGAATCCATTTTATATTGAAACATGGCCATAAGTATTTTCAAGTACACTGAAATGACACTTCACCAGCAACCCTCCCCTTCTTCCATGCCACTTCGGTTTAGTAGGTTTTGTTCATGTCAGTTCTTTCTCAGAGGAGATTTCAAGGACAAAGGTTGGTTCAGCTACCATGGCCTTAGCCATACCAGAATATGTGCTTTAACTCTAGAGAAATTTCCTAATTAATATTCTGTAGCAAAATGGCTGAGAACTATGATTTGCTCTCTGAATCTCTTCCTAGAAATGAAATTCAGAAAGCTGATCAACCAGTCTGGGAACTCATAGAAGTATGTCTTCCCTTAGATACAAATAGAGGTGTATCATGACCAGTATACTCATTGGCCTACTAGCCCATTAATGATGGACAACACCGATTTGCCCCAACCCGCTATAGTTTCACAAACAAGGAGAATCATCTCTGTTTTAGGAATGAAAGTTCTGTTTTAATGTTATTTTAAAGTAATTGGCAGTGGCACATCTTAGTCTAAATTTAAATTCTAATATTCAGGATGGTTTTTAATAATGGCATACAAATAATACAAAAACTTTCAAAATGACCATAGAAGACATTAAAATTCAGTTAGGTTTATCTGGGATTGAGAACTCTTGCCACCCTCCCACATAAAATGGTGAAATGTGAATATAGGCAGTTAATATTATAGACATGATGATGACTATGTATTGGGCAGAAAAATATCACCACCATTTTCTTGGAATGTCTCTCAGTACTTCTGTGTTTGTAGGAAGGTAGACTGGCCTGGTTTAGCTCTCAAATTATAACTTTCTAGATTTTCCATAGGGAGTAAAAAATAAATAAATAAAAAGAGCAAGAGGCTAAAAACTACAGCCCACCTACGTTTAATCATTAATAATGAGCCCTTTGGTGAACCTAGGTCTGATTTTGGAGTTTGGAATCTGACCTTTCCCCAAAGATAAACATTATTGTCACAGGTTCTGAGGAGAGTCACTCCCTTGCTGCCTGCCATCTGAAGAGTCCGCTTCTCAGTGACTCCTTGCTCAGGACTGGATGCAGTAGAGGGTAGCTGGTCAATATGATTCTTCTTGCTGTGCTTTTTCTTTGCTTCATTTCCTCATATTCAGCTTCTGTTAAAGGTAAGTTTGTGTTGTCTTTTGCTAAACTTTGATTTTGGTCTTTGGGGAGAAAGTGTGTGTGTGTGCATGTGTGTAGTGAATGAGTTCCTAACTAAACTATCTTAAAGCTGTGTGATTTTGGAATGTTCGTGAAAGCAAGACTAGGTTGATATGAAAACTAAATTCAACTTTCTTCCTCCATTTTCCTTTTCATTTTAGTCTTTCTTACCAGTGGGTTTCTAGCTTCAGTTTCTCATTCCGGGTTTATTTTTAAAAGAGGAGGAAAAGAAGCTAGCTATTGTTACCCATGGCTGTTGGTAAAGCTGAATGCAACTCCCTTCATTTGAATTGTAAAACAGGATTTAAAAAACCTCCAGTACTTAAATTTCCTTCTAGTTGCTTAGCAATGTGACATCAAGAAGAATTAGATCCAATGAAAAAGGCATTTGATTTGCCAAAGAATTATGAATGAAATGGTAATGCATGTGTTTAACCCATTACCATTCAAAAGTGCTAGAATAATCACAGTTGGTGAATTAAGAAAATAAAACTACATGATATGAGTTTAAGAAATAAGACTTATCTTTGGAAAAATAGTGTAGTGAGTTAGTTTTTATTTTAAGATGAAATTGATTAAGTTATAAATTGATACCCCCAGAAAAAGCAAGAGGAAAAAAAATCCATATTTTTTGAGAAATGGTTTCAAAGGGCTGTATAAAATGTACTAATATGGAAACTTATTTTAAATCAGATAGATTATAAACTCCTTGACTTTCTGAATGTTGCTCTGTATAAAATTGTCACTTTTTAGAGACTTAAGACACAGTGTTAAAACATGTCCATCTAACAAACCACTTAACAGGGACCCACTTATAAAACTACTTACTCTAAGAAATTGATACAAAACAACTATTTGGTAAACTTTTAATATCTGTTTGGGATAATGTGGCTTTTGATTATAAAGCGAAATCTGTATCAAGATTTTTTATGCAGGAAATTTCCCGGAGAAAAAAATGGCAAACTTTGTCATTGGAACAATGAGGACTAAATGTCAACTATTTCACCTAAACAAATTATAGATAATTAAAGATAAATCAGTTACACGAGTTTCTACACTGTATTTAAAGATAGTCCTTACTTGAATGAAAAAAATTTTAAGGAGAAAAAAGTGGTGATTTGTAAATAATATCTGAGAATTATTAGCATACTATTTTACTGCCAAACTCTAGAATATTTGAAGTATGAATGATACAAATATCATAATATCAAACCTAATATCATGATAGTTTTGAGAAAAATAATGGTGGACTTCTCGAATTTCTATTCTATAAACTAGGAAATTACAAATGCATTTATAAAGGATTTAAACACATATACATGCATAGACGCATATACACCCAACAGCACACAGGAAAATTGTAGTTTAGAACATGACAGATAGTTTGCTGTGTACAAGCTCAGTGGCAAATCCAGATTTTAGAACCTGAAACTTAAGCAATTTAGAGTCCATCTTTGAGAAAAGATTACAAAACTATCTTGTTTTTTCAAGGGATACTGAAAAAGATAAGGAATGTGTACACATCACTAGGGTCCCCTTCCAAAGTCCTAGAAGGAGCCTTTAAGCTTAACTGGTTGCTAAATGCATATTGCTTATTCCAAATATCACAAATAAAAAGGACTAGTTATTTCTACTTGCATGGAATGACCTTCAGTATTATAGTACCATGATTTCATTATAGATTCTTTGCTTTCATAATGATTTTCATCTAAACAGCAAGCTATCTCAAAATTAGACCATTCTAAATGTTGGAATCCCATGCATCACCTCAAAACTCATCTCTACTTTAAATTACCAATACAACTATTTAGTAATTTCTAAACTCTGAGTGGATGTTGAGGGCAGATTGGCACAAGAAGAGAATGGAGGAGAGGGCTGGGATTAAGATATTAGTAGAAGAGAGTCTATGTGATTTGTTGAGTCTGAACTTTCTTAAAGACTCAAATTTTCCCTACTTTCTAGGGGAAGAGGTACTGGGATCAAACCCAGGGGCACTCTACCAGTGACCTATGTCCCCAACCCTTATTATTTTTTTTATGTTGAGACAGGGTCTGGCTAAATTGCATAAGGTCTCAGTAAATTGCTGAGGCTGGCCAATTTACGATCCTTCTGCCTCAGCCTCCTGAGTCTGGGGATTACAGGTGTGAGCCACGGTACCCAGCCTTCCTACTTTTTCATAATTATACTTTGTAATGGTGGGTCGGTCTCAATATTATATTTGGGTGTTCTCTATATAACACTTTTTTACTTTCTGTTTAATTTTGCCACCAACTTTAAACCTGAATGGTTCCTTCACTTTCAGACTTCTCTCAGCCCAGCCCTACCCTTACTTTTTGGTCTGTTTACATGAATTACCTTTCCTTTTTCTATTTTACTACTGGCCTTATAGTTCTGTGTTGGATCTTATACTTCATCACCTCCTATCCTTTCCATTATTGCCCGGCTCCTCACACCTCATTTTAGATTACCTCTGCTTTGTCTCCATGCTTAAGCCAATTAGCGGTGCTATTTATTTTACCTAAGTTTTATGAATGAGTACAGTATTTTAAAATATTTTTTAAGCTTTCCAAACTAAGAGTTTTGTTGCTTTTCAGTCTTTTAAACACTCTAAATACATTTGAAGAGGCAAATTGAACAGATACTGACTCCTTTTTTGACTCAGCTTAGTTTTACTTTTGGTTTCACTAACATCAGTTCCAAAAAAGGCCATTGTGCATATTCTGAAGAGCAAATACCCTAAAAAAGGAAACTAAGTCAATAATATAACATGCCTCCGATTCCCAGTGTTGCCAGACCTCTGAATAACATAACAGAGAAAGAGGCAGGGTTCACAGTAAGAATACTAGGGCACACTAATTATTTGAACCATGTTAGGCTTTTGAGGCATTAGGCAAAAGAACAACATTTTAGGCCTGTTGAAGGCAGTAGGAAAAAAACCTTTGGTTCAACAGGGCTCTTTTCTTTACCTGTGCTTTATTCTCTTCAAGTCATAATCAAGAATTGATCTATTGTTCCCTTTTGTGTTCCGTTGAACAGTAAAATAAAAGTAAGAAAAAAAAATTAACTACATAATAGTTGTGAAAGCTTTGAAATTTAAGATAGACTACCTTCCTCCAATTTTTTTCGTAGTTATTTTAATCAGAAGGCACCTTCATGTAGACCACAAACTTGATTTCAGTTGAATTTGAATATTAAAAGTCTGCAGTATATCTACTTTATTGGGTCACACTTGGAGTTGGCTTCTGTCAGCTTTCCCATAGTGCTTACCTTTTAGAATTGCTGTGAAGATTAGATGATAAAAACATGTATTTATTTCTTTTATGTCCTATGTGGAATTTATTAGGTGTCATTAAAAATTTTTTAAATAAATAAATAAATAAAGCTTCCTATTTTCTCCAGCCAAAATATCTTTCCTGGTCTCAAAGCCAGTGTTTGTACCTCCTGCAGAATCCCCAGTTAAAATGCAGAAGAGCAGAGATGGGATGCTGGGGAAATCATCTCCTTCAAGATTTTTCCTGACTCTCTCTGCCTTCTGTATCTCAGACCTCAGACCCCCAACTTGATGTTTGGATAGTCTGGTTTTGTATGGACACACTTAGATACCTACTCTTACACCTCCTTTATCCACCTCTTGATTCCTATTAAATTCTTGTCCTCTTTCTTTGAAACTTCATCAGATCATGTAATACCTGAAACCTAAAACTAGGTCATCACTGAAACTGTGTGGCAAGCTTTCTGTCTCAGCTCTGAGTCAAACTCCAAGTGTATGCAGATGTCCTCCCTAGTCTCCCTGACACCATAGGGCCCTATCTGACTCATCTCTTTCTGCTGTGTTTTTCATTTGCTTGGTTGCAGCCCTTGTAACCTACAGGCCAGTCCTGCATCACACTGCAGGGATCCTGCTCCAGGCCTCTGCACTTGCTACTTGTGCAGAGGGAATGGGGAGTCCAAGTGGAAGTGGAGCAGGGCAAACTCTTCCCATAGTTCTCCATGTGGATAGCCTAAAGCCTTCACTTTCCCACAGAGGTCTTTCCCTCAGCATCCCCATTCCCTTCTGGGTTTCAGTAGTTTTCATTCGCCTTTCTAACATAGTATATCAATTGCTCCTGTGCTTATTTTTGTTTTACTACTCATCTCCCCCTCATTTGGATGTAAATCCATGAAGGTAGAAATTTTGTATCCTTGTTAGTTTGCACAGCCCCAGAGTCCAGAAAATTGCCTACCATCCAGCAGGAACTCAGTATATCCTTGTTCAATAAATGAGTGAATTTCTATCTCACTCCCTAGAAATGGAAAATAATTCAATCTAAAGTTTCCAACATCTATAGTATAAGCAAGAACATGGTCTCTAGGGCTAGATGACTAAGGTTCGAATTATGTCTCCACAGCTAATTACCTGGGGAAGTTTGGGTAAATTGTAAAATCTCTGAGTTGCTCAGTTTCCACATTTGGAAAATGAGTAATGCTACTGCTTAACACAGTAGATTTTTATGTCCATACAAGAAAACTAGAGACAATATATTTTGACCATTTTTTTCTCCAGGCAATATGTGCTTTAGTGGGTAGTGGAGCCAGAGCAATAGTTAATTACTGTGTAGATGGTAAGGGCTCTTCAGAGGCCTTCTTAATTTTTTTGTTTTTTGAAAGTAATTTTACTTCCTTTTTCAGCAATCTCAATTTTGATGTAGCTACTCCCCTCTCTTTCCTGCCCCTCCCTCCATACATATAGTTCTTCAGGAAGAAAAGTGATGACTGCCTGTTATAGTTAACTTGGTAATAATGTAACCTCATTAGTCCTAAGGAGAAACATATACTGAATTTTTCTTGATAATCTCTTGAGACCCATTCATAGAAAATATACCCACCCCAAATTATATGACTATAAACTCCAAGTCATCTCTGGAGAAGGCTTACTTGCTCCTTCTTTACATTTCTTGGGGATAAGTTAAATTGAATTGGAAAAGTTCCATATGTCAGTTTCTTGGCCCACAATACTGACGTATGTGTGCACTCTGTGATATTAACTGGCCCCTGGTGGAGTTAGAGATGTAGCTCAGTGGTAAATGGCTTCCTAACATACATTATGTCCTAGGTTCAGTCCCCAGTACTAAATTCATATAAGTAAGTAAAAAATTGCCCCTGGTCAAATTTAAGCCTATGCTAGGACTTTATGTAGTAAAAAAATCACTTTATTTCAGCAAACCTAATTTAAATTTATTTAGTTGTAGTCTTAAAATGTACTTTTGTACGGGGCCTGGGGTTGTAGCTCAGTGGCAGAGCACTTGTCTTGCCTGCATGAAGCCCTGGGTTCAATCCTCAGTGCCACATTAAAAAAATAAATAAATAAAGATTTTTTAAAAAGTACCTTTGTACTAAAAGTTTACTAAGTAAATTAATAAAGTACATGGGGGCTTATTTTTTAAATAGCAAAAATATCCAAATTAAAGAAATGCCCTTCTAGAACTACTAAAACTACTTTGGCATTCAACTGTTGGCATTAAAAATATGGAAATTACATATGGTTCTTATTAATTATAAATAATTTTTAATAAATGTATCAAGTGACTCCTATTAATTAATTGAGCTCATGTTACATAATAAGAAACAATACAATGGCATTTTCTTAAAAAAAAAGTTCTTTTGTTCAACCAGGTTAATATTTGGATAACCTGATAACTGACAAGAGGTACAAACTAAGGTTTTCTGAAATGGGAATTTGTTTTTTTGGTTGTCTTATTTATATTTTCTAAGCCACTGATCTCACACAGGTGGAGGAGCAGGACCATCTTTGCTTCAGCAGATAAGTATCTTTGTATGTACTAAGCCCCCAGTGAGTACCAGTGAGCTAGAGGAAGGTATTGGTGTTAAGTCTCTATGTTCCCTGACCTAACAGCTGTCTTACAGATTGACTTGTGTTACTCTCTTTATGCAGGTCACACAACTGGTCTCTCATTAAATAATGACCGGCTGTACAAGCTCACCTACTCCACTGAAGTTTTCCTTGATGGGGGTAAAGGAAAACTCCAAGATGTTGTGGGCTACCGAATCTCTTCCAATGTGGATGTTGTCCTACTGTGGAGGAACCCTGATGGTGATGATGACCAACTGATCCAAATCACAGTGAGCATTTTCTGCTAAAAACAAAACGCACACACACACAACACACACACACACAAACACACACATGGATTAGATGTCAACATAGTCTTTTGAGATATGTACCATTTGATAGCACTTGTGTTGTGCTCTTCATTACATAACTATTTTATTTGTTATTTTTCTCTAAAATCAGTGCTAGATTCACAGTTTTGAAGTTTTTGCTGATCAAAAGTGATCTTATTTTTCCAAATTGATGAAGCAGGTACTATATGCTTGTGGGCAACTGAAGTATTTTGTCCAATTCTGTATATTAATCAGACATTAAACTGGAATCCATTCAAAATGTTCTTGGAGTGAGGGATCTACAGTCCATATCATGTGAAAAACAATTGAGACTACTCTAAGTGAAAAGCAAGATATATTAGGAGATTCTTGATTTAACAAGAGGAATCACCATTGAGGGAGTACAACTGTTTTGCATTCTTCCCAAAGAAAGAACCAAGATCGCTCTTACACAGCACTATTTGGTCAATATGGATGGTTTAGATTCATATATTGAGAATGAAGTTCAATTACATGGTCTATGATGACTCCATACTTGCTTTTCCAAAACCTAAAGACAATAGATTTTTTTTAAAAAAATAAAGTCAGTAATTTTTCTGCATATTAATGTGAAATAGGTACAGGAATCAAGTACTTGAAACAAATAGTTTCTGATGTCATTTGCAATAAGGCTCGATGCAACTCATTTACCAAGTTATCTTTGCTTGGATGTCTCTGGTGGTTGTTGTATTTTTCAAATAGTATCAAAGCATCATCATCCACTTCTCTGAGCCATTTCTCAAGAGAACAATAAACTATTCTGCAAAAAATCATTACATAAATCCTTGTTCAGATGGTTTACCTTTAATTTTATATATACAGATATGGTAGAATGGGGCAGGAGTCCTTTCAGACAAATAGTACAGAAAGCAATGTGATCAGCAGACAGCAAAGGCTCAAACAAGTGACGAGAGTGAAAGAGGTGTGGAAGAGCTGTAGTCATATTGCCGTTATAGTCTGAAGTCACAGGATTCTTGAGTATTGATGTTTTGCCTAATTTGAAAAATCTAATTTTAAAATACCTTCTCCATTCTTGTTAAGTTACAGTGGCAAGGTCCTATCCTTCATGGATTGAAAAATGACAAGCTTACTTGGTCTATTACTTTGTCATTTTATTTTCCAAGAGGCAGACATCGATGCTTTTCTAACAGGCTTTTATACATGACTCTAGGTAACAGATGTAAAGGTGGAAAATGTGAATCAGCAGAGAGGAGAAAAGAGTATCTTCAAAGGAAAAAATCCACCCAAAATCATAGGAAAGGCAAACCTGGAAGCTCTGCAAAGACCTGTGCTCCTTCATCTAATCCGTGGAAAGGTAAAGGGATTTTGGAGATTCCACATCTTTCTTCTCCAACTTGCTATTTTTCTTCTCTTTGTTAGATATTATTTTGAGGAAATCATGTTGTCACTACTTTTGTAGTAAAAGGAATTATTTCAAGAACAAATTTTTAAAAATTGCAAATGAAATGTTTTCAAAGTAAATCAATGACCTGAATTCTCTTATACCTTTTAGACAATTTGTTTCCTACTCTTGTGAAAATCTTTACAGTAAAGTATTTATTGATGAGAAGCACTATTAAAAAGTATATTCCTTATTCAGTTAGAAAAAGTTGGGATGGTATAACACAGCAAGACATCACAGCATGATTAGATGAATTCAAGAAAGTAGACAAATTAGAATGAAATGATATATCTTAGATAAATAATATTAAATTGTTTCAAGGGTATCAATATCTAGCCAAAGTACAAAGTCAAAGCTTTTAAAGGGCATGGAATGTCTAAGGTGTGGTTGATTTTTTTTTAAACTGCTTAGAGATTCTTAAAAAACTATAACTTGGAAAATAATTTAATGGTTAAAATAAAGAACGAATGCTATAATATGCATTTGAAAATTTGCTTGAGATATTCTGCAACAGGTCATTACTTATGGTTTGAACATTGTCTAATTTAAATGGTCTTAATATATTTGGAATTGAGAGGCAATTTTTCACAGGTACAGGGGTTTGAACCCCTGGTGCTACATTCCCAGTTCCTTCCTTCCTTCCTTCCTTCCTTCCTTCCTTCCTTCCTTCCTTCCTTCCTTCCTTCCTTCCTTCNTATGACCAAATATGAATATATATATGATGTATGTATTCACCTCTCCTATGACCAAATATGAATCCCCGTCTTCAGGAATGCGTCCTCTTCTCCACTTGTCAAGACACTTTCTGCGTGTGGGTTTTGCTCACAGGCCTGTTATTTTGTACAGTTCATGTCCTTCCAGACAGTTGGAAATGACCAGCCCTCTTTAGAACACTCTTGGCACTTTGTAGCTCACTGGTGGCCCTTATCACTTTTCTTTGGACCACTTGCATTCGTTTCTAGATTGTGACTTAGGTGGAGGAAATGCCCATTCCTCTTTCTGTTCAAGCCCTCTCCTCTACTTCATGTTCTCCCACTCCCTTTCTCTACAAAGTCCCCAAAACCATTCCCTGTACTGACTGGCGTAGTATTCCATAAAGTCTTACCCAACACCCTCCACAGCCCAGAGCCCCTGAGCTTATTTCTGTCAAAGCCTGTATCAAAGAGTATTGCAATTTTCTCTATTTATCTGCAGTCTACATTCAGAATTGAGTTTCTTATGGGAAAAAAAATGTCTTTATTTTCAACACCTTTCTCATAGTGGGAACACAATAAATGCTTGTAAAATAAAGGGATAGACAAACAAGGTTATTTGGGGCTAAAATAAGTCAGACTTTGAGGAAGACTTTCCTTATTGTTGATAGAATAGTAGTAAAACCTCACTGGGCACTTCCTGTGTGTCAGGTGCTGACTGAAGACATCACCTGTATTGTCTCTTATCTTGGTGACAGCCCCAGGAAGCAGGTGTAGCTTTATCATCTTGTGATAGACAGGGACCTAAGTTAAGAGAAGTTAAGAATCTTAGCTAAGGCCACACTACTGGTGACTTGGAAGAGAGTCTGTGGTCAAACTTCTAGGTTCTACTATCTTTCAGCTGGAAAGCATTTGCGAAAATGCCTCTTTGTTTGACGTGGAGTACGCATTATTACATTCTTTACCATATGTGTTCACTTACTTGATTTGCATATGTCTCAACTTGGTTAATAATATGACATACTTTTATTTTCTTCTCTGAGCTTCCAACATAGCAAGACATTTGAGTCTGTAAAATATTAATTGCATTTATAATCTTAATGACACCCAGTCATTTTATAGCTCCTTCACTTACAGTTGAGTACAAAGTCTCCTGCTACATGCACAAAAGAACTCACTGCCCTCTCTGTTCAAAGGCTGGGATGGAGCAGCCACGTCATTTATTTCAGTGATGCCAATGTGCCAGTTCTAGAGGAGCTCTGATTTGTCATGATTTACTGTCACCACAGGTTAAAGTACATCATCATATCTCTCAATTATACGATAAAGTACTTGTTGGAAAATACTTGACCCCAGAGACTAAAAAGCCAAAGTGGAATTTTCAGCTATATCATTGTTAGAAAGATCATTACTTTGGGAATTCAGCTTACTGTGAGAGAAATTATGCAAAGACAGGGTAAAAATGCTGAGGTGCAATTTTCTTAGGGAGCATTTTTTACTGAAATTAAGTTTTACTGGAAATTTCTATGATTTCAAGGATGCTCATCAGCATGTATTTTTGTCCTTCCAGAGAGGTCCTCCCTTCTCCCCTTCCCATTTGAAACTCCCTTATTTACATTATAAAAGAAAACTCATCAAAATATTCATATGCATCTCTCTCTCTCTCTTAAAAAATTCATATGCATATTCATCGCACATGTTCCTTTTTCCATTGCTGCTCATTTTCCCTACATAAGTGTTTGGGTGCGACTCTGGTTTTGCTCTGGTTTTGTCTACAAATCATGAAGTAAGTTGGAAATGTGACGGGTTATCTGGTTGGGCTGATTAACACTGACAAGAGAAAGAAGCCTCAAGTTGCAGCATAAATTCATTTTTTTTAAGCCTGAAATGCTAATCTAATTAACCAGATAATTATCAGCTTTCCGTTCCTGGTTTTGGTTGTCTGTATTGATTAAATTAACTGCATGGCTGCCTAGTTGGCCTCTTATTTTGTGTTGTTTCCAGGCATTAATTTGTTCTATGAATCTGGCAGCCTCCCTCCTGGACACACACTGAAACTTCAAAGGAACTGTGACACCTTAAGAGTTTTCAAATTCTCCATCTATTCCTTCATTTGTTTGTTTTCCAAAGTGCCATTTCCTAGCTGTGCTGGCTGAGATACATAACTAAGATAAAATGACCAATCACTGTTGGCTGGGATCTTTTCATTTATTTTTGCTATTTGGCCAGTCAATATAATTTTTCTTTCTTTTGTTTTTAAAGTGTATATAATTAAAGGAGTGTGTGCAGAGATACATCTCCTTTCTATAGACAAAATGTGAATGATGCTGGATTCTGAGAAGATGGCCACCCAAATTTGATCAAAGGAGGCACTGCCTCCCTTCCTGACAACCTTCCCAGTCTCCTTCTAGATTTGGTTTCCTTGGGTTAAAGGCTTAGTTTATAACTTGGTTGTGCCTGCTACTGTGCTCTGGAAACTTTGGAGACTGTGGATTCAGATAAAAACCTTGTGTTCTGGGATGTTCAGAACCATCTCAGTACCTAATGAAGTGATCAGCTTTATGACCTGGGTATAATAAAACTTAGTTCCTATTGTGAAATAATGAACTTATTCATTATTTCAGAACTGTAAAGTTCTGTTGTATGATTGTTTTTTAAAATAATTTTGACACTTAGCAAATAGGGATACAAATACTATCTCCACTTTGGATTTCACTGGTCTGCTCTGAAGAGACAGAAGTTAAGCTCCAGAGGTAATAGTCACACAAAAGGGGGAAAAAAGACTAGTCCCCGTTCCTATTTCTAGGGAAACAATAAAACTAATTGAAAGAATTAATTTTTTTCTTTGTGTCTCATAGTTTACATTCTTCAAGCTTCTGGGGAAAAACAAGTGAGTCAATAAGAGAAGAGTATTTGATCTTTTGCATAGTAAAAAATTAAATTTGAGAACTGGGTTTCCTAAAATTTCATGTAAAATTTAAATAGTTCTGTAAATAGGCACATTTTGTAATCTGGAAGGAAAATGAAGTGAATAATGATACAGGTATTTTCCCCACTTAATGGGGAAAAAAACAACTATGCTGTCTAAACTATTGAAGTCTCGGGCCAGAATATACCAGCCAGACTCATGTGCACAACACCACTGAGTGGACACTAACTCTCCTGGGTTCAAGCAATCCCATTAAACATCTTAATAGGTATGTTATTTGGAGATATCATACCCCCAGATATTGCAAAGGAAATGGCACTATCATGGCTAAAGTAAAGAAGACCCAGTTTACTAAAAGAAAGAAGACCCCATTTACAATATAGAACATCAGAAACTCAGCTTGGATTTAAGAAATTGCCAGTGATTTGTTTGAGAACATGATACCATGGATTTTCAGACACTGAGGTCATTATTCCAGTTCCTTTTTAACTGGGACAAACAACACTATTCTAACATTTATAGGTTTGTCCAGTGGTCCAGTGTAATGACTAAATTGATTGTCAGATAAAGTGTCTAGTAAATATGTCACTAGGCAGAGTATATGTACGAAATAAAAATAAAGGGTTGAGACTGTTGTTCGGATAATTTAGCCAAATATTCTCTTCTAATGCATGACAGGTTTTTATGTAGGCTGAATTGTTCAGATTTATATTAATTGAATCATTACATAATTACTGAACTTTCTATTTTACTTGAAAAGTCATGGTTGTTTTTCAAGATGAATAGGAATGCATTCTAGATATTTCTGGTAGAAATTCTCAGCTATAATTATCACAGACCTTGGGAATCTTTATAGGGAAAACATATCTAGCCTCTATTTCTAAAACTTGTGAGTCTTTGGAGTCAATATAGGATAAAAAACAACAGGCTGCTTCCCAGAGAATTCTCTCTGTATATTTATCCTGTTTCTTACACATTGGCTAACTTATCCAAACAATAAAAGACACAGTACCTATCTGTACACGTGGAAAAATGAGAATTCATACCCTATTTGAATCAAATGTATGATATGTCAAGATCATTGTATTGTCTTGAACAACTAATAAAAAAAGAAAAAAGAATAAAACAAAGATAAGTTACTTATTATTGCTACCAAATCACAGTCACCTCTTCTCCTCCTCTTTTCCCTATCTTCTAGAAGAAACTCAAAGCAGTACCTGGGGCAGCCTGTAGCAACTCCATCTCAAATCTTGCAACTTTCTGTATCTCCTTTTACCCAAGGTCAACATGAATGCCCTGGAAAAAACCTTGCCCCTCTGGAATTTTATCCTTGGGCATCTTGGCCATGCCTGGGTCCTTATCATGACCTTCATAGGCTATGCTACCTCAGAAGTTTCAAGGGTGACAATTGTCATTTTTTTTTTCCTGAGAACCTTTTTATTTGCTGTTATTTTAAATCCTGATTAGTTTCATTTCAACAGCGTTGCAGGTAAGGAACGTGGTAATATGTTCAAAGGGACTATACCTAATTTTTCTTTCTTGACCAAGTCTTGTTTTAACAGAAATCCCAGCCTGTACCAGTGCTCTTTCCTCCCCTATGCAGTGCCCATCATATTCAGAACCTTCACTGTGAGCCCCTCAAATTTCACATCTTAAGTGATCTATCTTCTTAGAAGTCTAAATCGCTTCTTTTCACACATACACAAAGAACTCACAGCTTTGTAGTAATAGAGCACTTTCTCCCAGAATTAGTGGAGGTGAGACTATTACCTTTCTAGTCATTTATTTAACTAAATCTGATAAGTGATGCATTTTTGCTTCATATATATTTCTTCTTTTTTTTCTTCATAGGTCAAGGAGTTCTACTCATATCCAAATGAGCCAGTGGCCATAGTAAATCTCAAGAGAGGCTTGGCTAGCCTATTTCAGATGCAGTTAACTTCTGGAAAAACAGATGAGGTACTTAATAATGAGTCAGTGTCTTGTTTGTCAATAGGGTTGCCAAATTTGTTTATAAGTTCTTCTTTTAGAAATTCAGTAGATGAGTTACTATTATGGTATATTGCTCAGGAAAGATGAGTTGGTTGCTCAAATCTCATTTACATATGAAACAATTGTCATTTATCCCAATGTTTTATTACTTAAATACAAGATAAAAGGATTTAGAATCACTTCTAATAAGCAAGGGGACTTAGAATAATTGTTAGATATACAGAAAACTTTGGGGATCATTCCAGTGATCTCCAGACATCACTGTGTACCACTACCCTATGAGGATTATCCCAGAGACTGTGATCAGTAGAGTAGGGGACCTGAACATCTGTATTTTAACAATCTCCTCAGATAATTAGGATGCACTGTCAGTGTGGGGAACTAATAATTGGAACTAATAATTTTGCAAATAAGGAAACTGAGGTTAATTGGGGAAGTTAAACAGATCCACTAGTATCACACTGGTAATCAGGGCTGGACTCCAACTTTCCTAGTCTGAATTTAACTAGCCCACAAATGGAAGAGAAAATCTGATGGCAGGGCTGGGCCAAGGGAATGATGGCTAGTTTGCTAGAGTTGAGGCAGACTGGAGCTGGCAGATCCCAGGGGAAAGCTCAGAGAAGCTAAACTGGGAAACATTTGCCTAAATTCAAATTGATGAATAATGAGTTTAATTAATCCCACAGATTTTTAAGCATACAAAGTAACACACACACACACACACACACACACACAGAGTCTATACACAGCCTTAAAAAATCAACTCTCCTAGCCACATAATTATCTACTTACTAGAGATTTCAGTTATTGCCAGGCCATTTGTCCAACTCTTATTGGGCATAGAGAGAACTATTCCTGGCCTAATTGAAAGGATGCTGTTAATCTTCAACCAAAGAAGGTGAGAAAGAATCAACATGCTAGAGGAGACTGAATTCTCTATTTTTGTTTTGTCATCCTGAAATAAAAAGCATCCCCCAATGATGTATTAGGGACCTCCATTTTCAAATCACTTCCCACTAGAATTAAAAGATTTCTGCCAAATTCCAAACATTATATTTTTGCTTTTCTTTTTTAGGAAGATGTCTCTGGAAATTGTAAAGTGACCTACCAGGCTCATCAAGATAAAGTGATAAAAATTAAGGCCTTGGATTCATGCAAAATTGAGAGGTCTGGATTTACAACCCAAAATCAGGTAGGATCAAATAATTACATGTTGTACAGATTAATTTTAAAAAATAGAAAAATAAGGTATAAATATAATTTGGAAACATTTATATTTTTAAGTCATAATTTCATATATGTCAAATAAGTAGATTTAGTTAAATATGTTGTAGATATGGGTGATGGGGAAGGGGATAAAAGGGTAGTTCTTTTGAAGAGTGTGGGATAGTTATATATTTGGTTTACTTCAAAGAATAAAAAGTGTATTTCTTTTTTAAAAAGATAAATATTTATCTTTTTATTTATTTAGGTTTTGGGTGTCAGTTCCAAAGCCACATCTGTCACTACCTATAAGATAGAAGACAGTTTTGTTGTAGCTGTGCTTGCAGAAGAGATACATGCTTTTGGGATGAATTTCCTCCAAACCATCACAGGAACAATAGTGTCAAAGTAAGATAATGCTGAAATTATAATTTCCCTTACTGTTTTTTGA
The DNA here is from genome assembly GCF_001458135.2 of Marmota marmota marmota. Classification (NCBI taxonomy): domain Eukaryota; kingdom Metazoa; phylum Chordata; class Mammalia; order Rodentia; family Sciuridae; genus Marmota; species Marmota marmota. The sequence goes on from NW_026000057.1 coordinate 30,092,886, forward strand.
CATTATACTTGGTTTATAAATGTTTGTGTGTGTGTGTGTGTGTGTGTGTGTGTGTATGGTGTTCCCTTATTTGACTGTGGGTTTCTTGAAAACAGAGATTACATCTTAATCACCTTTATTTTTCACATCATCTATAATAATACATGGCACAAAGTGAATACCATTTTTAATAGAATTTCATTAGAATTATTTATTGACTTGAATTTAAATTTAAAAAAAAGCAAACTACTAGTTCATTTTATAATTTCTCTTGTGTTTTTTAATGTCATAGTTAAAAAATGGTGGCATTTGCATTTTATTCTTTGGGAGTCCCCCCCCCCTTTGTTGTACTGGGCTCAAACCCAGGGTCTTGTACACATTAGGCAAGCAATATGCTACTGAGCTACACCCCCAGCATCCTTGAGAATTTTTAAAGTTATTAATAAGAAACATAGAAAGTTCCATAGTGAAGAAATGTGACACAATTTTTGATGAGATTTATAGCATGTAAATATTTGAGCTTGTTGTATGAATTTAAGACCAGTTCTCTGATCAGAATGGTTCTAACAAGATTAAGAACTGAAATTTCAACTCTGTTTGTTTTATTTTGATATTTTAATTCAAAAAGACATTTTCAACAGTAAGTGAATTATATGTTATGCCATTGCTTTTCAAAAATTTCCTTTGAACTGCTCCTAACATCAGAATTAGATGGATGCAAATCAGAGGAGAAGTGTCTCAAACCATAAAAACCTTGAAATTTTATTCAAGTCTCATCTGGAGTTAAATTTTGCATTCTACTTCATGCTCTTTACTGTTTTCATATATTCTTATATAAAATAAATGGTTAAAATTGTTTATCAGGTCTATCCAGTTTCTGTTTCCTTATAACAAATTCAAATTCACCACAAATTCAATGGTATAAAAAGCAATGATCACTGTATTATTCTCTCTCATAATTTTGGGCTTGCCTTGGCCTGGTGTCTGCTAAGCAATGACAGTGACAAGCTAGAGCTAGAATTATTCTAAGGTTGCTCCCTCATGTGTCTGATGCTTGAGCTGAGAAGACTCAATCATCTCTCTTTATCTCTGGTCATGGCCTATTCAAGTGGCCAGACGTTTTTATTTACAAATTTTTATTGGTGCATTATAGTTGTACATAATGGTGGGATTTATTGTTACATATCTGTATATGCACACAATATAACAATAGAATTTGGCCAGTATCATTCTCCAGTATTTTCCCTTTCCCTCTTCTCCTTCTTCCTACTGCTTCCTTTGCTCTACTCTACTGATCACCCTTCAGTTTTCATGAGATCCCCGCCCATCTTTCTTTTTCTTTTTCCTTTGTAGCTTCCACATGTGAGAGAAAAAATACTGACTTCTTATGTGACAACTCAAGACTCCAAAGGCCTATGTGCTGATGGTGTGCCAGATGAAAGCTGAAGTCCCTTTTATGGCCGAGCTTTAGAAGTCACACTATGTCTCTTGCACTGTTCTCTCTTAGTTGGGGCACCCTTATCCCATTTCAAGAAGGGAGATGATGGCAGAGAGACTAAGTTCTGGAAGATAATATTAGATGAAAATATTGTTAAGTCCATTTTTGGAAAATAAGCCTTCCTAACTGTCTGTTAATAAGTGACGCATGGTTGTATTCAAGTATCATTTTCAGAAAGCTGGGCTAAATTCAAGCAGGCTGACATCTCACATCTGGTTCTGCATCCTGGAGGAGAATTTTCTCTCCTCTATTTTCTTGTCATAATATTTTGAAAGTTGACAAACTTTTGAATCATTGAACATAATCACTGCTTTATAAAGACTTCATAATTATCTTGAGGTTTCAGTTATCCCCTGGAGATACCCAAGTTTGAACTTTTACAACTTGAATAACCTGTGTATTTTGTTTTTCAAAAGAATGACAATTTGTATTATTCACTCAGAAGAATGCTTATAAAGTGCTATTTCTCTTTGGCATGATGCAGGCAGAAATTAGAGCTGAGGACAACGGAAGCAGGCCCAAGACTGAAACCTGGAAAGCAGGTTGCAGCAGTAATTAAAGCAGTTGATTCAAAATACACAGCTATCCCTATTGTGGGGCAGGTCTTCCAGAGCGAATGTAAAAGATGCCCTTCTGTAAGTATGAAAAAATTGAGGGCTAATAGTGGCTTAAGATTCTATTTTCCTTTTCTCTCCATTGGAAGCATCAGCTAATTTTATGAAGAAAGTTTCTAAAGAACTACCAGCCACCACAAAGTCAGGGTGATGTAGCCTGAACAACACAATCCTGAGATGATGCGTGATAGAACAATAATGAAGAAATAATTACTACTTGCTTAACAAAACATGTTATGACTTAAGGACAGCCTTTTGAAAATCAAACCTGGAATTTAGGTTATGGGAGGGAAGACTTAATGAAGCTGGGGGAAATAAATGTTCTCAAGAACACAGGCAAGTGTTTGAATTTTGTAAGGGCAGAATTGTATATAGGTTTGTTCAGATGTAAGGTACTTTATTGATCCTAATGTTCTAAGTATTGTTGTTCAGGATTAAGGAGGATTCCAAATTCTCTGCCTGAATTAGGGTACGTGTCTCTACCATACTTCAGTGTCTTCTATGACTACAGCCACAAAGGGGATATTCTTTCTCAAAGGCAAACTATAGATCAAATTGTAAGATTTTCAATGTAACAAAGAGAAACTTCATTGATTGCATGAATCAGTTGTGCTGTATGGTCACAGAAATGACTTTAAGGGAGATAAAAATTATTTAAGGGAATGACTAAAGAAAGGAATCATATTTTCTTATGTTGTGAACTATTAGTCCCCCACCACAGTTATTAAACATTATGAATCATTTAAGATTATTTATTGCAGAAAGTGTTTATGTTATTGAGGACTTTGCTTTTCCAACTTCAGTATAATGTTACTACAGCAACTTTCTAAAGAAAAAAATCTAAATTCATGTAGATGTGCTCTTTGGCTTCAGAAACAACCTCGTAAATATGAAGTTAAATATAGCTAGAATTTTTGCATTGGAATATCCTCTTTGGATGAGATAGCTAAAAGGGATTTGCAAAAGAGAAAAATAAGTGTCTATTGCTTACAAGAAGGGATGAATAATTTAAAAACTAGAAGAATGGTGATTATCACAGAGTTAGAAATTTAGAGGTCACTGATGCAATTTAACAAATTCTGTACAGCTAGGTGAAAAGTAGTCAAGTACGAAAAATAAGTTCTTTAGTTTTTCTCCAAGCCAGAAAATGTCATCAATTAGAATTATTTACTATTTAAATATGTCATCAATTAGAATTATGTTTTAAAACCAAAGCAGAATAATTGTAGTGTGTGTGTGAGAGAGAATTGCCTTTATGTATATACTACTCTGCTAAACATAGATATAAGTTCAGACCTCAGTAACAGTAAAACATTAAATTTCATACAAACAATACTGTAAAAAGAGCAGGGAACCAAACTATTGAAAAAAGTGCCATCCAGTGAGGGGCAAATGAATCAGAAACCTGTTACAATACTTCAGCAGTTCTGATTTTTTTTTCCTTACAAAATATCTTGCTGTTAATTAAAATTCTGCACAATTTCACTAGGGTAGTCAAAGTCTGGTCTCTGATATAATTCCCTTAGTATAGCCATGGGATGACCATATGCCCTGGCACAAGTGATTTATTTCCCAAGGTCCTTCAAATTTATTACTAATAGACAAAAATGATCCTCCTAAGAGGAATGGCACTCAAGGTTAGCATGCCTCTCAATTTGCCTCTGGCCTTCAGGAGTGGTGTGTTACGGGCAGGGAGACAAGAACCATACTGAGCAAAGATACAAAAAGCATCTTCTGCTTGTCAGATACAAGTAAAATTTTATTTCTGGGGAGAACAGCCTTTTAAATGTGGATGCTCAGAACTACGAGCAGGACATGAGCCTGTGGCTATGTTTTGTAGCTGTCAGAACACTGGCAGTCCATCAGGAAACACCTGGAGCCTGACAACCTCTCCAATGCTGAAGCTGTCAGAAACTTCCTGGCCTTTGTTCAGCACCTCAGGACTGCAAAGAGAGAAGACATCCTCCAAATTCTGAAGACTGAAAAGAAAGAAGTACTGTAAGTTCCCCAAACTTACAGTGGGTTGATCTGTCAGGAAAACTCTGCTGAGTTATCATTTTTATCAAGCAAGAAAGACTCCTTCTAAATCAATTGCCCCACCTCCAAATCAATTATTCTGTTGTTCTACATTTTAACCAACAATTATATATGCCATAATGTAATGACTTAATGGTCACTGGACCAAAATTCCAAGAACAAATTTTAAGAGTGACTCAAGATGCACATATTTTAAATTAGAGTTAGATTGGCGCATAAGATAGATAAAGCCAGGGCTTCATCAGGACACCCTGGCACACGGGTGCCTTGCTGTTTTTGCAATTGTGTTTTCAAGCTATTAATTTATGTTTGAAAAGATTTCAGAGTTGACTGAAACAAACAAGAATGGTACGACTTTTCCATTGAACAATGTGATTTCATTAAAGATCTAACTGATGTCTCATTTTATACAGAAAATTGAGAACTGTTGTAAGTAACCAAAAGAATCTAGAGAAAAGAAATTCACACATTTTGCAATTTTTGGTGAAAGAGTGATTCATTAACATGTGTAAAAAAGAAAGTCGACTCTATTAACATAATCAAAAATGGAAATTGGCCAAGTTACACACACACACACACACACACACACACACACACACGGCAGCCGCCGCCCCCACAGCAGCTGTCAGAGTTCAAAGGACTCAAACAATCAAGAAGAGAATTCTGTTTTTGATCTGAAAAGTCTGTTTATTCTTGATCATATTTATTATTTACTTCCCTTAAGGATATTAAAAAATAGAAAAAATATCAATTTGATGAACCACCCCTTTTATATATTACTGGTATAGAGAAGAATTTGAGCTTAATTTATAATATTATTTATATAATTTTAATTTTACAAATGTTCAAATTATTCTTGACTTAGGTTAATATAGTAAAATTAGCTTGTATATTCTATGTATATATTGTTTAAATGAGAAAAAGAAGACTTAAGGGAGCAATTTAAATAAAATGGGAAGGGGATCTTTTTGAGAAGAATTTTTTGTTGTTGTTCAAATAAAAATATTTCACTTCTTCAAGAAATTCAAATCAGTGGAGAGTCTGTGAGTGGTCGAGGTTTTTAATAATTCCTTAAGCACCTGAAGCACTGATATGTATGATGATGCCTTTTTCATAGACCTCAGCTGGTGGATGCTGTCACCTCTGCTCAGACTCCAGCCTCATTAGAAGCCATTTTGGACTTTTTGGATTTCAAGAGTGACAGTAGCATTGTCCTACAGGAGAGGTTTCTCTACGCCTGTGGATTTGCCTCCCATCCTGATGAAGAACTCCTGAGAACACTCATTGTAAGTCAAGTAGACTCAGGGAAAATAAAGACTCTCAGCAGCTAAAAGCAAAAAACAAACCGAAAACCTGCAAGCATATAAGCAGTAATTAGAAGTTGTTCAAATCAGAATGAAGACCACAAACTGTGAATACCTTCTGAGTATTCACATTCAGACTTCACTGGACTATTTCTATCCATGGATCTTTGACTGCACAGTAAATATTTCACTTAGTGTCTTTACAGTCTCACTAATTAGCATAAACTATACATTATGGAAACTTAAAGACTCACTTCTCATATGTGGGAAATGATGATATTTTAGAAGGGAAAAGTCTAGGTTATGCTTTAATAAGCAACTTAAAAATTCCTTTGAGTTAAAAATCTTCATGGTATTTATACAGATACATTGAAGAGATACAATTATTCCATTATTTAAATTTTTATATTCAATCCAGACCCAACTTCTCTTGAGTCTGAGATTTTTTTTAGAAAATTATACTCATCCACTTATGATCTAGTGGAACAGTCTGTAATCTTTTTGGAAAACAAGCCTACTTGAGAATCTGGTAAAAACAATGAAGCCCAACTTCATTTATATTTAAATTTTAAAAACTTTTTGTGGTTCACTGACTAACCTGATGAACCCAATCCATAAACTCTTAAATAAGAGTTTAAAGACCGTGGTTAGGAATACCAGGACAGGGCCCATGCTTTTAACTCTTCATTCAGAACTAGATAGTGAATTTCTAAATGTTTCAAAAGCAACATTCTGAGTTTGGTATCCAGGAACATGAAAACATTTTCCTCAAGTTATTGGTTACTTTATTCCTAAAAGTGTCCCTCTGAAATATTTAAATGTCTTAATGGCCTCTTTTATCCCTGTTAATAGAGTAAGTTCAAAAGTTCCTTTGCAAGCAATGACATCAGAGAAACTGTTATGATCATCATCGGAGCCCTTGTCAAGAAGCTGTGCCAGAATGAAGGCTGCAAACTCAAAGTAAGTGTGAATCAGTGATGCCCGCCATCACCCAAACCACCATACTTGATATTCATCTTGCTGCCCACCCATAGGATACCTAATCCTCCCCCACTCTACTAGTTTTCCTTTTCGTATACAATTATTGCCATCTAACATACTTGGAAATTCAGTTGTTTATTATATCTACTGTTATTTCTGTATACTCCATGCAGAAATGGATCTTTGTTTCCTTCAGAACCAGTAGCCTAAAATAGTGCTTGGTGCATAGATAATGATCAATAAATATTTGCTAGAAAGGGAATAGTCCATTGATATTCCTACCAAATATATTGATTGAGCACCCATTAAGTATTCAGATTTGTTTGGTCATTGTTTTATTCTCAAATGACAAATGACAATTGTATATATTTTGGGGGTCAAGTGTGATGTTTTGATACATCTATATCTTGGGAGGCATGATCAAATTAATATATCCATCACCTCAAATACTTATCATTTCTTTGTGGTACAAAAATTTAAAGTCCATTCTTCTAGGTATTTTGAAATATACAACACAATATTATTAATTATAGTTACCAGGCTGAGTGATCCCCACAATCTCTTCCTCCTATCTGACACTGTGTATCCTTGACCAATATCTTCCGTTTCCTAATTCCCCCTCTCTTGTCTTACTCTGGTTAGCTTTTGGCAACCACCATCCTTTCTCCATATTCTTGTGTAAGGTTGACTTTTTTAGATTTCATGTGTAAATGAAATGAGATAAATGGGTATTTATCTCCCTGTGCCTAGTTTATTTCAATCAGCATGTGTCCTCCAGGTTTGTCCATGTTTCTGCGAGTGACAGAATTTCTCTCTCTCTCTCTTTGTGATACTGGGGATTGAACTCAGGGGCACTGAGCCACATCCCCAGCCCTATTTTCTATTTTATTTAGAGACAGGGTCTCACTGAGTTGCTTAGCACCTCCCTGTTGCTGAGGCTGGCTTTGAACTAGAGATCCTCCTTCCTCATCCTCCAAGCCACTGGGATTACAGAAGTGCACCACTATGCTGGGCCAGAATTTCCTTTTTAAAGGATTTAGTATTCCATTATATATCTGTACCACATTTTAAAGGTCCATTCATTCTTGGCTATTGTGAACAAAACTGCAAAGAACATGGGAGTACTGATAGCTCTTCAACACACTGATTTTATTTCCTTTGGATAAATACCCAGAAGTAGGATTGCTGAATCATCAGGTAATTCAATTTTTAGTGTTTTGAGGAACCTCCATATTGTTTTCCAAAATGGCTGGATTAATCTCTAATATTACCAACTACACAGGGTTACCTTTTCTCCACATCCTTGCCACATTTTTTATCTTTCAACTTTTTTATAATAACCAGTATAATAGGTGTGAGGTGATATTATTAGGCCTTTATGATTATGGTATCAGCCTTGATGTATGATTTGCAAATAATTTCTCCCTGACTGTGGTTGTCTCCTTACTCTATTAATTGTTTCATTCTGTGCATAAGTTTTTTGATTTGATGGAGTCCCATTTGTCTATTTTTGCATTCATTATCTTGTGCTTTTAGAGTCTTACCCAAGGACTCTCTGCCCATATCAATGTCCCCCTGGTTCTTTTCTTTCTCTCTCTCTCTTTTTTTTTTAAACTACGGTTTTGTAATATATTTAAAAATCCAGTAGTGTGATGACTCCAGTTGGCCTTTTTGCTCAAGATTACTTTGTTACATTAGGATCTTTTGTGGTTTCATAAGTATTACAGAATTTTTTTTTTCTAGTTCTGTGAAGAATGTCATTGGTATGTTGATGGGAATTGCACTTAATCTTTAAATTGCTCTGGGGGGCATGAATGTTTTAACAATATTAATTCTTCCAAGAGATAAACATGGGATGCCTCTTCATTTAGTTGTGTCTTCTTCAGTTTCTTTCATAAAAATGTTTTATATTTTTCGTATATAGATCTTCACTTCCTTGGTTAAATTTTCTCTGAAGTGGTTTTTTTTTTTTTCATTCTGTTACAAATAGGATTGCTTTTAAATTTCTTTTTCAGATAATATGTGGTTAGTTATAGAATTGTGATTGATTTTTGTAAGTTGATATTGTGTCCTGCAACTTACTGAATTTATTTATCTGTTCTAACAGCCATTTGATGGGGTTGTTAGGGTTTTATGTAAATAAAATCATGTGTTTAGAAAACAGGTGATTTCACTTCTTTCCTTTCCTAATCAAATGCCTTTTATTTCTTTTTATTGACTAATTATCCTGGCTAGGATTTCCAATATAATAGTGAAAAGAAGTGGTGCCAGTGGGTATTGTTGTCTTGTTTCTGATCATAGAGGAGAAGTTTTTGACTTTTCACTCTGGAGTATGTTAGTAATGGTTTTGTCATATGTGGATTTTATTGTGTTGAGGAACATTCCTTCTGTACCTAATTTGTTGAGAAGTTTTATAAATGAGGGATGATAATTTGTAAAATACTTTTTTCTGCTACCATTGAGATGATCATGTTTTTGGCTTTCATTCTGTTAATATGGTGAATCATGTTCATTGATTTGCATATATTGAACCATCCTTGCATTGTAGGGATAAATCCTATTTGGTCATGGTGAATGATTCTTTTAATGTATTGTGGCTAGTATTTTGTTGAGGATTTTTAAATCTATGTTCAGCAGTGATACTAGTTTCCACTTTCCTTTTCTGGTTGTGTCTTTGTTTGGTTCTGGTATCACAGTAAAGCTATCCTTGTAAAAATGAGTTTGGAAGGAATTGGGGTTGTGATTCAGTGGTGGAGCGCTTGCCTAGTATGTGCAGGGGCCTGGGTTTGATCCTCAGCACCACATAGAAATCAATAAAATAAAATTATTTTTAAAAATGAGTTTGGAAGTATTCCTTCCTCTTCAATTTTTTTGGAAGAGTTTGAGAAAGATTGGTTCTTTTTCAAACAATTGGAAAATTTTAGCTGTGAAGCCATCTGGTCCTGGGCTTTTCCTTGATGGAAGACTATTAAATACTGATTCAATTTCCTTTCTCATTATCACTCTGCTCAGATTTCAGATTTCTTCATAATTTACTCTTGGTTAAATGTTTCATGGAATTTATCCAATTCTCCTACATTGTTCAGTTGGTTTGTGTGTATAGACATTATTCATAGCAGTCTCTTATGATCTTTCTTATTTGTAAGTTGTAATATCTCCTCTTTCATTTCCAATTTTGCCTGTTTGGTCTTCTCTTTATCATGGTCTAGCTAGGGGCTTGTCAATTTTATTTACATTTAAAAAAAACTTAGTTTAATTTTCTTTGGTATTTATCTATTTCATTAACTTCTACTCTGATCTTTGTTATTTCTTTCCTTCTGCTGATTTTGAGCCTGTTTATTCTTCTTTTACTAATTCTTTGGGTAAAATGTTTACTTGAGACTTTCCTCCTGTTTTTATGTAGGCATTTAGTGCTATAAACTTCCTTTTTATGACTATTTTTGCTGTAACCCATAAGTTTTGGTATGCTGTGTTTCCATTTTCATTCATCACTAAATAACTTTACATTGCCATTTTAATGTCTTCTTTTATTTAAAAGTTGTCAGGAGTATATTATCTAAGTTCCACATATTTGTTAACTTTCCTTGATTTCTCCTATTATGGATTCCTAGTTACATGCCATTGTGGATGGAAAAATATTTGATATGATTTCAATCTTCTTAAATTTGTTAAAACTTATCCTGTGGTTTAAGATTTAGCCTGGGCAGATTTCTGTGTGCACTTAAGAATATCTATTCTGTAGATATTAGATGGAATATTCTATATATGTCTATTAGGTCCATTTGGTCTAAAGTATAGTTCAAGTCCAGTGTTTCCTTATTGATTTTGTTTGTATGATCTGTCTATTATCATTAATAGGGTATTAAAATTCTCAACATTTTTTGTGCTGCAGTATGTCTCCCTTCAGTTCTCTTATGCTTTATGTTTTTAAGTGATGTCATGTTGGGTACATATTATTTACAATTGTTATGTCCTCTTAATGAATGAACCTCTTTATCATAATAAATGGCCTTCTTTATTCTTACTCAGCTTTGAATGGTGTGTTCTTCTTCTACTTCTTGTTCTTAGGAAAAAAATAGATGCTAAGGTTTTCTCTCAGAACAGAACTTTATCTATAATAAATGCAGTTTATAGTTTTAAGTTTTGTCAGTGGAAATTTAGTTATTTCTAATCACTTAGAACTTTGTATGTTGTTTTTATTCTCATTTGCTCAAAGCTTCTTTGTTTTCCTGAGAGTTATCAATTTTCACATCTTCTTATATAAAAAAGCAAAAATACTCACTTTGTAAGCATAACCAAAAATGGAAATTCTATATAGATTAAAATCAAACACACCCTACTTTTCTATAATGCAAATAAAGCATTTTCTCTGTTCATATTTATTATATTGCCAGCTTCCTGTTCTGCCACAGGAAGGCATAGTTGCATTATTTTGCTTCCTAAATGCTTGCTATTTAAAACAATATTGAAAATGAGGTTTTTGTTTGTTTGTTTATTTTACAGTAGAATGCATTTTGACATATAGTTCACAAGTGGAGCACACAACTTCTCATTCCTCTGGCTGTACATGGTTCAGAGTCACTCCGGTAGTGTAATCATACATGTATATAGGGTAATAATGTCTATCTCTTTCTACTGTTCTTCCCATCCCCACAATCCCACCCCTCCCCTTGCTCCCCTCAACACAAACCAAAGTTCCTTCATTCTTTCCTATCCTCCCTGCCCACTATGGATCAGCATCTGCTTATCAGAGAAAACTTTTGGCTTTTTGTTTGGGGGACTGGTTTATTTCACTTAGCATGATATTCTCTAGTTCCATCCATTTACATGCAAATGCATAATTTTATTCTTCTTTAAGGCTTTGTAATATTCCATTTTGTATTTGTACCACATTTTCTTTATGCATTAATCTGTTGAAGAGCACCTAGTTTGGTTCCATGGTTTAGCTATTGTGAATTTAGCTGCTATAAACATTGATGTGGCTGCATCACTGTAGTGTGCTGATTTTAAGTCATTTGGGTATAAATTGGGAGTGGGATAGCTGGGTCAAATAGTGGATTCATTCTAAGTTTTCTGAAGTATCTCCATACTGCTTTCCATAGTGGTTGCACCAATTTGCGGTCCCATCAGCAATGTGTGAATGTGCTTTTTTCCCCTCTTCCTTGCTAACACTTGTTATTGCTTGTATTCTTGATAACTGCCATTCTGACTGGAGTGAGATGAAATCTTAGAGTAGTTTTGATTTGCATTTTTGAGAATGTTTTTGAAACCAAATCATTTCATAAGAAGCAACTCCTAAATAGATTGTACAAAAAGAAGATAACTAAAAAGATGGTCATTAAAAATATTTGAATATCAGTTCTGGCAGAAATCAAAATTGGTATTATTGTATGACAGTAGAGAACTATGAATTTTTATGTTTTTCAGTTTCCACAGTTACTTGAGTAGCTTATCTGCTTCAGAAATTCATGTATTAAATATCTTGTCAAAATACAAAATCCACAGAGAAAAACAACAGTTAGCTATATTTAATGAGCATCTACTCTGTATTAGGCATAATGTTAATCCTTTAATATAAAGATATATAAAACATTCTACCATCCTCAAAAAACTCTTTGTCTATTTATCAAATGCAAACAGGCAAGTGCAGTTGGCCCTCTGTATCTGTGTGTCCCCCATCCAGGATTCAAACAATCATAGATTGAACTATTGGGGAAAAAAAAATCACATGTGTATTTGTCATGAACAGATTATTCCTTCTTGTTATTATTCTCTAAAAAGTGTAACATTTACATTATATTAGGTATTACAGGTAATCCAGAGATGATTTAGGGGTTGGGGGCATGGCTCAGCAGTAGAGGACTTGCCTAGCATGCATGGGACCCTATGTTCTCTCCTTAGAACCACAAAAATAAACAAATCAACCTTCAAATTATTTTTTTTTAAATCTAGAGATGATTTAAAGTACACAGGGCTATGTGTGCAGGTTATATGAAAGTACCATCTTTACCATTCTTTACAAGAATTTGTATGTTTTGTTATCCCCAGGGTGTCCTGTAATCAATCCCTCATGCATACTGAGGGACTAATATAATATTAAAACAAACAAAGTGACAGTGAAAACACAGAAGCCACAGTGACTTTGCTGTTTGAGGGTGTTAGGGAAAAGTTTCCCCAAAATAGTATTTGAGCTTAGTCTAGAAGAAGTTTTTAGGTGAAGAAATCATAATATGGAATAAAGGACATTCTACAAGTAGCATAATTTTGTATGAAAAGTCCTGAAGTGGACCCAGTATGCTTGGGAACAACGAGAAATTTTGTGGCACTGAAACATAAAATATATATGCCTGCCCACTAGAAGGTGAGGTGAAGATATCAGAAAGAGGGGAAGTGAGAAGAAAGGTAAACAGATCTTTGCGAATAACGAGCTAAGGAGCCTCACCTCCATTCTATACAACAAGGAGGTCTGGTGAAGTTTTTAGGTGGGTGAATGACACACTCATTTTTAAAATTTTATTTTGGAAGAAGCCAGATGATATATGAACTGAGTATTGGCTGGATTAGTCAGTAAGATCTGACTAGAAACATTTTGCAATGATTTTGGCAAGAATTAATAGTTTTAAATTAATGTAGGGTCAAAGGAGAGAGAGGAGACAGATTCAAGAGCCATTTAGGAAGTAGATTCAATAGTGTTTAGTGATTGATGAGATGCAGGGAATGAAACAGAGGTAAGAATCTAGGTGACTCCAAAGCTTCCAGGTTAGAATACCAGAGTACGGCAATGCCTACCACTTAATCAAGGTTTTCAGAGCCTAATTTAATGGTGAGAGTAAGGTGGAGCTATTAATTTTTTTTTTCACCGTATTAAGTTTGAAATCCTTTGGGTCACCAAGTTGAGTTGTTCAACAGGCAGATGGTCAGAATCACAGAACAGGAGAGAAGTTAGAGCTAGAGATAGAGGGTGGTTGAAACCCTGGGAGAAAAAGGGATTACCAAGGCATGTGGCATGAAAAGGAAACTGAGTTAGTGATCAAAGTTCTTCTGATAATGGGACAGCTTGGCTCTTTTCACATTTTTAAAATCACCTTGTAAGTAGCTACAAACTATCCTCTATCACTGTCATTCAATCTTGTTAATATTTTTGAGCCACTTTATTTTAAGCATTGTTCAGATAATGCGATTTGGCCACCAAATGGACTGTAGTTAATGTTCACATTTTCTTTTCAATTTTCTGCTATGGAACTTTCATCTACCTTTTGGCCAAATCAAAGACATATGAAAGGAAACGATGTATCCTTAACACAAATATAAGGTATTTGCTGGGCATGCAATACTTATGCTACCCAAAAGGTACCTGTGATTCCATCCAGTGCTATGCCTTCTCAGTATTTATTAGCATGAAATTTTCTGCCCAGCATCAGTCTGAATGGTAGCTAAACAAGTTCACAATCAGGACTAAACTCCATGATGTCTTTTCTATTTTTTTTTTGTTTGTTTGTTTACATTTTGACTTTACAGCATCCTAATTTCATTTTCCCAAAAAATTTGTATTTGAAAAAAAAACTTATAGAAAAGTTCTAAGAATAGTACAATTTTATGAATATGTATATCCTCTTCATTTAGATTTTCCAATTTTTGAAATATTGACATATTTACGTTAACTCATTCTGTTTTATTTTAATTGAACCATCTGAGAGTACATTGTAGACATTTTACATTTTTCTCCAAAATATTTTTACTTACTATTACTTGAGTGTCATTTCATCTAGGCTCTTCTGTTGGACAAGATACATATAATTTATTAAAGGATGAGTTCATACCTATATTTCTAATTCTAATTGAACATCCAAGGTTCTTTCCTTCCTCCATTCCATAATTTTACCTTTTGTCTCCCAGAACAAGAATCCTGGGTTTTTGAGAACCCAAAATTTATTTGTTCATCTGCTCATTTCTAAGATTCACACAAAATAGTTTTGAAATTGCTACACCGATGTTACTACAAAAACAAACTTCATTTCAGTTCAAGACTTCATTACAGTTCCCCCCCGCCCTTAGGATATTTTCCATCGAAGGTACACAGTCTGAATCCTATGCTCAACAGTTGCTTGGATAAATTCTTTATTGTCTTCTTCTGTTGAGTTCTATTATCAATTTGATATACATTTAGGTTCATTTATGTTTGAATTGGATTTTAGTAATTTTTCATCCTTGTTGACTTAATTTTGCTTCTTGAGTATATAAAATGTTAATACTATTCAAAAGCCAAAACTATTTTTAAAATATCCTCAAAAAGGATATCCCTCCCACCTATTGTGACCTACCTCCTGTAGCTAAGCATTATCATTAATTTTTGGTATCTTCTTTCTGTATTTCTTTTCACAACAGCAAGCAGAAGTCCACACAAAAAAAAAACATACACACACATTCCTATTTCTTTTTTCTTGTACAAAATATACCATTCTACATATCCTCTTCTGTATCTTACTTTTTCCACTTAATAATATATTGTGGAAATCACTCCATACTGGTCTGGTAACAGAGACCTTTGTTGTCCCCGATTAGTACTCTATTGTGCCATTGGACCATAGTTTATTCAATGCCTCCTATATGCAATCATGCCAGTTGTTTCCACTATTTTTGCAAATTCACCTAATAATGAAATGAATAATTTTATAGGCACTTTGGTTTTATTGTTGGGGGTGTAGCACCAGGTCAAGAGCTGTGAATCAAAATGGAATTTTGTTAGTTTTGTCAATTCCATTTATCTTCATATGAATTATGCTTCCACTAACAATACACAAGAATGCCTATTTCCCCATAGCCTCACAAACAAAATACATTATCAAGCATGATTTTTTTAAACAAATCTAAGACTTGAAAAATGTCACTTCTTGAATTAGGTATGTGTGAAATTTATTATGTCTCCTTCTTTATTGTTTTGTTTTTGTGGTGCTGGGGATTGAACCCAGAGCCTTGTGCATGGGAGGCAAGCACTCTGCACTCTACCAACTGAGCTACACCCCCAGGTGTTATGTCTCTTTCTGTTTAGGGATTTCTTCCCCTTCCTCCTGTGTGTGTGTGTGTGTGTGTGTGTGTGTGTACACCTGTGGCCTCATTTCAAAGTTCACAAATCCTGTAGATGAATTGGGTGTTAAGAATCTTTATGATGAAACAAAAGCCTAGAAAACATGTAGTGGCAAATATAAGACCAGAACTCAGATGCTCCTATTTCTAATTTGCCTTTCCATCAAACTATTAGCTTGTCCCCAGAGGTGTTCCCCCCCTCCAGGCCAGGAAAAAAAAAGTCCTTTTGTAATTGCAGAACATATTTGAGAAGTGCCTACAAAGTACTTGCCACATAGAAGGCATTTAAGAATGTTTTTGAATTGTATAGCAGCATTAATTAACTTGGGCTTCAGGTGAGAACAAACACTTCTAAAACATTTAGAAGCAGGCCTTATGTGTCAAGCAAGCTCTAATCACTTTCACTCAATTTGTTTCTTAAGAAAATGTGTGTGGTAACATTCAGGCTCCATTTAATTTTTGTTTTAGAAATTCAATAAATGGAAAGTTATTTAAATAATCAATTGCAAGGGAATTAAAATGGCTTTCTACATTCAGAATAGATTCAAAACTAAGTCAGCCAATTACTATATATATATATATATATATATATATATATATCACACACACACACACACACACACACACACACACACACAAACACCTTTATGAAGCTCAACTTGCTTCCTTTCATGATATGTCTCAGGCACCAACAGTGCAAACGTTTTGGAAACTTTAGGTTGTTTTCTTGCCCAAGTTTTGTTTTATGTATAGTCATGAATATGTCTAAAGTGTGTGACATTTTTAGGCAGTAGTTGAAGCCAAGAAGTTAATCCTGGGAGGACTTGAAAAACCAGAGAAAAAGGAGGACACTATGATGTACCTGCTGGCCCTGAAGAACGCCCTGCTTCCAGAAGGTATCCCGCTCCTTCTGAAGTACGCGGAGGCAGGAGAAGGGCCCATCAGCCACCTCGCCACCACCACTCTCCAGAGATATGATGTCCCTTTCATAACAGATGAGGTGAGACCTCCAAGAATATTTGCAACGTGAACAGAAGGGGAAAAGCACATCTGAACATGAGTCAAATGCAAACTCCTCTCAAGTAACTCTATTTTTTCCCCCAAGTGGCCTCTCTCTTCTGCTTAGAAATAACTCCAAAGTTGCATTTAAGGCTATTCTAAAGCAGCCTCACATTTTGAATAGATAATGTTCTATATCCTGAAGCATAAATATTGAAGCATACTCTCTTATTTTAAGACAAAAAATATTTTCAGAAATTTACTTCCTCTTAGAAATTTTAAGATGTTGTAAAAATTTTCAACACTAAAATATCCTGGCTTAAGCACGGCCTCCTTTGTTCATATAACTACATTTTTAGCAGTCACCTAACTTAAAATTTTGCTGGACAAAGAATGTTTCTAACATTAATATAAACTTACTTGAGTAGTGTCTAACACTGAGAATGATATTTCCATTTTGCAGTTAAGCACCCTTCCCAGTTTTTTGTCAAATATGGTTGGCAATGAAGCATGATGGTTAGGGCACAGGCTTTTGAGAAAGACGACCTAGGTGTAAATTCTGGCACTATTCTTTCCTAGTTGTTTGTTCTTGGATGAGTTATTTAACTTCCAGATGCCTGAGAGCAAGGCCATGGTTTGAGGGAAATAGGAAAAGACAGAGGGAAGCAGAATTGAAAGAAACATTTATAAATGTCTAGTAAAGAACTTCACATACCATATCTTCTTATAGACAATGTTGTAACCAATAAAATTACTTGTTGACACAGCATACAATTATTATGACACATTTGCATTGATTCAAATATTATTTAGGAAAAAAAAGGCCATAATGTACCCTACGATTGATAATGATATGTCAAGCAGGTTCATCGAATGTAACAGATGTACCACGGTTGTCTTAGTCCATTTCTATTGCTATACCAAAAGAATTGTCAAGTGTTTTATAAAGAAAAGAAACTTAATTAGCTCACATTTCTGAAGGTTCAAGAACATGGTGCTGACATCTTCTCAGCTCTGCTAAGAGCTTATGGCCAATAGCATCACAATGGCAGAAGTGCATGCAAGAGTGGTCAGTGGCACATATGGAATAAAGATTCAGGGGACGTGCCAGGATCCCTTGTAATAACCTGTTATTGGAGGAATTAAGCCAGTCTTATAAAACTGCATCAATTCCTCCTGAGGTCGAATCTCCCATACCTAATTACCATCCACTAAGCCCTGCTTCTCAAGGATTCCACCACCTCAACACAACCTCATGGGGTCCAAGCTTCTAGCACACAAGTCTTGGGTGACACATTCAAGCCACATTCAAATTATAGCAACTGTGCTGCAGGATATGCACAGACTGGGAGACTGTGCATGTACGGGAGTGCGGGATATATTAAAACTCTGTCTATTACCTACTCAATTTTTCTGTGAACCTAATATTGCTCTAATATATATATATATATATATATATATATATATATATATATATGTGTTTTATATCTAGTAATTTAAAAAATAAGATTCTGAGATATTTCACTGTGAGGAAATATCCATTCATACAGCCATCTCTCCCCAAATCCCCATTGCCACACAACAGTAGTATTCATAAAAGTTATATTAGGAGGTACCAAGTTATGCTGTATAAGGAATGAAACTCAAAATCTCAGAAGCTTAACAAAAGTTTATTTCTCGTGGTATGTCTGATATGGGTAAATATGTGGCCATCAGTTCACTTCAGTCATGGAAGGAAAAGATGGAGAAGGCATTGCCTTAGCTTGGAAGTGATTCATATTGATTGTGTCATGGCCTATTAGCTGGAACTGATTGTATAGCTCCAACCTAATGATGAAGGAACCTGGGAAATGTAGTAATGCATGCATTTACTCACTGTCCCTGCTACAATATCAATTTTAAAAGTCTGGGTGTGCCACTGATTTTGACTATCTTATGAGCAGGTGAAGAAGACCTTGAACAGGATATACCACCAGAATCGCAAAGTCCATGAAAAGACTGTGCGCACGACTGCAGCTACTGTCATTTTAAAAAACAACCCCTCTTACATGGAGGTAAAAAACATCCTGCTGTCTATCGGGGAACTTCCCAAAGAAATGAATAAATACATGCTGTCCATTATTCAAGACATTCTGCGGTTTGAAATGCCTGCAAGGTATGACCCATTGCATGTCTCTGTGCTTAAGTTTATTTACACAGTGATATGGTACCATGTGGCTAATAATAATTGTGTTCTATTGCATAAAACCAAAGGGAGCCACATTTGCCCAAAGAGGGCTGTGTAAAAGTGAGCCAGCTAAAATAGCTTCATATTGGCTGTTTATGATTGGGAGCTCTGAGTCTGACTTTGGTTATCCTGTTCAGGCTGTTAATAACTACATGTTGCCATATGTTAGTAATGTTTTAAAGCCTAATTGCAGGACTCTTATTATATGTAGTACAGCAAAATGGTGTTAAGTTCTCACCAAATTATCATTCATCTTAATTTTCTGAATGTGAGAAATCTTTGAATCCTCATTTATCATAGTCCCAATGAATTGCCAATTTAATTGCCATTAAAGTTTAAAACTTTAGGCATGGCCTGCATTTTTGGTCCATTCAAGGTCTGAATCAGCAGACCTCACTGCTTTCAGTTACTCTTGCCAGATTCACCTCCTTCCAGTCCCCAAGTCTTTCTTCCCAAATTTATCCATGCCACTCTTCAGGGTGACTCCCCTGAAGCTCCTTCTCACTGGAATCAGAGGTCCAGAGAAGGAATTCCCATTTGCCCTGAGGTCCCCGCAGAATAGCACCCCCAAGAAAGAACGAACTTTAAGAGTCCCCCAAGGAGAGGAAAACAGATGGGGGAGGGTGGGAAATAAAGAAAAAGAAATTTAACAAGAAGAAAGTAAAAGATTGAAAGAAAAAACAAGAAGAGAGAAAGTACAAGAAACAGGGGAGGTGAGAAGACCCGAGAGAAGAGCAAGACAACGGGAAAGGAAAGGAGCCAGTGAGCAGGAGAGGGAGGTGGGAGGCAGCCAGGGAGGCAGCCATGTATTTCCAAGTGAACGGGGATTTGATTCTCTTTCTACTCCCTTGTTGCTTTTATGAGGCTTTGTGGTGGAGGTCTCAGGTGTGTTTGCTGACTATGTCTTGGGAGTCTAATAATTTAGGGATGGAAAAGAGGAGGCAATCAGAATATAGAAAAAGATGGGGAAGAGCTCAGCCTAGGAAATGGCATGAAGCAATCACAAACATTGTGGGTCGGATTCTTAGGACCAAGAAGGACATTAAAGGCCACCTTGCTTGGTGTCTCTTTGCAGTGTAGGGATCTGTGGTGTTCAGACTTCAACTGCTCCTCTCTGGTGGCCAAGAAACTCATCACCTCTGAGGAAACCTGTTTCATTCTTCGACTCTGCCCATGGCTTTGTCTGAACTGAAGTCTTCCCATTGGCCCTGGTTTTATCTCTGGAGTTAAGCAAATCATGTATAATCAATCATTCAGCCACATGAATACCCTTTACATTTTAGGGGCATCTATTATGACCCCCCCAAAGGCATATAAAGTTGCCATTTTCCCCTCTCAAAAATTTTCTACCTCAGGTCTAGGTCCAGTTTGCTTTGGTTGATTATTTTGATTTTACCATATTGTAATTTTATTATTGCTGATATTATTAGTGTTACATGGTTAAAAAAAAAAGAAAACATCTCAATACTAATTACATAGAAAAGACAGAGGCATGGAATAAGAAGGAAGACTTGGAGACCACGGTTCCTTTATGGGTTTTATTGAGCTGTGTCTGTAACTGAACACTACCCAGATATAGAAGAAATCCTGGAAACTTGCTGTTATATATCATTAGACAATGATAACATTAAAGAAAAATGTTAAAGACATAAAGTGCAGCTAATCTTAGTTTGGTACAGTTTTCCTAAACTTATGGACAATGTAACAGCAGAACGGTGATGACTCAAATAGCATGTGTTTTTCACTCCATATCCACTGTCAGCTGAAGCCACATCATAGCTGGAAGCCTTGCCCTGCTGTCATTTTAATACCAAATGAAATTTTCAGATATCTGAGTAATGAAGGGGAAAGCCCTAATCTTGATGCTGATGTCCAGCTGGCACCTCGCCCAGTCTTGGAGTGGCATAAGGAAAAATTCAGCCCCCTCCTTTTTCCCTCTAAGGATTTTCTTTCTTTCCTAATTTGACTTGGGAAACAGCCATTACAATGAATTTGCAGCTTTTTCTTCTTACACGTTGCAGCAAAATGGTCCGTCGAGTTCTCAAGGAGATGGGCACTCACAATTATGACCGTTTCTCCAAGAGTGGATCCTCTTCTGCCTATACAGGCTACATAGAACGTACGTAACCCAAAAAAGGGGTTCTCCTCCATGCCCATCCCCAGGTTGGCATTGCTGGCATTGTTGCTAAGATGCATGGTTGCTTTGTCCTTAGGTAGTCCCCGTGCGGCATCTACCTACAGCCTTGACATTCTTTACTCTGGTTCTGGCATTCTAAGGAGAAGTAACCTGAACATCTTTCAATACATTGGGAAGAGTGATCTTCACGGTAGCCAGGTAACTCATTTTCCATGGATTGTGCTTAATAAAGTGTGTAAAAAAAATAGTAAAATAAAATATCCTGATGGCAGCCCTATAGAATGTGTAAGTTGATGATGGCTTTTGTCACATGTTGCCATGATTCCATCATCTGCAAAGGTTGGATAGGTTTTTAGACATAGAGGGAGTTTCAGATATGTACCTGGAACCTAAGTAACTGATACACACAACTCGCCAGACATCCATTTGTCTTTTCAAAGGTATACGGTTCACAAAATTGAAATTGTGTCTGTATTCTTCACTTAAACTTTTTTATAAAATTTTATTTGTATTCATATATATATTTCTTTGGACCCTCTCAAGTATTTAATTCTGTAATATATTTGCCTTTTTGATTGATTGATTCAACATAAATGAAACTATATAATAGAATATGACTCTCACTTAGAGTCCATCTGTATCTCTTCAATACAGCCAGAAGAAAAAATAAATTAAAAAAATGTAAGCATTCGACAACTGGCTGGCAACTTTCCTTCTGTTGGTTTTATCCAAGATTTGGTGATGACTTATAAAACCTTCCTTATTATGAAATATACCTTCTTTTTTAGTTTTTATGAGTATCACATTATAACCTTCTTAATTGAAGTCAGTTAAGCTTTAGAAGTGATCCAGGGCCACAAAAATGTGAGCCCCCCTCAAAGTTAATTGCCTCACTCTTTAATAGTACTGTAGTTAGAATACCATGCCCTTCTCTCCAGAAGACTCACCATCTGTTTTCTGATATGCACTCAGAAATGTCAAGCACCCAGTAGTTTGGGGCTGGGTAGGAAGGACAGAAAATGTGTAAAATTCTTGTGTGGTAGAAATTAGGTTGTGAACCTTCTCATGGTATTTGTCATCTTTTTAAAAATGTTTTTAATTTTTGGCAAGGGAGAAAAGTGTGACATGGACATGTATGAGTCATGGCTTGGAGAGTGCAGGCCTCTCGTGGCAGCAACCTTGGGACAACTGTGCCAATACCTTTCCGAGCTCTCCAAGATAGGTGATTCGTTATGTATATGTAACAGTCCTGGGGAGACCAAGCGCCTCTAGGATGACACCATAAAATGGAAAGCTCATGACAGGCACAGTGGCACACATATTCCTGTAATCCTAGCAATTTAGGAGGCTGAGGCAGAAGGATTGCAAGTTCGAGACCAGCCTCAGCAACTTAGCAAGACCCTCTCTCAAAATAAAAAAAAATAAAAAAAATTTAAAAAGGGCTGTAAATTTAGCTCAATTGGTATAGTTTGCCTTGCATGCATAAGGCTCTGGGTTCAATCCCCAGGAAAGAAAGAAAGAAAGAAAGAGAGAAAGAAAGAGAGAAAGAAAGAGAGAAGGAAAGAAGGAAAGAAAGAAGGAAAGGAAGGAAGGAAGGAAGGAAGGGAGGGAGGAAGGG
>NW_026000057.1:30115371-30197146 GCF_001458135.2 Marmota marmota marmota
GGGATGTCCTGATAAAGTCAGTTTAATAAGGGGATCTTCTTTAGCTAAGAACACATTTTCATAAATGGAAGCAATGGGATCAATTGTCAAAATGTCAGTGTCTGTTGACCAAAACTATGTCACATGGCTGCCTATAGCTAGAAGGGATGCTGGTGAACATAGTTTATAATCGGGTAGGCACACTCTAAACGAAACCATGTTTCTGTTAACATGAAGGGAGAGAAGGAGGAAGCCCAACAGTGCCTCTGATATCCCTTTAGCTAATCACCCATGAAAAGCTGTTCTCAAAGGACATCAGAAGTTTACATTCGCAATTCTATCACACTTTTAATGGAAGAAAGCTCTAACCAGAGCCTAAGAGTGCCAAGGAAGTAGTTCACAATTTAAGACAGGACAACAGTTCAAGAACCACCATTAACAGTGCCTAAAGATTTAGATTAGAGAATAAAACTCAATGCAAGTTATCTCTGGGTCAGCAAACTTGTTCTGTAAACGCAGGGCAGAAAGTAAATATTTTAGGCATTAAGTCCCACCCAGTTTCTGTTGCAGCTACTCAACTCTGTTGTTGTAGAGTGAAAATAGCCATCAGCAATATATTAACAAATGAGTAGGACTGTGTTCCAATAAAACTTTATTTACAAAAACATCCAGTGGGCCATACTTGCCTTCAGGTCCTGATTAAGACTATCTTATGTGATTTTTCCTATTCATTAAGTCTGGGTGCCTCCAGCAAGATTGTCCCCTAGCTATTAAACCTAACCAATGTCTGTATATGTCATGCTGGAGTGTTTGGCAGATCTGAGTTATTATACAAATAAGCTGTCTGTGGTCCCCTGGCTCTGTAGAGCACTCCAGTAATGTCATCCTCGCTTCATAGGCACATACCACTCTAGGTCAAGTGCTGACATTAAAGGAAATGTTGGCAATAGGTGGCCTGTCACAGCCACTGGGACAGATGGAATTACTCTGTGAACTACCTCTCTCTCTCTCTCTCTCTCTCTGGATAATTGGATTACTCTTCGGAAAGGATGTCCTGATAAAGTCAGTTTAATAAGGGGATCTTCTTTAGCTAAGAACACATTTTCATAAATGGAAGCAATGGGATCAATTGTCAAAATGTCAGTGTCTATGTGAAACACAGCTACAAATCAAAGTTCTAGTAATGTGTTCTTCTAGTTTCTAGGCAAAAAATTAAACAAATATCTACTCTGGGTCAAACATGTACATTAGTTTATGCTCGTTCTTTTTGGCAGTATATTTTTGGAATAGAATTTCTTGCACATGAGGAGAAAAAAAAAGAGAGTTATGAGTTTGTGATAGCCACATATGATAGTAGAAAAAATCTCCACTTTAGAGGCAGTCTGTGGATTTATTCTGCCTCCAAGTGTAGCCTCTGGGCCTGATTTGTCCTTTCAGCTTTCAAATATAATGCCTACCATGGAAACTTGGTGTTAGTATTAAATGAGTTACCAAAGTAGCGCTTTGGGCACAAGGTAAGCCCTCAAAAATTACTAGTTTCACTTATTTTATACCTCAAAAATGAGAACTACTGCACGGTGTGGTTTAGTCCTTTTCAAAAAGGAAAGAGTAGTTTGTTCTTCTACAGGAATCTATGGTCTTCCCTCATGAAGAGATTCAAGAAAATTCCTTTATGACATCACATAAGATTTCTTCCATGGTCCCCTTGCATGAGGAAAAAAAAAAAAAGAATTTCTTAGAAATCCAAGGTACTCCTCAAAATCACATTGCAACGTAAATGTTCTCTTCTTACAAAAGGTGGATTGTCTAATAGCCATAAAATGTTCTTGTCCACAGCACTTGGTGCATCTTGACATCCCCCTAGTGTATGTATGGTCAATGAAAAAGTCAAGGTCCACTTTACAGACCCCCGCTGGGCTGGAAGGACTAACAGAATTGTGGTTTTCGAATTAGGAAGAGAGGAGAAGATGAAAAGAAAGGAATACTTCTGAGGCAGGGCACAAATTGAGTTTTCTTGACATAACCACAATTACAGTGCACATGCAGATCTCAGATATCCTGGCCCTGTAATTCATAGGTTAAAATTTGGGCATGACCATTGTTTTCTCAGGACATAAATGTGTTCATTTGTTGTGGTACATGATACAATCCCCCGTATTCTACAACAACCACATTTTCAACTCTAGACTAAACACAGTTTTAAGTATCTGTAGGAATATCTCCTGATGTGTCCTGAGATGGCACTGAGAATCTCATGCCTCCATCCAGGAGTGCCCTTCTGAATGAAAACAGTTTCATGCTACTACCATACCTTCTCAGGACATCTGATCATTAACCAAGTTCTTTGTCTGAGATTTTTCTGCCACACGTTTTGAAATTCAGGGAGATCAACACGATCCTTTTCAGAAAGTGAAATCATGGCATTTGTAGTTGGCAAATGCATGGCTTGTTTGGGCCGAGTAAGGCAGTTACATAAAGAAGTGAGTCATGCTGCAAGTTGCCAGGAACTTACAATCTTTGGAGGAATATCAAAATTGAGGAGACCAAGCTTTTTTCCCAGAATCATTATCACTTTCAACCCTTCCCATAGGCAATCTGATTCCAATCTAGCTGAAAAAAGTTTCAGCCAACATCACCCTGCCTAATGTACTTGGAAAATCGGAGACTTAAAGGTTAAAAGCAGGCAAACTACACAAAACAATGGGTTTCAGACAACCATGAAATTGCTCAGGATGGTCTGTTTGTAAATGATTACTGTGCCTCTGAAAAATGCTGTTGAGTTCATATTGGACTTGGCAGTTAATTCAATGTCATTTCAAATGTCAGAAAGCAAGGTATTAAGGCTTAGTTAAATTGCCTTGCATTCCTTTCCAAGCTTCATCTAGGCAATTCCTGGAACTTGTATATTGCACTGGGATTTTTTAATCCTGCCTTTTGTCAGAAAGATGAAGTTGTCTATATTTGACACAGCATATAATTAGAGAAGTGCTGAAGGACCGGAGTAGGTCATCTTGTCCATCCCTCACCACCATGAAGAAAGAAAAGCCACAACTGGATTTCTGATAGAGGTGCCTTCATTTTCTCTAGTTCAGTGGCTCTCAAATTTAGGCATATCAGAATCACAGAAGGGCCCATTAGAATATAGATGACTGGGCCTTACTGTCAAGAGTTCCTAATTCAGTAGGTGTCAGGGACTTGAGAATCTGCATTTGAACAAGTTCCCAGGTGATGTTGATGCTGCTTCTCAGAGGACCACATATTGAGAACCATTTGGACTTCCCAAAGTGAGGCAATGATGGAAGGAAAATACCCTTCTCAACTGGTGCTTCGCTGCTTCACTTCTTTAGTATTTTAATCGACTCATTAATTTAGCAAATCAGCAGTCTATTCCTGGTGATCAAGACGAAGACCAACATGTTTCCAAGCCTAGAGAAAGATTCAATGGCATCATCTACAGCAGGAGCTTGAATGTGCTTTGGGAAAGGGGGTTGACGAAACTGTACTTATTACTGTTATCACTATTAATATACAAGTGTATGCACATGTGTGTGTGTGTGTGTGTGTGTGTGTGTATATATAATTTTTTTCTTCTTCTTCTTCTTCTAGGAGCTTCAGTTGCAATCTGGCCTAAAGGCCAACATAGAGGTCCAGGGTGGTCTAGCTATTGATATTTCAGGTGCAATGGAATTTAGTCTGTGGTATCGTGAATCTAAAACCCGAGTGAAAAATCGGTAAGCAAAAGATTTTTAATACTCTATACAAAGAATGACAGACTTATGTTTTGGGAATTGGTCAACCTTTGGAGTTTTCAAAATCCATGCTCTCTGTTTGCAATCACTAAATCATAGAGTTAGAATTGACCACGAGATGTCATTCTGTTCATAGCTTTTCAGGAGTAGATCAGTACTTAAGACAACTCAACTGAGTATCATTCAAGTTTTAAAGACAGCATCATTGTGCCCCATAGAAGAGGGGGCTCCTCTTCTCTTTCTATTCCATTTTAGTAACTGATAAGGTTGCCACTTCAATTAAATTTTTAGCTTAACTCAATTGGTGGATGTTAAAACCTTTCTTCTTTTTTTTCTTTTAAATAATTTAACCTTTATTGTCTATCTAGCTATCTATCTATTTATTTTTATGTGGTGCTGAGGACCACACCCACATCTGAGCTAGGCAAGTGCTCTACCACTGAGCTACAACCCCAGCCCAAAACCTTTCCTCTTTTGCTATTTTCAATGAATTAAAATAAAAAGGCAATCTCTTCTATTCAGAATCTAAGTTTTAAATGTTAGGAGTCCTTAAGCTTTTAAAATTTTTTAATCAACATATCTTTTTCTCAGGTCTTTTAGATTTTCTAATCTACTGTGAGATTCAATGAAAATGTTTTACTTTGAAAGTAAAACAATGTCTCTGAGCCAATGATAAAAAAAATAATTATTCTTTTGTTTGTCATAAAATTAAAGAAAATGAAGAGGAAATGCAATTTATTTTCATATTTTAGGGTATTTAAGGGGGCAGAAATGAGATAAGAATGATAAAATTGAACCTTTTTTCTTTTTTTTTTTTGGTACTGGGGATTGAACTCAGGGGCACTCGACCACTGTTCCAAATCCCCAGTCCTTTTTTATATGTTATTAGAGACAGGGTCTCCCTGAGTTGCTAAGTGCCTTGCTTTTGCTGAGGCTGGCTTTGAGCTCATGATCCTCCTGCCTCAGGCTCCTTAACCGCTGGGATTACAGGTATGTGTCACCACACCTAGTGATAAAATTGAACTTTTATTCATTGTAAACAGTGGATGAAGCAACTGAGAACAATCTAGGTGGCATATTTAAAGTGAGGGTGACACATACTGTTACTAGAAGGAACCCAAGAATGAGAAATGGAATTGACAGTCAGAGAGCAGCATAAGTTGGGGCTTCCTACTGAACCAATTATCTTCTCTTTTCAAAGTATTTTCTAGATAGAAATTTCTCCAAATTAAACTGGATAGAATTCTTTGCAGAGAATAATCGACAACAGCAACAAAATAGTCTGGATTTTTAAAGAGGACACAATATCCCTAAGAAACTACCAGCATCCATATCATAACTAATAAGTTCTCCATTTTTCATTTATTCATTCATTTAAAAAATATCTCTTAAGCCTTTGCTAAATAGAGACCATTAGAAGGTTCTGTAAGGGATTCAGGGATTAAAACAACCACTGACCTACTTTTATGCTGGCAACCACAGCAGTAGGGATTTTAGTTTGCACAGCAAAAAATTAAGACAATCTCTTTTCTTTGAAAAAGAAAAGTATGGACATATGCCTCTGATTTGATTATGGGAGTAATTACCCACAGTTTGATTTAAAGTCTATAATTACTTAGTGATCCTGGTTGTAAGCATCCTATGGAGATTTTTTTTTTAATCTTCTTCATTGTCGTCCAAGCCACATTCCCCAGCCAGTCCAATCTGTCTCTCTCTCTCTCTAGAGGACCATGGTTGAACCTAACCTCCTGGAGCATGCCTTGCACATGCCCCACTGAAGGAATGGTTATTTGTAACTAATATTCTTTCAGATATCATGGCAACCTAGACTCAGGCCACTAGAGACTCTTTGGAGAAAGTAATTAAATGGAATTATAGAGCTACCTCAAAGCCAACAGAGCCATAGTTAACGAGAAAATTGTTATAAACACCAGTTGTTTTCTTGGAGACTTTATACTTCTTTAAATGATAGTTCAGGTGTTTCTGACCTCCTAAGAGGACTGGGTTCTAGGCATGTTTTCCTCTTGGTCCTGGGATGCCCGTAGCACACAATGTCAGACCTGGTACACATTTGGTTCCCATGTCTACAACAGAAGGGAGGAGAAGGGCAAACTTCCCTGGCTCATCTCTGACACCAAACAGACCCTGATTAGCAGCAGGACTCAATCCCACTCAGGTCACCTCTCAATTGCTAAGTATTTCCTTCCAATTGTCAGTGTCATAAGTTCAGACAACTTGTACTATCAGTCCAGCTCTACTAACTGTGGTATGAACATGTATTTTTCTCAATCTTTAGGGTGGCTGTGGTAATAACTGGTGACATCACAGTGGACTCCTCTTTTGTGAAAGCTGGCCTGGAAACCAGAGCAGAATCAGAGGCTGGCCTGGAATTCATCTCCACAGTGCAGTTTTCTCAGTACCCATTCTTAGTTTGCATGCAGATGGATAGGGCTGAAGCTCCATTCAGGTAAGAAAAGTGCTCATGGAACGATCCAGGAACATCTATGCTCACCAGGAGCTGCATTCAAATTTAAGTGTTCAGTTTCAGAATTAAAAAAAAAATCACCAAACATTAGAAATCAAGCAAAAAAATGAACTTTCTATAAAGAATTAAAATAATAATAAAACTAAGAAATCAGTTCCTAGGATACCATGCAACTCCAATGACTAGTTTATTTGATTCTGAATTAAATCATATTCTAATCCAGAAATAACTCTTCAAGATAAAAAAGAGATTTGATTTACTGTAAAAGTTACCACATCGTTTCAGCCAAAATACCAGATGTACATTTGCTGTCTGGTATCTTTCACAATTGTCCTCTGGACAGAAAGTTCAAAACGCCTGGCAACCCATTTACAATGGTTTAAAGGATAAGATGAATTCACAATTCTTAGTTATCCTGTACATCAACCTGGCCTTGTTTAACTTTGAAGTCAAGCTTAAGTGTTTAGAATTCTGAAAATTTTTAAAAATGGGTTAATAGAATGCTTAATGTCTTAAAAGCCAAATAGATACTTGTTCATGCAACTTCACAACTTCTCCTCCAATCTAGAGTCTCTCATGAACACTGTGTCCTTGAACCTTTTAACCATTATTTGGAGCAGTACTGTCCCATGGAGCTAGAATGCTTTGGGTCTAGGTAACACTGATTCTTTAGTGATAGTTATAGAAGTCTCTTTGACATAAACTATCTGACTATAAGATAATTTGTGTACTTAAAATAGCAAGTCACAATTTACATCATCTTCTTTGATAACCAGGCCAGAGTATCTCATGTTACTAACATTTTATGACCCATATAATATAAGTACAAATATGAATAGGTTATATTTTCATGAAATAAATGGTAGTGCCTTATAGTTAGAATATTAAACTATCACTAACCTATACTATCTTATGCTTAGAATAACCATCCATCCATGCATGAAAAATGTCAACCTTCTAATGGTCAAAATGCAGTGGCCACCAACCCAGCCACATGGTTACCTGGTTTGGTTCCATGTTTCACTTGGGCTTGGAGCCTTGGGAATGTTTCCTGTCAGCATTCTCAGCTTAAATCTGGTTGGACTTGCTATTTACCCTAAAGGGGAGTGTCCCGAAGGTGGGGCTTCTGGAATGAGGAGCAGAAGACATCGAAGGCCTGTGAAGCTTAGTTCTATTAAACATCTCCAAAGAAATGAAAGGCATTCAGTCCTTCATTCCAGAAAAATATATGGCAGGACTCCCATATCCCAGGCATTTGGAGTATAATTAGTAGCATGAAAGGAAATGTGAAGAAGAAAACCAACCCATTCGCGGGAGTGGAGCACAGTAATCTTTGGTACTTGAGTCTTTTGTCAAATTGTTCTGGGACAGAAGCGTCAAGTGTACACTCAGAAACCTGGCTGGGATGGGTGTGGGGTGACTTTAACGTGTGTGATTTTGTTGTTGCTATTGTCATAATGCAGGCAATATGAGACAAAGTACGAAAGGCTGTCCACAGGCAGAGGCTATGTCTCTCGGAAAAGGAAAGAAAGTCTACTGGCAGGATGTGAATTCCCGCTCCACCAAGAGAACTCTGAGATGTGCAAGATGGTGTTTCCCCCGCAACCAGAAGAATCCTCTTCAGGTGGATGGTTTTGAAACTGAGTGCTGATTTTTCACTTGAATTTGTCTCCTCTAAAGGGATACAATGTGACATGCCTAAGTACTTGCTCTCTGAGAGCACAGTGTTTACATATTTACCTGTATTTAAGATTTTTGTAAAAAGTGATGGAAAACTTCAATTGATTAAATTTGGGCCTATTCAGTACACTACCTGCAATGTCACTTTCAGTCATCACGTGACACTTTCAACAACTTTCTACTTTTCTTGTACCTCTCTCAAATCCCATCTAGCACAGAGAAATTAGTTCTGCTCTAAAAAGAAACAAGCGTTTAAAAACAAAACAAGCAAACAAAAAAACACAGACACTTAGGAGAATCCAATTTTGTTTTGACAGTTGGCTGTCGATAGATACGAAAGCCTTTGAGAGAACCTTAAGTCTGTCTGGCTTTCTAAGAGGCATATTGTCTGCTAAGGGGAAAAAAAATCAGACCTTTTTCTTTTTTTCTTCTCTTTTTTGGGGTGAGGCTGCAGGGAGAGGCTGAAGACCAGACTTTAAAAGAATGTTATTAGCCAGCTTTTAGAATTAATATTTACATCTTCTGTTTTATTAAGCATTAAGGTAGAGAATATGCATAATTAAAACACATCATTTTATCTTTCTGCTAGCCATGCAATGAGGTTGCCTGGAATCCATTCAGATCTCTACCTCCTACAAAAAACAAATGGAATTAGCACATAGAAATTTAAAAAAAAAACTAATTTTGGAAACTCCATTTGACCACTCTTATGCCACATCTGCATGAGACATGTGGCACACTGTTTTTTATAAGGGACTTCCTTATACAGGTTTCTCTGCCTGCATGTTTTGTGATAGAAGCTTGGTCGGTTTGACAACAATCTGCATGATAACCACTGTAACTGAGGGAACATTGCTTCAAGAAATGGATTTGTATTTTGAAAGTATGAAATAAAAATAGTTTCTTTATTTGCATGAATTAAACGAGCCATGTCAAACATTTAAAAATATTTATTAATAAAATCTATATGTTTATTGTGATAAACCCCAACATGAACGACAGGTGCTTATTTGCCCATTAAACATACACACATATGATGAAGGTTTAGATAGCCCACTAAGAGCTGTAAATTGAAAATGAAGTGTGATGTAATAAATATGTGGAAATCTTATTGATATCCTTGCTTTTATTACTCCCAACACTATGAGACCAAGATCACATACAGCCAAGCCTCCACAACAGAGCTGGCCAAGGTCACTAGATGGGAGGTCAGAGACATTTGGAGAACAGGCCCCTGAAAACCACAGCAGTCAGGACATGTAAACTCAAAAAGAAAGCATAAACCTACTTTTCAGAAAACTCCAAACAGCACCTTTATTGTTCTGTTACTAAGAAGGGAGAAAGGAGTCAGAAACTGAGGGTGGCAGGAGCATAGCAGATGGTTGCATCCGCCACTGAGGAAGCATCAGTAAATATATTGTCAGCTCATGCCCTGGCAAGTGGGTCCAGGGCATGAGCTGAAGATATAGTGGGCTGACACACCTCAGCCATGGGTTGTTTAACAACTCACAGCTGCCTCTTTGAAATGTAAAATACTCACTTCCCAAAAAGTAAGACTCTGGTGCCCTGAACATTTGTGCTTTGCCACTCCAGACTGCTTATCTAGCAGACTTAACCAAATCGCTGCTCACACATGAAGACAGGGCATGCTGGCAACTTTAGCATTCTCCAGAGAAACAAGAAACCATAAGCCTAGGATAAACAGTGACTCCTTTTTAGAGAAACATGGTAGAATTTTAAGAGGGATGGACTATGTTCTGCATTTGAAAATGACACATCCAAGCCAGCTCTGACCACTTCACAGTTGCAAATGTCAGACAGCCTCTATCTTCTGTGCAGATGTCTGTTGGAAACCACATGGTCCTGGAAGATGAGTCTCCAGGCCTCTGCCCAGTCAGCTCCTTCCTATGAGTGGTATGGATATAGCCAGGCTTCTCTTCTGTGAACTGTTATTTCCTGTCATGTGTCCTGTCTTCACATTCAAATAAGTGTTAAAACTCACACTTATTTAGTGTTTTTTATTTGCCAGGTATCTTTAAGTGTTTTTATATATATATATATATATATATCTCAAATCATTTAACCTTCACAACAACCTTGTTTAAAAAATAGTAATATTTCCATGTTGTAGATCAGCACCAATGAGGAAAATATAATGTATTTTAAAATTTAATGTATTGTAAAATATTTTTACATTTCTAGTAGCTACATTTAAAAGTAAACAGAAACAGAAGAAATTAATTTTAATAATGCATTTTATTTATCTAACTCAATGCATTAAAAGTATTATCATATCAACATGGAATTAATATAAAATTATTAATGGGATATTCTACTTTGGAGAAGGATTTGGTCTTCGAAATGTGATGTCATAGCACATTTCAAGATGGCTAAACATATTTTGAGTGCTCAGTATCCTAGAATGGCTAGTGATCACTGAACAGAGCAGTGTAATTATAGATGGAGAAACTGAGGCAGAGAAGACACCTCACTCCACAGAAGACGCTTTGTCACCTAGAAAATGGTAGAACAAGGACTCAGATGTACACGGTCTCACCCCAGAACCTGCTCTCTCAACTCACTATGCTATATTTATGGGATTCTTTTGGTTACAAAGATTTGTTTGTAAGAGAATGAAAATGGTAGGTCAATGAAATTAACAAATGGGACAGTAGCTACAAAGCCTTATATTACAAAGTTCTGAGAGTCATTCCCCTTACTCCATGACTCCTGTATCTCTTTCTGTGATGGTACTAGAGGCAAGTTTGAATTTACAATAACAAATGCACATTTTTTTTGTAATAGCTTTATGGAGATAGAATTTACACACTATATACATTCACTCCCTTATAGTAAATAATTTAATATTTTATCACATTCAAAATGTTGTACAGCCATCACCATAATCAATTTTAGAATATTTCCATCATTTCAATAAGAAATCTGTGCTCTTTAGCTATTGTTTCCAATCTTCCCATCTCCCGGTCCTAGGAAATCACTATCCTATTTTCTGTGGTTGTAGATTTATTCTGAACATTTCATGTAGTTGGAATTTAGCATTATACTTTCAAAGTTTCTCTACATTGTAGCATGTGTCAGTATTTTATTCTTTTGATTTGGTCAAACAGATTATATGGGTGTGCTGTTTGTTTATCCATTCACTCGTGATGGACTTTTGGTTTGTTTCCAGTTTTGACTATTAAGAATAATTCTTTGATAGACAGATTTTTGGGGTGGGCAGATTCTTTCATTTCTTTTGCATATATACTTAGGAATGGAGTTGCCACATCAAATATAACTCCACATTTAACTTTTTGAGTACTGTCAGATTGTTTTTTCAAGTGACTAAACTACTTTATATTTCCAAATGCAGCATACAAAGGTTCTATTTCCACATTCTAACCAACATTGTGTCTTTCTTTTTTATTATAGACATTCTAGTGGATATTAACTGGCATTCACTATGGCTTTGATTTATATTTTCTTAATGCCTAATGATGTTGAGAATCTTTTGATGTACTTGTTGACCATTTATCTTTTTTAAAGAAAAAGTTATATGGATTATTTTCCCTTTAAAAAATTGAGTTACTTATCTTTTTATTGAATTGCTAACATACTTCACATATGTTAGCTATAAGTCCCTTATGATATATATGATTTGCAAATATTTTCTACCATTCTGTGTATTTTCATTTTATTGATAAGATCTTTGAAGCACAACAGTTTGTAATTTTAATGAACTCTGTTATTTCTTTCATTTTGTTTGTGCTTTTGGTATCATATTAAGAAAAAGTCATTGCCAAATCCAAAATCACAAAGATTTATTCCTATGTTTCCTTCCAAGAATTCTGTAGTTTAAGTTTTTAAATTTAGGTACTAGATTCATTTTTGTACATTGTGTGAAGGAGGGGGTCCAAAATCATTCTTTTGTATATGGATATCTAGTTGTTCCAATAGCAATTTTGAACAAATTGTTCTTTCTCCCTTGAATTGTTTTGATATCCTTGTTGAAAATCAATTAACCATGAATAGGGAAGCTCAACTCTGGATTGTTCATTTAATTCCACTATTTGACATGCCATATTTATGCCATTACTACACTGTCTTGATAACTGTTGCTTCATACTGAGTTTGAAAATGTGAAGTATGAATCCACGTATTTTGTTCTTTTTCAAGATTATTTTGGTCATTCTAAGTACTTTGAGTTTCTATATGAATTTTAGAATCCGCTTGTCAATTTCTACAAAGCCCAGTTGGAACTGATAGGGATTGTGTTGAAACTGTGCATAAATTTGGAGAGTATTGCCATCTTAATTATATTATTTTTTAACCAACAAACATAAGACATCTTTCCATTACTTATATCTTTAATTTCTTTTAATGTTTTGTAATTTTCAGAGTATAAGCTTTACCCTTCTTTTGATAAATTTATTCCAAATATTTTAAGATTTTCAATGCTGTTATAAATGCAATTGTGGTTTTTCAACTGTTTATTGCAAATATGTAGAAATACATACTTTTTGCATTTATTGTGTACGTATCCTGCAACCAAGCTAAACTCATTTAATAGTTCTAATATCTTTTGGGAGATTCCTTAGAATTTTCTGCTTAAAAAAAAAGTGCACAGAGATAGTTTTACTTATCTCTTTCTAATCTGGATGGCTTTTATTTCATTTTTATTGCCTAATTTCTCTAAATGCAATCTCCTGCACAATGCTAAGTAAAAGCGGCAAGAGTGCACATAGCAAAGATGACAGTGTTGTGAAAATGTGACAGGCTGCCAAGAGCTACAGAGTAGGAAAGCAAGGCCCAAATCATGCAGTCATCACATTAGTTCTCTTTTCACTAAGTACAAATAAATCAAAGCCCATTTGAAATCATCTCAGTGGCCTCCTGTTAAAGGACGGGAACACAGAATCCAGGGGACCTATCCTAGCATTCAGAATCTGTTCAAGATTCAAATTGGTTGAAACCTCAGCATTCCTTACCAGTGGAGCTGTCCCCTAAATAAGGCAGTGAGAAGAAAAGGGAGCAGGAAAGAATAGAGAGGCCAGGCCTGGAATCTCAGCTCCATTACCTACTGGCTAAATGATTTGGGATATGCGACTCAGGTTGTCATTGCTGAAAGAGGTATGATAATTTCTATTTCACTGTGCTGTTTAAAGATCCAGGAGATAATGCCTATAAAGCATAGTGCATGGCACACAGTAGAAT
This sequence comes from Marmota marmota marmota, assembly GCF_001458135.2. Classification (NCBI taxonomy): domain Eukaryota; kingdom Metazoa; phylum Chordata; class Mammalia; order Rodentia; family Sciuridae; genus Marmota; species Marmota marmota. The sequence continues at coordinate 30,128,479 of NW_026000057.1, forward strand.
TTGGTTAATGTGTGTGCCATCAGAGATGCAGTGAGCAAGGTTCTCATCAATGGTTATTGATAAAAGAGGTTTTTATTGCACTTTGTTTCTATTCCCCCCTTACAAGTAATTGGAGAACCCAGGGTTATTTCTTCTCTAACTTTCAGGGCTGGGAGTAGTACAGCATTAGGTATCGTTCACATACAACATCCAGGAAGGTGGGACGAAGGAGAGTAAGGCAGAGAAGGAGATTTGGAGCAAGGTACTCCTGTACATCTGAAATCTTACCTCTTCCTCTTATTATTGATATAAAATTTTAAACCTCTAAACCTCTCAGCTTCTACATCTGTCAAACAAGCATCAGCCTATAGGTGGTTGTGCAGATGAAATAAGGTCAAGGGAAAGTGCCTGGCACTTCATTAGTATTCACTAATGTTAACTTTTAATATGCAGTCCTATAGCACTCCTGAGTGTCATGTTCTGACTTTGGGGAGTGAATCTATTTTTTGGACTTTTACTCATGAGCATATGAGATTTGGAAAGGTTACCAGTTTTGTTATTTTATTTACTTATCATGTAAACACTACTTTCACAATATAACAATTTTTTTCATTTTGTGTAAAACATGACTTTTGTCCATTTCTCCATAAGCCCAAGTTAACTTGAGGTTCTACTGATTTTTTTCATCAAGTTCTATTGCCTCTGTCCTCTGTGAATGTGGTAATTAATAAGAGGAAAGAATGAGTATTTTCATGAGGAAGTATGAAATGAGTCTAAAATTCAGTCTCAAAATAGGCATTTTCCAATAAGAAGTTCTTGAAAACCATATTAAGAGAATTCCATGTCTGTTATGGTTTGGACGTGAGGTATCCCCCAAAAGCTCATGTGTGAGACAATGTTAGAAGGTTTAGAGGAGAAATGATGGGTTGTGAGACCCTTAACCCAATGAGTGAATTAATCCCCTGATGAGGATTAACTGAGTTGTAACTGAAGGTGGGTAGGAAATGGTGGAGGAGGTGGGCATTGGGGGACTTGGCTTTGGGGTATATATTTTGTATCTGGTAAGGGGAGTCCCTCTCTGCTTTCTGATCATCATGTGAGCTGCTTCCCTCTGCCACACTTTTCCACCAGATGTTCTTCCTCACCTCGAGCTCTGAGGAATAGAGCCTAGTGTCTATGGGTCGAGACCTCCAAAACTGTGAGCTCCCAAATAAACTTTTCCTCCTCTAAAATTGTTCTTGTCAGGTCTTTTAGTCATAGCAGCAAAAAAATAAATAAAACAATGTCATAAATGAAATAGATAGTTTTTATGAAAGGGAAGAAAATGCCAGAAGACCATACTTCAGCCTAATCATTATCTTTCTCAGAATTTGAGCATAAGACTATTATTCTTAGTCACTATCTCCCTATCAGTTTCTTTTTCTATGCCAAAATCCATGCAAGAAATAGAGTTACTACATGAAACCTTTAAAACTTGATAATTTGAGAAGAACTCAGTAAACTTCATAAAGATAAGGGCAAGGTGTAGGAAAACCACAGGGTACAGTGTAGCACCCTGAAACTCAGAACAGCAGGGAGCCTGACAGGTCAAGGAGTGGAAAGAGCTGTGGTTTGGGGTTGAGGGCATGAACAGCCTTCCTTATCTCCACCAGGAGAGAAACAAATACCTGACTTCAACTTCTTCCCTCTGATCACCTGAGGATATATACCCATTGAAATAGCCAGAGGGCAAGAGTTCTTAATGTTCTAGACTAGGCAGAGCTGGTAGAGAGAGTCAAGAGTGGTTTGGAGGGGGGAAATAGAAGAAATCTAGCCCATACATGTGATGGGTTCTTTCCTGCAATTTGTTAATGGAGGGTCCATTAGGATGAAGAAATGTACTAGGTTGAAAAAGAATACCAGCAAGATAGATTGCCTTACCTCCAGAAACAGGGCAACGAGGAAAGCAATACAAATAAAAATAGTTTTGTGCCATTTAGCACAATGGTATAAATGTTACCCCCAAAAAATGTGTTCAAAATCTTGAGGTTGTACTGATTTTCATCATCAAGTTCTATTGTCTCTGTCTTCTGTGAATGTGGTAATTACTAAGAGGAAAGAATAAGTATTTTCATGAGGAAGTATGAGATGAGTCTAAAATTCAGTCTCAGAATAGGCATTTTCCGATAGGAAGTTCTTGAAAAATGTATTAAGAGAATTCCACGTCTGTTATGGTTTGGATGTGAGGTGTCCCCCAAAAGCTCATGTGTGAGAGAATGTTACAAGGAAAAGATAAAGAAAACATCTCTGAGGAGGTGATATTTGAACTAGGCCCCATGATTTCTTTGTTGTTACCTCAGTTACTACTTACCCAGAACTGGCCTTTGGCTTTGGCTGTGTGTATCAGCTTCCTGTACTATCCATGGCATCCAAAACCCCAGGGTGGAGTCAGTCCTGTTTATCTTCAGCTTGGGTGTGTAAACAATTTGCACACTCAGAGATCTTGCTGTACAATTGGAAATTCATAAAAATTCTACCACTGAATGACATCAGTAATCCTTTGCTACCCTCCTATTAATAAAAGTTTAATTTATTCACAATTGACTTGGAACATCACATAAACCTGTAAACTCTTTTCACCCTTCTATTTTTATTAGAAAGATTCCTGCCATAATCTTCTAGGATTACATGTAAAAAGTTGTGGATATCTCTTTCCAGAGTAGGCTTCAGGTTTAAATTACCTGATTTGTTTTTTTAGTGAAACTGAATCAACTCCAGTCTGTTTCAGAGTACCTATTTCCGCTTTTTAAAAAAAATGTACTTAAATGTATTTCTCCCACTTAGTTTTCTTAAAGATTAACCATGTAAACACAGTCATAAAATAAGAAGTCAGTGTGAGAGAAAATATTCAAATTGTTGAGATATACAAAGATACTTAAAGATAGAGCTGTTCTTATATATTCCTTAACTAGAAAAGAAGACTTTAGCACTTTAATGAGATCTGAAGCACGGTAAATACAAACTACTTGGCTAATCAGACAAGTCCTCCAAATTAAAATTATTTATGCCCAACCAAAGTCTCCCTCTATCTTTATTTCTTAACCAACATTTCATATTGCATTTAAGTGTCAGGTATTACTACAGGCACTTCATAAGAATCAAATCAGATAAGGGCTATTATATCCTCTGTCTATGAGAATCAAAGCACATAAAGTGTTAGAGAGGTTATGCGTTTCATTCTAGCCTAGGATGCATGACATTATGAACAACATTGTCTCTTGTCCCTGCAGGGTGGCTCTCCCAAAGAGACCTTACTCTTGAGTGTTCTTCTTTTCTTATCGTTCTCCTGCCTTTCTGCCTAAATGGATCTTCCAAAGCCCAGCTCCTATCCCATTTCCTGTGCCTAGAAGCTGCCAGCCACAGAGATACCTGCTTCCCAGGTATGCTTATTACATATACCCGCATAGGAATTAACCATACCAACTTGGATGACTGTTCTTCTCCATTGCCTCCTGTTGTTATATTCTAGTTTTTATTTTTTTTAATATATTTGTTTTTCTTATGTAAGTATTTTATCTTCCCAAATAAAAATGTAACCTTCTCAAACTAGGAGGATGCTATAGTCTTTAGTATCCTCCATGCAGTGGGTGACAAGTGTTCAATGACTACCAAACTACTCCCAGGGCATTTTTAACTAAGAGTGCTCCTCAAGATGGCCAAGGTGTCATTTGAAGAGGACAGATTTGTGTCACAACCTCCACAGCAAAGCAATGCACTCTGCCTCCATAGCACAGTGCTCTTATTACTCCCCTTAAAAGAATAAAACTAAATAAAATGTCAAAAAATAAAGGCTGGATTTAATTTACTAAAAAGGAGTGTTATAATCAACTTTGTGTTGCTGTGACTAAAAACCTGACAAGAAAGATGGTGGAATAGAGGGGGTCTCTTTCCTGGCTGATCCATGAAACCCTGAAAGCAGACAGGCAGCTTCTCTGCAAGGTGGGTGAACAACAAAAAAAAGAGGGGGCGCTATGCAGGAATTTAAAACCAGACATTCAAAACAGACCAAGGACACGGGAGGTTGAATATAATAAGGTAAGGGAAAATATCAACAGCGACATACCTGCTGCTGTGGCCAGGCCAAAAAACAGCCAACGATCCCTCCATGAGCATAGTGGAGGGTAAAGGAACCCATATTTTTGGGAGGCTTGAGGCATGTCTGGGTATGGACTGTTTAGAGATCAGGGACATTGCCCAAAACAAACCTGAAAGACACACTGCATAATATCTGTGTGCAGGGAAAGAAGCGGCCATCTCTCCAGGTAGCCTCATCGAGGAGGACAAAGGAAGGAACCATTCTGCAGCCATGGCACAGGTGCTGGCAGTTAAGGGAGTAGATTCCTGGCAAACCCAATTTTGTCCTGAAGTACAGGCCCAGGAGGCATAGAGTATGCTTAAGTGACCAGGAGAGAATCAAATGTGGAAAGAGGTTTATGCAGGGGACAACTGGTTGCAGAAACCCACTCAGCTCTACTGCTCCCACTCCAGTCGGATTGCTTGGCGGATCTGCTGGGAGAGATGCCTCTGGCCAGGAACTCAGAGGGGTTGGAACAGGAGAGACTGAGACCAGGAAACGTGGGATCTGCAGATGATGTAGGAAACTAAGAATTGGCTCCCCTACCACAGGAGTGAAACCCAGGGGAGATCCCTGGGGTACAGTCTTCCAGCATGGACTAGCAAGTACTGGGTCCTGGAGGTGAGCAGATTTAAATCTCCAGAACAATTGACATTAACCAAAGAGCCTGGAACCTGCCTAAGCCTAAACCCTAACTCCAGGAATTCCACAAGGGATTACCTCTCTCTCTAGCAATCCAGAGGGTGAAGCATCAAGCTCCAGATGACCCTACCAAAAACTGCTGAAAAGAGAAGCTTAGAATATTTTGAACTTCAATGGAAAGAATTCTTTAACTCTTCATCAAGATCTTTTTTTTCCCCACTTTTTTTTAAAAATTCTTTTTCTTTGTTTAATTGACCTTAATGGACACTTATACATTTTTTATATATTTTTTTCTCATTTCTAGCATTTTTGAAGTCAGTTATTTTTCATGGACTAGTTTTTTTTTGTGAACTAGGATGTTTGATCAAAATATTTTATTTTGGTATTGTATTCTACTATTTTTTTTTAATTTTTGCTTTATATTTTTACTTTATATATTTTTTTCTCCTACCTGTTTCCCTTGAGTCTCCTTTTCTTCTGCTAACAGCCAATCTCTATCTTTCACTCTTCCTTTAATTTTTTAAACTATCTTCTCTCCTTCTCCCTCATAACCATAATGTCATATATCACTTCTTTTCTCTCCCTGTCCACCATTTAAACTTGTAAACCCTTTTGCAAACTTGTTGTTTTTATTGTAGTCAATAACTGATCATATTCTTTCTGCTTATTGTGATAATTAACATTATAGACATCATAGTATGAACTATTTTGTTGAATGCTGTACCTTGTTTGAATTAGTTACAGTTATTATTTGTCTCCTCCTGAACAGTGAGGTACTGGAAACCTTCAGGGACACTGTAAGTCCACAGGGTAAAAACTTAACTGTCTCAGATCCATACTGTTAGATGGGTAGACACACAAACATCGTGAAAAAGCAAGGGAAAAAGTCACCCCAAATAAATCAAGATAATAATCCAATAAGAGAATCCATTGATAGCACAGTGGAGGAAATGTCAGAAAAGAGTTTAGAATGTAAATAGTTAAACTGATCTTCAAAGTAAACATGGTGTAAGGAATGAAATCAGAAAGAAAATACAGGAGGTGAAAGATAACTTCAATAAAGAGGCAGAGATTTAAAAAAAAATCAGAAATTCTCAGAATGAAGGAACTGATAAACCAAATTAAAAATTCAGTAGAAAGCATCACCAACAGACTAGACCACTTAGAAGACAGAACCTCAGGCAATGGAGACAAAATATATAATCTTCAAAACAGAGTTGTCCATGGAAAGATGATGTTAAAAAACCATAAAAAGAACTTCCAAGAACTATGGGATAACATGAAAAGACCAAACTTAAGATTTATCAAGATAGATGAAGGTGCATAGATAGAAACGAAAGGAATGCACAATCTTTTTAATGAAATAATATCAGAAAATTTCCCAAACCTAAAGAATGAAATGGAAAATCAAATACAAGAGGCTTACAGGACCCCAAATGTACAAAAGTACAACAGACCCACACTAAGGCACATTATCATGAAAATGCCTAGCATACAGAATAAAGATAGAATTTTAAATCCTGTGAGAGAAAAGTATCAGATTACGTATATGGGGAAACTAATTCATATCTCAGGTGATTTCTCAATCTTTATAGGAATTTGCAATTCCTATAAAGAACCTTAAAGCTAGGAGGTCCTGGAATAACATATACTACCAAGCTCTGAAAGAAAATGGATGCCAAACAACCCTATATCCAGCAAAATTAAGCTTATATTTGAGGATGAAATAGAAACCTTCTATGATAAACCAAAGTTAAAAGAATTCGCAACTAGAAAGCCTGCACTACAGAACATCCTCAATAAAATTTTCCATGAAGAGAAAATGAAAAAAAAAAAAAAAGAGTGAAAACCAGCAAAGGGTGGAACTGCACTAAAGGAATAGTCAATCAAACAGAAACTAATTCAAATTAAAAACTGGAAATAAACCAAATTGACCAGGAATAATAACCTTGAATGTTAATGGCATAAACTGCTCAATCAAAAGACATAGGCTGGCAGATTGGATTAAACACAGGACCCAACAATATGCTGTCTCCAAGAGACTCACCTCATAGACAAAGACATCCACAGACTGAAGGTGAAAGTGTAGGACAAAACATATCACTTACATGTATCACATAAACAAGCAGGGATTTCTATCCTGATATCAGGTAAAGTGGACTTCAAGCCATAGCTAGTCATAAGATATAAAGAAAAACACTTCATACTGCTTAAGGGAATCATATATCAACAAGACATAACAATCATAAGTTAACACCCATAAATCAAATGTATTCCTATATATCAGTGATGAACCCACTGAAAGAGAAATTAGGAAAACTACCTCATTCACAATAGCTCCCTCCCCCCCAAAATTAAATATTTGAGATTCAATCTAACAAAAAAAGTGAAAGATATCTACAATGAAAATTATTGACACTAAAGAAAGAAATTCAAGAAGACTTTAGAAGATGGAAAGATCTCTCATGCTCTTGGATAGACAGAATTAAAATTGTCAAAATGGCCATAATTCCATTTTGACAAAAGCGCTATACAAATTTAATGCAATTCCTATAAAGAACCCAATGGCATAATTCTTAGAAATAGAAAAAGCAATCATAAATTCATTTGGAAAAAAAGAGACCCAGAACAGCCAAAGCAATCCTTAGCAAGAAAAGTGAAGCAGGAGGCATCACAATACCATAACTTAAATTATATTACAGAGCCATAGTAACAAAAACAGCATATTATTGGCACCAAAATGGATCTGTAGACCAATGGTACTGAATAGAAGACACAGAGACAAACCTACATAAATACAAATATCTTATACTATACAAAGGTGCCATGAACATACAATAGAGAAAAGATAGTCTCTTCAACAAATGGTGCTGGGAAAACTGAAAATCCATATAAAGCAAAATGAAATTCTCTCACCATGCACAAAAATCAACTCAAAGTGGAACAAGGACTTAGACATTAGACCAGAGACTGTGTGCCTAATAGAAGAAAAAGCAGGCCCATATCTTCACCATTTCAGCTTAGGAACTGACTGATTTCCTTAACAAGACTCCTAAAGCACAAATAGTAAAATAGAGAATCAATAGATAAGATGGAATCAAACTAAAAAGCTTCTTCTCAGCAAAGGAAACAATGACTAATGTGAAGAGAGAGCCTAAAGAATGGGAGAAAATCTTTACCACATGCACCTCAGATAGAGCATTAATCTCCAGAATATATAAAGAACTCAAGAAACCAAAAATCCAATCAATAAATGGGCTAAGGAACTGAAAAGACACTTCACAGAAGAAGAAATATGATTTGTCAACAAATATATGAAAATATGTTCAACATCGTTAGCAATTAGAGAAACGCAAATCAAAAACTACACTGACATTCCATCTCACTCCAGTCAGAATGGCAATTATCAAGAATACAAGCAACTATAAATGCTGAGGAGGACGTGGGAGAAAAGGTACACTCATACATTGCTGGTGGGACTGCAAATTTGTGCAACTTCTATGGAAAGCACTATGGAGAGTCCTCAGAAAACTTGGAATGGAGCCACTAGCTATCAAAATCAGCATACTACAGTGACACAGCCATATCAATGTTTATAGCAGCTCAATTCACAATAGCTAAACAATAGAACCAACCTAGATGCCCTTCAAAAGATGAATAGATACGGCTAGGGTTGTAGCTCAGTGGTAGTTTACTTGCCTAGCATGTGTGAGACACTGGATTCGATCCTCTGCACTACATAAAAATAAATAAATAAAAATAAAGGTATTGCATCCATCTACAACTAAAAAAATATTTTTTTAAAAAAGATGAATGGATAAAGAAATTGTGGTATATATACACAATGGAATATTATTCAGCCTTAAAGAAGAATGAAATAATACAATTTGCTGGTAAATGAATAGAGCTGGAGAATATCATGCTAAGTGAAATAAGCCAATCCCAGAAAAACTAAAGGCCGAATGTTTTCTCTGATATACACATGCTAATCCACAAATGGGGGGCAGCTAGGGAAGAATAGAGGTACTTTGGATTAGTTAGAGGGGAGTAAAGGGAGGGTAGGGGGTATGAGGGTAGGAATGATAGTAGAATAAATTGGATATTTTTACCCTATATACATATATGATTACAAAACCACTGTAACTCTGCATCATGTACAACCAGAAGAATGAGAAATTATACTCCATTTATGTATGATGTGTCAAAATACATTCTACTGTCATGTGCAACTAATTAGAATAAATGCAAAAAATGCAAAAAAAAAAAAATCTGAAAAGAACAATTTAGCGGAGGTAAACTTATTTTGGCTTATGATTCAGAGGTTTAGTCCATAGTCAGCCAAGTCCATTGCTCTGGACCCAAGTGAGCAGAACATCATGGCTGAAGGTCACGGTAGGGGAGCTGCTCCATTCATGGCAGCCAGAAAACGTTACAGCTCTCACAACCCAGTCATTTCACCTCTGAACATTCCTGCATGAAGACAACAGCTTATCCAAACCATAACAGGAAGGAAAACACTTTTTTCTTAAACTATATTTTAAATATGTTCACTAAATTTCTGGAATACCACTAGTGAACTCTACATCATGTACAACCACAAGAATGGGATCCTAATTAGAATAAGGATAGGCTCCAGGTATATAGAATACATCAAAACACACTCTACTGTCATGTATATCTAAAAGAAAAATTAAAAAAAATGACAAAATCATAGAATTTGCAGGGAAATGGATGGCATTAGAGCAGATTATGCTAAGTGAAGCTAGCCAATCCCTAAAAAACAAATGCCAAATGTCTTCTTTGATATAAGGAGAGTAACTAAGATCAGAGTAGGGACGAAGAGCAGGAGAAGAAGATTAACATTTAACAGGGATGAGAGGTGGGAGAGAAAGGGAGAGAGAAGGGAAATTGCATGGAAATGGAAGGAGACCCTCAGGGTTATACAGTGGAGGGGGTAGAGAGAGAGGAGGGAGGGAGGGGAGAGGTGGGGAGGGGGGAGGGTGGAGGATGGGAAAGGCAGCGGAGCACAACAGACACTAGTATGGCAATATGTAAATCAATGGATGTGTAACTGATGTGATTCTGCAATCTGTGTATGGGGTGAAGGTGGGAGTTCATAACCCACTTGAATCAAAGTGTGGAATATGATATGTCAAGAAATTTGTAATGTTTTGAACAACCAACAATAAAAAATTTAAAAAAAATAAAAGAAAAATTTAAAAAAAGATACTTCCCCCCAATAAATAAATAAATAAAATCTCGAGATGGGCATTTACTACCTTCATTTAAAAAAAAAAAAAACGTGGAAAAGAGAATTCAAGAGAAACTGTCTCGTTGGGTACTATTGCACTAGCTTAATGGGTCAAAAGCAGAGTTCTCGCCTCAAAATATCAGCCTTCCTCCTGCCCTCCAGGAAAATATTCAACCTGTGGTGGTCACTGCCCATGGTCCATAGCAGCAGTTCTTAAATTTATACAAGAAGCACCCAGAGAGCTTGTTAAAACACAGATTGCCACTTCTCATCCGTCCCCCTCCATTTCTGATAAACAGCCCTGGAGGGGGGCCAAGGATTTGCACTGGAAACACATAAGCATCACAGGTAATGCCTATGCTGTTGGCATGGCAACCACACTTTGAGTGCCCTGCTTGGTTGAGAGCCCTACTCCAGAGAAATTTGACCCAGGGAGGAAGGAAGACACTTAAAATCTTAAGATCATTAGTCTTTCCAGTGTTTATAAACTGCGGGGTGGTGGTGGGTAGACATAAAAGCCAATTCTGTACTTTCTGCAGTAAAATATGTATTTCTACAAATCACAAGGAGCCTCTTATCCTTCCATTTCCAGGATAATATCAAAGGAAACACAAAAGCAGAAGTTTCTATCTGGGGTGTTCACATGGCAACTCTTCATTAGAATCAAATATTTCTAAAGAATTGAGAATAGTGGAATTGGGAATCTCATGTCAAAGTTTTAAGAGTGCTCATGATCTTTATTCAGTAATACTAAGTAGAGAACTTGATCTCATGGAAATACTCAGAGGTGCTTACAAAGATTTACATTTAAAGATGTTCATCACAGCATTATTTTCATAGCCCAAAACTATAAAAAGCCAAATAATTAAAATATGAAATTAGTTAAACATTATGTTGCAACAATGTGAAGAAATAAGATTCAGTCATTAATATTTGTTCCTCCAAGAATATTAGAAAATAGAAGAGATAAATTCATAATATTATGAAGCAAAAAGTAGACACAAAATAACCTGTAAAATATGAAATACCCTTATAAATATTTATTTTTCTGAATCAAGTGCTTAAGAATTCTTTCCCCGATTTTTCAAGTATTCAACTTTTAAAATATTTTCCAAAGTTCCTTCAATGAATTTGCATTATTTTTATAAATGGGAAAAAAAATCACAATAAATGGTTTGAGTATTTTTTAAGCAACCTATGTAGCAATGAATTTGAATTTTGGAGAGACAGAAGTGCTAAAATAAAGAGGTATGTTGAAGTAGTTCACATTTCTTAAAAGGTAACTAGAGACTAAGAATAATATGTATTATCTCATTATAATTTTCCCTTTATGATAGTATCTACCATATGTTATAACAGTATATTGTTCTGTAATACTATAGAGTACATGTGCATACATACAATATTCTAGTATGTGATTATGCTAGTTTTAAGAGAAGATAACATAGGTTTAGGAATTCAAAGTAACTTGATAATAAGGGGTTGAAGTGAATTTTGAACCTGGGCATCTCTGACTTGAAAAAACGTGTTCTTTCTTTTTATCCCATGGTGTAAGAGGTAAAGATATATAAAACTTCAGAGAAGATTAAATTCAAGGGATGATCATTGATCTGGCTATAAATTCAAGGGGCAGAAAACAAAATATTAGTTTCTGCTAAGTTTTTGGATGACTACTTTTTATACTACTTCTGCTTGACAAATACTTACTAAAAGGTTTCGATTGTACTGCGTCCTTCATTCCACCTTCTGCGCCCTTCGGTGACTGACCTGTCCCTGCAAAGCCAAACGGCTTTGCTTTCAATCCCTTGCCTTGCTCTGGTTTTCCTGGGGCTGTTCACACCTAGCCCTCTTTACTCCCCTGCCCACCCCATGCTGGGTGGTGGACATGAATCTCTTGTCAGTGGCTGCTGTCCAGTTTCCTCTTTGAATCTCCATGCCTCTGGCAAGGCTTAAACTAGACAGCTTCATCAGCATATCAGGCATGCTCACCATATTTAAAGGCTTCCTGAAATCCTAACCTCTTCAGGAATTAGAGAACCTGGCATATGGTAAGCATTTGTTCTATCCCAAAGAAAGTTGATTCCCTCACATCCAAGCGATTTCTGCCCTCAAGACCCCAAAATATTGCTCAAAACACAAAAAACAAACATGTCCACCAAAACTTTTTGTGGTGGGTGTGGTGGGGGGCGGGGACTGAACTCAGGGGCACGTTACCACTGAACTATATCCCTAGTCCTTTTATCTATCTATCTATTTATTTATTTTTATCTTGAGACACGGTCTCACAAAGTTGCTGAGGTTGGCCTCAAACTTGTGATCCTCCTGCCTCAGCCTCCTGAATCACTGGGATTATAGGGGTATGCCACAGCACCTAGCCCACCAAAATTTTTATAAACTACTCTCATTCTAGGTTTTGCTTTTTTCCCTTAGAATGAGCCTACACTAGAACTCCTTCTTAAAAGTACCTGTTTGCCAGGTGCTCTGTTGAAAGCCTGTAATCCCAGCTACTTGAGAGGCTGAGGAAGGAGGATCACAAATTAGAATCCAGCCTCAACAATTTAGCAAGTCCCTGTCTCAAACTAAAATACAAAGGGCTGGGGATGTAGCTCAGTGGTAGAGCAGCCCTGAGTTCAAATCCCCAGTATTGGAAAAAATAAGAAGTATGTATTTAAAATGCTTCTTAATGAGTATGATTTTTTTAATGTGTCCCCAAATTCTTTGGCACTCTTCCTATTAAGATGTGGGAATTGTGTTCCTGATTGTTGAATCTTAGTTCTGCAATTGCTTGTTAAATAGAGAATAGAAAAGTGATGCTGTTCGTGAGATAGGCCTTAAAAAACTAGCAGCATCTGCTTCCTGCCTCTTGGGATACACACTGTTGGAACGTAGCCACCATGTGTTTAGGAAGCCCAAGCAGCAAGAAATTCAAATGAAAAGGAATTCAAGCCATTTGCTCTCCATTCCAGCTGAGAAAACAGCTGACCTCTGGTATCAACTTCTCAGGCATGTGAGTGTATTCTGCAGTCCCTTCTGTACTGCTGTGTGAAGCAGAGAACCTTCCGTGTTGAACCCTGCCCAAGCTGCAGATTCATGAGCTAAATAAATGATTTTTATTGTTTCTAAACCACTAAGTTTGTGGGTAGATTGTTGCTCAGCAATATGTAACTAGACAATAGCATGCTTGGGTTTTGAAGATAAGATCTTCTGGATAGAAGATAAAGGGTCTGCATTAGTAGGGCTTAATTAGGTGGCTAAATTGTTCTATAGAATAAATGACAGTAACCTGGCATGGTGGGACACACCTGCAATTCCAGCTACTTAGGCAACTGAGGCAGGAATATTTCAGATTTGAGACTACCCTTAGCAACTTAGCCAGATCCTATCTTAAAAAAAGAAATGGGGTTGTAGCTCAGTGGTAGAGTGCCCCTAGGTTCAGTTTCCAGTAACATACATACACACACACAAAACAAAACAAAACCAGAAAATTGAAAGTTTTCGAGCCAGCAAACTAGAGAATAGAGGAAGAGGAGGGAGGGCTAAAGGAGAGAGAGAGCTCTAGCCATAGGGAGAGTGGTTGATGCATCTATGAACTCAACAACCAGTGAAAATTACCTTGGCATGAGACTATTAAAGAATAGGAATTTGGTAGTTCAGGTTTAAGGTGTTTGATAATGCAGCTTGCCTGTCATGTGATGGACCTCTTACTAATCCCTATCCTGTTTATCTAACGCTTCAGCAAAATCCTGCCCCGCCCCAAGCCTGTGAGTCTGGAATACTTGGGATCGGGTCGGTATGCTGTCATAAAAGCTACTGCAGCAACACAAGGCAGAGAACAGTAAGCACCTGAGCAAAATGGAGACCGTAGTTTGAAATGCATTGAAAGGAAAAGCTGGAAGAGGTAACTTGAAAACATAAGGTCTGTAACTGAACTCCTTTTTTCTTGTAGGCTCTGTGTACTCCAAGCCCTGGACATATATGAGGAATCCTGGATATCATTCTTTCTGGGGTATCGGTTAGAGTGTCTTGGGCTTCAGTCCTAAGACTTAGTGTCTTCAGGTGACTGGTGGATGATTTAATAAGAGATACCTCACAGCACTGAGCATCACTGTGCAGGAGGTATTTAAACTGTGTGCCTGTGGTATCTAGTTTTAAGAAAGATGACTATTATTTTCCTGGGCCTCTAGGTGGCCCTCAGGGACACCTGTTGTCCAGGTAACTCTTTGGTGTCAGCAAAGCATCACATACCTGGGTAGGTGCTCCTCAGAATGCTGTTTACACCAGACTCAGGTTGGCCAGGTAAAATTTTCTGAGTATAGGTAAAAACCTATATGAGACTTCTAATTTCCAGAGATGTAAGATCATAAATTTGCATTTTCTTAAGCCACTAAATCTGAGAACATTTCTTGCCACCACAATAGAAAATGAATTGAAATTAAGTAAAATATTGAGTAAATGAAGGATTCAAGCTAAAAACCAGGAGAAAATGAAACTGTTGAAAATGTCCAAAGGATTGTTTTGTTTTGTTGAAGTTAAAAAATAAAGACAAATGATGCATGTTTTCTTTGCAGTCACTTTTACTGGAAAAAAAAGAAACAACAAAACATTTTTTTTTCAAAACAGTCAAAATAAAAAACCAATGCACAAGATTGCACAATCGTTTACAAATGCTGGCAATTAAAGGCAAGTAGTCTAGTCTCACAAGATCCTTGTCTAAGTAGTTTTCTCCATGTGCTGAAAAGGTAATTCTTGGAGCTGTAGAGTTGGATTCAAAGCCCCTTTAGCCAAATTCACTGAATTCTGTCATTGAATAACATCAAACCTCAGGTAGGAACTTTTCTACCAAGATTTCTATGTTGATTGTAGTTTAAAATTTCACATTCTTTCCATATGCCACCAGGTTTATTCATAGTCACCAGTATAATTCAGTCTTCTCCAATGTCCTTCTGTACATATCACACAATGTCCTCTCTTTATTCATACGTAACTTCTACAGTCTTCACATTCTTTTACAGCCACCACTGTCTTTACTATACAATAATATAATTTATACGTAAATACAGAAATGCATATTTTCATGGGTGGGGGTGGGGGTGGGGAAGGGGAAGAGCCTCCTGTTAGAAAATGCATACAAGTATGGCAGGTAGTTCAGGAAACCCAAGGAAGAACTTAACACTAGCTTGTAAAAAGTAATTCAGAAACTTTAAAAAAAAATCAAACTAGATGTGTGTGTGTGCATGTATGTGTGTGTGTGTGTGTGTGTGTGTGTGTGTTTTATTCTGCACCATTATGAATTAAACAGGAATAAATCTAATGATGTACTCTAGCTGCAACATGAAACACCGAATGCTAACACCTGATAAATGATGCTGTGAACATTCAGTTTTCTTCTGAGATGTGGGGCATACAAAGGAGTCCAATTTTCAGAATCCTCCCCTGGGCCTTGTCCTCATATATGTCACAGATGGACATGATCCCTTTCTAGAGGACGAAAGTCTGCAATTCTGATTAGATTCAAGCTCAAGGCACTATGTAGCAAATGCTACGTGCTTCGTTAATGATTTTATGCACCTGTAAGGTCTACTTGGGACCCAGAAGTTAAAGAATATATAAGCAGTCTCTTGAAAATATATATCTTATCTATGTATATATCTCCTTAGAAATCATGTAAAAGTCTAACATAGTTTATGGGATTGATTTTTTATAAGCAGTTTTCTCAAACAAACTTACACATAATTTTCCCCTTCAACAGTACTGATAAAATACAGGGCACCTTTTTCTTTCAAGTATTTGGGTAAAATAACATACCCTGAGAATTTGGGGTGCAAACCTACACCTTGTAAACTGTAGAATGAAACTCCTCAAGCACCACATAGGAAAATATATAGCATGATAGTTTTATACAAAGACTATTGTTGACTGTGTTTTCCCATGCACTTACACAGACTTATCATGAGGTTATAGTCAGTCTACTTAGGAATCAATACTGTCCTGCAGTCTGTAGTCCAAAATATTATTTCGGGTAGCGTGAACATTCAATTTGTAGCAAACACAGACTTTCATTTCTATGAAGGATGAAGACAATCAAAATGCATTAAATCTTGTGAAGAAGCAAAGATGATAAAGCCAAATCTGAAATTAAGAAAAAGGAACTTCTATCACTTGATGTTTCCTAGTGATCTGAGGATAAATTTGAAATTCAGGTTAATATTTGAGAATTATTTTTATAATGTTTTCAAAGTGTAATTTTTTAGCTTATTTACTCAGTGATAAACATACAGAAAAACTATGTCCTGAGTCTTTACCAGTGTATCTGGGCTTCATTTAATCCTGAGTGCAATTTCAGTGAGTGTTTTCAGGAAAATACATTCTGGAGTATACAATTTTCATATGGATTACAGATGTGTTCAATTTTCCCAAAAACTATCCAAATGGGCCTATTCAATGTGGCCTTTCACCAACAGGAAATAAATAAAAGAGGAAATGGGTCAAGATTTGTACACAGAGTAACCTGTGATTTTTCTAGAATAGTGAGCCACACCCATAACCCTGAGTGGAAATCACAAAAGCCAGACTCCACAATTCTGATTAGATTCAAGCTCAAGGCTTTCTTTAGGAAATGCTTTATTCGTGGTTTATGTATATAAAACATAAATCAGGTCTCTGTGGCTATAGAACATTGTTGGGGTAATAGTTTGAGAGCTTCATAGATTTTTGTTTTGTTCCATTTTTGTTGAAAAGGAAGGGCATAATCACTTCATTCAAATGTCCATGCAACCTCAAGAAATAACTAAGCAATGAAAAGGAGGATGGAAATTTCCCTTACACCTGTGAAAACGTTCTTTTCCTGTCACTTAGGGGAGTAAATGACGTACAGGTTTGTTTAGTATGATGACATTACCACTAGCCAATATGGAACTCACAGAACAGCAACTTCCCCATGGACTCAGCCTCTCAGAGCCAACAAATGAAAAGTTCTTTCCCAGTTTCTATCCTAGTTTACCTCAGTGTGAGAACCGAAGGCTCAGATCTGCTGGTGATAAATACTGGTAAATAGCTAATAGGCAGCTCAACCCTCAGCCTTACCCCATTCTCTAGGGAAGGATTGTTCTCCATTTGGAAGAACTGGCAAGTAGCCATGGCTCAGTGCAGCCACTGGGCTTTCTTGAAAGTCCCCTGTTTTTTTAAACCAGTCTCACATTTATTTTGTTACTGTACATATTGTACGCCCACACCCTATGTAAGTTTCACTACTCAAGGTCAAATACTTGAGATTTCACGGTGCTGATTTGAGTGTTCATAGTCTGAAATTTTTGAAATGGATGCTACTTTCTTGTTTCCATATGAAGTGACCTTATTTCCAACCAATCTCTCTCAAAAATGAAGAAGCACTGATGCTTTAAGATTTTTTTCCCCCCCAGTGGTTGAAAAATTAAGTTCTGGAGTGAATCTACTCATGTACCTGGGTAAGAAGACCTCTATAATAAAGAAAAAGTATTTTCCCAAATATGGCACAGAGCTTCTTTTCCATACAGAGACTATGCTTCATATTTCATGTCTCATGGAGATGAAAGTTTCATTTCACAGCTCATTGGCCCAATGAGTAATTGAATCGTGGTGAGATTTCCTGTCTCAAATATTTCTCTTTACACAAAAGAACTTTTTATTTTTTTAATGGGATCCCGCTAAGAAATCCCCTGAAAGTGTCTTTGTTGTTGTTTTTTAAAAAGTCTAGATGAGAAGCATAATTACAAAGTAATAAGATTATATTAATCATATAAAATCCAGTCTCATGAATTACATATAATTCTTTGGCTTTGAGAGCCATTTTTAAGCTGAAACCAAATATTGACAATCATTAATATCAAAATAATGCTTCTGAAAAATTACCAAAATGCCTTGGCTTTAAACAAATAAGTTAATAAAAGGAGACTCCTTAAAGACAGTCTGGGAGAATGTTTGGGTTTTAAAGGGATATTTCTTTAGAAAGGAATTAAGAAATATTTTAATGTAACATCTGTTGAGTGTATATTGACACCTTATAAATTATGACAAGTTAAATAAGGATCTGTTCAATCAACCCTTCAGACTCACTATGAACACTCACTCAAATAGCCTTCAGAATTGGATTACAACGGAGGCAATATCAAATGTCAGTGAAAGATCCAGTGATTTGGATTTTTTAACATCTCTTAAAACCTGCCTCATAACAAGCAAGCACTGTAATTCTAGGTTACTGCTTTGGGGAGGGCCAGGGCTAGAGGGAATCAGAGCCCCTGAATTAAGAGTTCACATTCTACTCAACTGCCCCAACAGGTCACTCTTCAGACTCCAGTCTGTGAGAGACAGGAGTGTACAACTATGGAGGGAATCACAAGAAAAAAAAAAAAAAAAGGCTACGCACTCACAATAAATGTTGGATTTTTAAAGGGAAATAGATATTTTATACCTTTCTGAAACAAAGAACTTAATTTTAAATGCAGTCACTGACTTTCCACTATTCAAAGCCAATCTATTTTAAGGCAACAAATAGTGTCATGGCATTGTACAAATGGGAAAAAATTAAAACAAAGCACAAAAGTTAAAACCATTGTTTTCCACAATCACATTTGAAATCATCCCAAACCCAATAAAAGAACACAGAGCACAAACAAGAGAAGGTTTAGCTGATATATAATTCCAAGAGCAGACCCAATATATTTTACACCGAAATATGTGCTACAACTCTGCCAGCTACATTTGATAGAGTCCAAGAACCTGTAAGGTGATTTGTGATCCAAATTACTGATTTGCTCACTTTGTTTACAACAGAAGCCATCCCATTCTGTTGTGGGTTTTGATTGAAGCATGGCAAACACTTAAGGGATTGTTTGCCTAGTGAGTAGTGCAAGAGGGAGGGAGGCGAACAGAAAGCTTGTCTCTTGTATTAAAGTATAAAAAGAAACAGTTTTACAGGGGAAAAAAAATTCAACCATTCAATCATCTTAGTAAAACTTAAATAACAAAACTGCCTTTAAGAGAATTGTTCAGGAAAATATGAAAACTTACACACTTGGTTTATAAGAAGCAAAAATTAAGAATTACTCATGTGGAGGAAATTTTTCAGCTGGATTCATAGTGCTATTACATTTCAACTTTTAGAGAGTCTGTATTTCTGTCTTGCTCCTACAAAAAAAAAGAGTCAAAGAAAAGATGGTTAGTTCTAAACACACATCTCACTTTAAAAGAATCAAGAAAAATGTCAAAATATATTTTATTTATTCTTTGATCTAGTTTCATTATAAATAACGGTGAAGCCTACATTTTAAAATGTATTTGTCAAGAAGAAAAACAATTAGACATTACTCTGACTTTAAGAAAATGCCCGCAGTGGAATTTCTCTTTGAAAATTGAACTATTCAAAAAATAGTTTTAGAATTAAGTGTTTAGTTTCATTTAAATCATTTATATCAAGGATAAGACAATATAATATATGTTCCTAAAATTAGCAGGCAGAATTGATATTTAAACTAAATGGAAACATTTGAAATTAACTATGAGTCAGTAACCTAATAAAATGAATAAACTCTACACTAACGATTCTTGTAAAGTAAATGACCACTAATGAAATTATGTGTAATTACACACAGTGCCTTTGGCTTTAAATAAAATATACTGATTACAACCTATAACTTATTTACATCTGTTCTAGTTCAGCACTGGCAGAGTCAAAACATACTCAAAGTCAGGCCTTTCTTTCTGTTTTTTTTTTTCTATATAATTTTGTAGATCTATTGGAACTTTGCTGAAGGAATACATTTTTAACACCTGAGAGTTGATATTTGGACTTAATATTATGAAGAAAGAAATAGATTGGACTACAGGTAGTATTTGTTAGGGATTAAAAAGACTCTATCATGGGGAAAATAAGCTGCAAGTATTATCAAATAACAACTATCTAACCAATTATACGCAAGGATCAAGGCAAGGGATATTTTAATCCTGTCATCTAGAAAAAGATCTGTCTAAATACATGCTTAAGAAGGACATCTATAGGAATAATTATGGTTTTACAGCTCATGCATATATTTCACATTTATTTTATTGTTTCATATTTTATGAGAAATAACCTTCATGAATTTTTTGTGTGTTTGGAGATCTCTTCTTTGCTAAACTAATTTTTCAACCTTAAGACAAATAGATTAGTAAGAGGAAAAGGGGAAGAGAGACGGGTACAGTAGCCCACACCTGTAATCCCAGTGGTTTGGGAGGCTGAGGCAGAAGGATAGCAAGTTCAAAGCCTACCTTAGCAATTTCGTGAGGCCCTAAGCAACTCAGTGGGACCCTGTCTCTAAATAAAATACAAAATAGGGCTGGGGATGTGGCTCAGTGGTTGAGTGTCCCTGGGTTCAATCCCTGGTACTGAAAAAAAAGTGGGGAGGGGAGGACTAAGAGACTAAGAATAATAATTTCAGTGTGGATCAGGGATTTCACAATAACTCTGGCTATGTTCTCTTCCAAGGCAAGGTTTGTAAAGATTTGAGCACTATGTAAAAACACCAAGAGGGTGGTGGTCTATACTCTGGAACAATGACAATGAGAAATGGAGGAGAAATCTGTTTATACAATCTACTAGGATCATATCTGGGGATCAGTGGAGTAGATTTCGCCTGTTTGGATATTCATAGGATATTGCCTCTATTTCCATTAACTTCAGAGAAATTTTGTTTGAAAGTAATGTATCTTTCATATCAAAAGTCATTTGATTTCATGAAAGTAATAAAGTTGTTTCAAATTTTATTAAAGATAAAATAGTAGGAATTGCCAAATTAACCCACCAGAGGCCTCATGAACACTGTGTGTGTGTGTGTAGTGTGTGTGTGTGTGTGTGTGTGTGTGTGTGTGATAACAGATCATAAAGAAGTCAGCAGAGATAAAGGGGAGACTGTACTGTGTTACCAGGGAGTCTGGCTGGATGATTCTCTACAACTTTAGAACCAGGACACATGACAGAGTTCAGCAGGGATGCTGGGTCATATTTTCCCTTGCTCCACACAGCCCTGTGCCCAGACAGAGAGGAAAATCACCACACACAGTTGGCAAGCTAGGCCCAGAGTTGTATAACATTCTGGAAGGCTATGGGGGGATACTAGAGTACCCTGATGCACAGCCAATTAGCCTGCCCTGAGGGGACAGTTGGGCTGAGGGCATTGCCTTCAACTTGGGGAAATACAGAGCAATCCTGGGCATAGGCCCTGACATGGCTCCGGGTGTCTGCAAAGACAAGGGCTGAATTTTGCTCTGATGGGGGGCCCTAAGAAGATGAGAGGAGCCTGAGGCATTTATGAGGTTCCAGTCTCCAGAGGATGAACACTTACTATGTGCCATGAACTCTGTGCTATGTCCTCTGTAGTGGGTTTATAATTCAGTCTTCACAACTGTCCTTTCAAAAGTATCTCTGTTTTAGCTGTATGGGGTGCATACTCATAATCCCAGTGGCTCAGGAAACTGAGGCAGTAGGATTGTAAGTTCAAAGACAGCCTAAGCAATTTAGCAAGGCCTTAAGCAATTTAGTGAGACTCTGTCTTAAAAAAACCCCCAAAACAGCTAGGGGTGTGACTCAGTGGTTAAGTGCCCCTGAGTTTAATACCTGGTACCATCGCCCCCAACCCCACAAAAAAAAAAAGTATTACTATTTTGTGGATGAGGAGACTGAGGCTCAGGGAAAGCAAGTTACTTTTCCTAGATTAGTAAGTAACAGAACTTGAGTCAGGGTTGCATGACTTCAAGGAACGTGTACTTATGTTTTAGTCACAGCCACACAGCTCCCTTCGACTATATTTTAACCCCCTGCCATCCAGGGACTTCCCGTGCTCACCTGCACAACCCACACCTTGCTCTCCTTACACACACACACACACAATATCTCACCACAGGAGCCACCACCTCTGGGCATCCTGAAACTGGCTAAGATTTCTACTTGGGGCATAAAATGTTCTAAGAACAGCTAATTTTCTAATCAAAAGAAAAACACATATAGAGTAAATTTAGCATATGTGGGACATTATCAGATTTGGGTCAATTTTTTAACTTATTTCCTTCTCGACCTTTCCTGCCCCTTCTCTGAAACTCAACACACACACACACACACACACACACACACACACCAAGGCAGTGAAATGACTAGCAGATTCTAGTTACTCTTGGATAGGATTTTCATTTTCCTTTGAATGAAACTGAAGTTAGGAAAATCAGCCAGTCAACCAACAGCTGTGCTTTCTCCTCCACAAGGACGTAAATGTGTCACGTAACTAGTCCTTTACCAAGCTGATTGACCAACAGGCAAAAGGCAGTAGCTACAAAATTTTGGAGAAGCTAGGTAGAAAGACAGACCTGACACAGAAAGTACAGATAAGGGAAGAGAGACAATTCACAATAAAGAAAAAAAGAGCAGAGAGTAAAAGAAGTTGGTGAGCAATGAGTTCCTCTATAATAAGAGCATGAGGATCTGGGATGAGTTCTCTTTGGGTTGTCAAAGAGGAATTCAAAATGTACCCACTTGCTGAAGAATCCAAAGGCATGATGTTAAGTCTTGGCATATAATAAATGATCGATCCACATCAGATATTAGTTTTTGGTTTTTTACTAACCTTAGGGTAGGGAAGAAAATATTAAAAATTAGAATTGTGGAGAAGGGCACAAAATGGTACGCTGGAGGGAGGCTTCCCTCCAATAAAATTGATGGGAAAAGAAAAGGCAAAAAGACATCAAGAATAGAATAAAACGAATTAGCAAATTTTTACAATGATTGAGAAAGTAAAGTACAACCAAGTTAGAGGGAAAGCAGAAATAAATTCATTATTTCATGAGTGTAGTTGTGGGATTAAGTGAAGACAAAACATGAAGCTTGCAGCCTCCATCCACCAGGTCTCGAGGGGCAGTCACATTTCTGTCCTTCCCATGATCCACCAGGGCTGCTCCAAGCCCTGGAGATGCTCAAGTGAAGGAGCTGGCAAGGCCCACCCAGCCCTGCCCTTCAAGCTGTGATAAAAACAAACTACAGGCAGTGAGGAGAGGGGAAGACACAGGGGTGGGGGCACTGAAGTCAATTATGCTGAAGTGAATGCGAAATGAGAAACACCATAAGAAAGAAATGGCAAATAAATAGAAAAGAGCCCAAAGTAATTTCTCAAACACACAGCAAAGGAGAAAGGGAACAGTGGGACAGAAACCAGGAAATAAGACCATCAAAGAAAAGTGGCCTTAAGGAAAAAGAGAAGCAGAAAGGATCAGTAACCAAAACAGACCCTGGTATAAATATTCAGGGTTTCAGTCTCAGCTCCAAAGGGACATTGTGACTGAAGAAAAGACTCGGTTCCCTCCTGCAATCATAATACGAAAGGGAAAGGACTGGATTGGATCACCTGAGGACTCCTCTGGAGCCCCTTGGAATACCCCGTGAAAACAGCTCTCCTCGAATCCAGCTTTGTCTTCCACTTCAGTGGCTGATGTGTGGAGCTCTGTTTAGGGGGTAGCAATAACTCAAGGAGAAAAGAAAACACCAATAATGTAGGAGCAACATGAAGCACACTCAGAAATGAAGAAATAAAGCCTTGCAGAAAAAAAAAAGGAGGGATGTTCAAATGAAACAAAATTATTGCAATTAGCTTAGACTGGTACCTCCTCTGTTAGCAAGCAGAGCATCCGTTAGTTTCCTTTTGTTAGTATTCCATGCTTATTTTATTTTTATGCCCTTGCAAATGGTATTTAGTATCAAATCTCAATTAAAAATTTAAAACAGAAATTTGCCTTCCAAGTGGGTGAACAGGAGAAAAGATGAGAATGAATGTCAGGAGAGGAACAGCACAGCCACGTGTCTCAAATGACAGAAACCTAAAACAAAGTCGTCCATCAAAAAGCATCAAAGATCCAAAATATACAAACAAACACAAAAGTCCTCACAAAAATACAGACTGGTGAGGTTTTGCAACTGATGTGCCTGGCACACTGGTGTGTTTCAAATGGGCTGCCTCTGTGGCTATATGACTCCTGGGCCACCGGGTACTAAGTGGTGAACTGCCTTGTGCAATTGTCACAATGAGCAACGGCATTACTAAATAATAATAAAATAAATATATGTTACTAATTATCTTTTTAGATAGGTGTGGCATAGCAAAATTTGAGTACTGGAATATTGACCACAGGTTGAGAAGAAGCGAGAAAAATCCACCCATGAAAGGAATTTTCCTAAGGGAGTAATCAGAAAAAGGAGAGCTGGTAGTGCTCAAATATACACCAGGAGGAAAGAAGGAAAGCTCCCTGTTACAATGTAATGCTAAAAATAGATGGTGAACTGCTTATTCTCTGAGCTGGAAGGAATCTTAAAGGTTATGACAGTTCTTGAACACGGGGTTTGCAGTTTTGTGTGCAGACGTCTTCCTCCCCTGCTGGAGTGTAGTCTCCTGACTTGTGGAACCGCCTTGGGTCACATTGGGTTTACAGCCTTGCGGCAGAGTGGCTGATGAAATGCAGGCACGGAATTTGTGTTCATTGAATGAATGAGAAAATTGGTACATTTCCTTCAAATGTGTATTTTACAAATGTCCAGAAAGGCAAATGGAAGTGTAGATGGTTAATGGCCAATTGTCACTAGGGAAAAGATCCCAGATGTCCTTGCTGGCAGGTCAAAGCTCACCATATCTCCTCTGCCAGCTCTCTTTTATTCTATGCATCCTACTAAAGAACATCAAGAGTGTCCTTGCAGGGACTGTGGTTGGCACCGGAATGAAGAATCAATGCCAAAAGTCCTGGTTCTCTCACTCTCTGGGGACTTCAGCAAAATTATCTCTTTTTAAGTCCCAGTTTCCTTCTCTTGAAATATTGTGACTGGATCAAATCATATATGTAACTTTTCAGTTGAACTGAGGACACAAAACCCTACACTGGGAAAATCCCTGCCACCAGGAAAATCCACAAGACAAGTCAGTTTTTCAAGGAAATATTGAACTGAGACCGTCTTCCAAGACTTTTCACACTGACCAATCACACAAGCATTTGTCAATGTTTTGAAACATTTGAACAATGCTTTAAAAATTTTTCATCCTGAGAAAAGAACTACCCGCTTTTTTTAAAAAAAAATATGACTTTAAAAAAAGATGGTAGAGAACTTTCAAGAGTGTGAGTTTTGAAAGATTTTAATTCATATCTGAATTTGATTGACTTCATTTTTGCTTGTACACAGAAACGCTAACATTGAGTTCTTTTTTTTTTTTTAGAGAATTTTTTAATACTTATTTTTTTTTTAGTTTTTGCCGGACACAACATCTTTGTTTGTATGTGGTGCTGAACATGGAACCCGGGCCGCACACATGCCGGGCAAGTGCGCTACCGTTTGAGCCACATTCCCGCCCAAACATTGAGTTCTTGTTGAATCATTAAATCAAGAAGCCAGCCTGTGTCTAGCTTTCGGGCTATTTACTACCATAAAGATTGTGCTTTCAAAAATGGAAAAATTATCAAAAATCATTTTTCAAAGATGCAAAAGTGTGATTTATATCTGTGTCTGATGGAAAAACTCCAAGCCTAAACTCTCCAGACTCAGCAGACAGAAGAAGGTCCGAGGCTTCTGCTAGGCAGACACCATAGGAGTGTGTCCCAGTTATGATCCCTCCTCTGCTCTCTGTCCCCCTTTCCCTTGCTGCTGTACTTCCAGGGCTTCAAATACACCTTGTAGGATTAGCTGGTCCAAAATAGCCCTAGGTAAACATACCACCTGTCCAGGAGATTAGAACGCTTTTGCCTATGGGCTCTTTTTTCCCTTCTGCAAAACTAATCCTCAATTCTGAGTTTTCTCCACTTGCATATTGATTTTTTTCTTTATTTTGTATGCCAAACAAAAGATGCATTCTTTATTCCCTCCACTCCCAGCAATTTGTGAACATTACACAATTCCTGTTGAAAACTCTTGGAGAGGAACAATAAAAATCACCTATTTCTAGTTTGCAACTAAAAGGAGTCTTGTGCTTTCCCCTGGATTCTTGGTGAAAGTCCTAAGGATTTTTGAACAGTGCCTACTGCTGTCTTACAGTCCAATAAATGTGATAATTTAGAGCAATGATCCCTTAATTTGGAAAAGGTTTTATAACTTACAATGCACTGCTCTAGAATGTGACACGCAGCTACATATTGAGAGACACACACTAGGGATAACCCAGCAATGCTAGAGTCTGTCATGCCACAGCTAACATAGCTGGTGAGAAGCTGTATGACTTTTGAGTCAAGTGAAACCTAATTTCTAATTGAAGTTTCTTTCATTGCACAAAACAGCAGCGTTCCTCTGCTCCTTTTCAGTCACACGAGGAAAGAAAAAATGAGGCTTATTTCTATTATAGAGGCATGAGTGGGATTTTTTTTCTTACTTCAATCTCCTTTTTTCATTCACTGACATCTTACTAAAGAGTGAAAGTACTACCTAGAAGTATTTGTGATCTCAACTCTTCCCATTCTGAGGAGTACAGGAATAAGAAGGGCAAGCTTGTCCCCACTGTTCTGACATCTTTACACTCTTGTCTGAAGGTGTCTTTGCCCGGTCTCATGTGTTTGACCTGAAGTGTCCTGGTTCAGACCAGCCAAACTCACTCCTCATATCAAGTTCCAAGGACTGTATTTACAGCAGGGATTCCTGTCTGTGAGTGTGGATTAACCTAGGTGTCAGGAATCTATTTTCTCTGATTTCCTTTGCAGAGGGGTAAGCAATGAAGTTGATTTGTTTCTGAAGGGAGAGAACATATATATGACATGAGGGCCCTTGGGGACTAGCCACGGAGCATGATCAATTCAGTCAGAATAGGACCGAATTAACTCCATCCAAAGAACAACTGCGTCTCCAGAATCTCCCCCTTTCCTGGAGGTCAAAGTGCAAAACTTTGGGGGAGGGAGGCAGGAGCTAAGATACATTAAAGACCTTGTACTTGCCCAAAGAAAAAGTGTTCTGATCATTTGAAAACCGAAAAGCAATACACTCCATTTGTATAAGAAATTTCAAAAGGAAAATGAGGGGGGGGGAAGAGGAGAGAGAAGCATTTCTGCAGATTTTAGTAAACCTTCCTACCATGCAAGCGACAGCCTTGGACTCCTCTTACTTCTTGGGGAGCAAACAGATTAAAGGTGTCCAGTGATCTGAAATGTTAGTGTCTGTCACTGTGCTGTCAGAAATTGTGGGGCTTGCTGTACAATATCCAGACCAGATTTTCATCTCTTTTTCCTGCCAAGTTCTACCAAAGGCTGAAGGGACAGATGGAAGGTTCCCTTTCCTCTTATGGGGGGTAGGGAGGGGAGAAACACTCAAGCATTTTGAAAAAGTAGAAGGGGAAAGCCTGGTAAAGGGGATAGAGGAGTCGGGAGAGAAGGAACTTGGAGAGCAAATGAGCTCCTTCAGACATCACATGGGATTTAGTTTTAACTGCCTATTTCTAGAGGCCATCTCTTTGGCTGTAAATCTCCCACTTCAAACACCAAGAAATGGGATTGTTCTTGTTCTCTTAATCCTGACTATCAAAGTAAAATTCACTCACCAGCAGCTGTTCCAATCTGCTTTCTGGTGACTTCTTGTCATCTGTGTTCCACCACAAAACTCATGGTGGTGCCATCAAAGGAAGGGGGAGCAATGATCCGCGGTCCCAGGGGCTGCGAAGTGATGCTGATGACAGGTTTGCCGTGCAGCTGGGCGAAGCCCTTGGCTCCCACCAGCTGGGATGTGGCTGCTGGGGCTGAGGAGGAAGAGGTGGCAGGAGACTGACCAGAGGCCATGAAGTATGGGGCCTCTGTGAAAGTTGCAGCTGCCTCTTTGTTGTGAGGCTCGGTCGCCATTGAGAGCTCACCACCCCCTGGAGGGTGAGCAATTGGCGTGGGCTGCAGAGCATTGGTGGGCAGCATTGTGGGCAGAAACCCAGGGTAGATCATGTAGGTGGGTCCATAGGCCCCAGGACTCAGGGCCAAGGGAGGCACAGGGAGGGACATGGGAGTCACAGCCTGCTGCTGGGAGGTTATGGGCACATCCACATATTGCCCTGTCTCAGGGTCAAATAGTCTCCGAGTCATGGGCTGTACTGGTGTGTCCACCAGATAGTACTGGCCAGTGGTCACATCCAGGAGCATCTTGCGCTGAGTTTGCTGAGGTGGTGACTGCTGGAAGGGGTCTGTAGGAACAGCAGCTGGGCCTGCAGGAGCTGGGGCAGGCATGCCTGGTGGTGAGAAGCAGAGGACTTGAGGTTGGGCACCCTGGAGGGTAAAAGGCAGTGGCTGCTGGTGGTAGATGGTAGTAGGTGTATGCTCAGGGCTCTGTGGCCCTGAGCGGGCAGCTGCTGTCTCCCGGGGGTTGTCAGGTTTGGTACGCCAAGCTGGCCGGCTGGTTCCACTGACCTGAGAGCCCTTGGGGCTACTGGAGACCTGACTTCGGGCACTCAGTGGGGGTAAGCTACAGAGAGTGGCAGCTGAGGAGATGGGGGCCCCCTCTCTTGCAGCACCAGGTCTACCAGGTAACTCTCCTGCAGCAGAGGTTCCCTTAAGGGGGATAGTCAGGTAATTCTCACAGTCACTATTGCTCTTCTCCAAATTGATGCCACTTTTCCTGTTGGTCGCCTCATTGGGTGGTGCCTGGGTGGCCGGAGAGATCTTGAGGGACCGGAGTCCCTGTGATTTGATGCCCTTGACCACTGAAGAGCTCTCTGGAGAAGGCCCTTGTGGGAACTTGCCAGCGACACCCCCAGTTTTCTGAGTGCTACTGGCACTCACTGTGAACACGTTCCGGTTGCTGGGGAGTGGTGGGAGGGGCTGCAGAGGCTGGGTTCTTTCCACATCTTTGTGGACAGGGGGAATATAGAGGGATCGGGGCCTTTCCCTGGCCATGTTCTCAAAGGCTGCTGCCCGGGCAGACACACTCTCGGTGCTGGGGTTGGAGTTTCTCCTCTGCAGACGTTCCACGGGAGCCCCTCTCAGGACCACAGCACCTTTGTTTCCCGTGCCTCGTTCTTCCACCTCACCTAGTCGTTTGGCCAACTTGTCAGGGTTTCCCTCAGGACCCACCACCCCTTCCCTCTCCTCACTAGCAATGAGTGACAAGACATGACTGTCTGTCATCATGGGCAAGGGATCACTTTTCCGTTTCCACTCATTCCTGTTGAAACTGTACAGCTCTTCCATGGATCTCACTGCAGCAGTCAGCTTCTCCAGGGCATTTCGGGCTGGCTTTGGGGTTTTACCTTCCTCCTTAATGTCCTCCTCCTTGGTTTTCTCTGGGGTCTTCTGAGCAGCAGCCTTGGAGACAATTTTGAGCACAGGCAGGTATGAGCCCTGCTCAGGTTTATTGGGGGCAATGGTGGCCACAGGCAGCCTGCCAGATGCCCTGTGAACCAAGACAGTCCCTTCTGGGGAGGAGGAGTTCAAGATCCTGCTGCTGTTCCCTTTGCCCATGCCTTCCCTGGGCTCCCGGTCCATGCTGTCTTCTCTCTGGTTCACTACAGCCTGGCACGTAATTACCATGGGAGACAGGGATCTGGATCCACCAGCTGCAGGAGCCAGCTGCCTGGGCTTGGACCCTGTCAGTCCCTGCTCTGGAGTAATGCTGCCTTTGTCACTGCTGTCCCCTGATCCTTTGATTAGTTTTCTGACATCTCTCACCTGGTGGAGGGGCCCTTGAGCCTTGGACTTGTCTCTGACATCTCTCACCTGGAACTGGGGCACTTTTTCCAGATTGTCCCCACGGAAGAGTTTCTGCTGTGCCCTGCTGTTGTCCTCAATGGTCTTAAAGAGGTTAGAAGCGCTGCCTCCAGCCAGCTTGGGTGTGAGCAATTTGGCAATATTGAAGTCCGAGCTTGGCTGTTGGACACTCCCCAGCCGGATCTTGATTTCGGGAGCCTTGGGTCTGATCACTGCCGTGGTTGTGGCCTGGGCAGCAGGGTACTTGGTGGCCTGCTTCCCTGGCTGCTTGTCCTTGGGCGTCTGCTGGATGTTGGGGACAAAGAGACGAGACATGATGGTGGACTTGCTGGCAGAGATCTCCCCGAGATCCGCCCTCCAGTCCCCGCCTTTGGGGAGCTTCAGCTTCCCAATAGGGGCTTTCTCTTCCCGCTTCTCGGCCCCTTTCTCCTTCCATGACCGAAAAGCACTGTTCTGACTGCGGAGAAAGATGCCTTTCACAGTCTCTGAGGCACTCTTTTTAATTTCACACACTTCAGTTTGTCCATCGGTGAAACTCCGGCCAGAACCTGCGTTGCCTTCTCGAGGAGTACTGGCTTTGAAAATTGGGGATTTAGACCCCTCCCCACCTGCGTCAGACACACTGACCACCGTGTACTCGGAACCCGCCTCTGAGTGGCGGGAATTCTGCCGCTGCAAGACCCTGTCTCGCAGTTTCTCAGCCCCAGAAGACCCCTCTGCTTCCTTGGAGGTGCCGGGGAGGTTGTGATGAGATGTGTCAGTGACTTCTCCCCTCTCCATTTTAAACTCGTGCTCCCGTTGCATCTTCTTGGAAATGACATTTTTGAGCAGGCTGGATGCAAACTTGGACTTCTTGTGGGGGCCTTCACCGCGGGGGGCAGGCTTGTTGCTCTCAGAGGTCTCTGAGCCATCATCTGTGCACACCGACCCAGGTCCCTTGCTGGAGCCCTTGGTGGCCCTGCAGGGTCCAGTGGCCGAGCTGGCTTTGCTCTCACTGCGTAAATTCAGGGGTTCCAGAAGAGTGACGACGCGAGAACCCGTTTGGATCTGTTTCTGGAAACACAAGGGTGTCTCCACATGTTTGATTTCCCCCTCGACTTTGCTGACCACAAATTCCAAGGCCTTGGTCTGGGACTTCTTGGACTGGATGTAAAGCTGGTCTGCAGGACCACGGGCCCCACTGCCCTTCCTCAGACCTGCAGCCACAGAGGCCGCGCTGCTCCTGAGAAGGCTCTGTTCCACCCTGGCTCCAACACCTCCACATTTTAGGTCCAGGAAGGTTGACCAGCGTCCAAAGCCCACTTCGGAGAGGGTGGTAGAGGACTCACGGGAGCTGATGTTCAGAGCCTCAAAGTAGGGGTAAGCAAGGCTCCGGAAAGCCCGGGAGGTCAGGTTACGCACCTCTTTGTCTGCATCGTCCAGTTCGCTCACGGCACTGGAGGCTCCGCTGGAGTAGTCCACCAGCTCCTTTGCCCGTATGGCCCCGCACCTGGTTTGCAGGCGAGCAGGGACAGCAATGAATTTCTTTGCATGGTCCTGAGCCACGGCTGCAGCCGAGTTTTGCTTCAGTGAACTTGAATTGTGTTCAGCAGCTGTAGAGACTCGGAGGCTCATGTCGCCTTCATGCTTGGCAGCATAAATAATGTTTTGCTTTGCACGCACGTTGCTAGGCTCATTTATAGCCCGGGAAGTTGGTTTGATTGATAGGAGGATCTGGCTTGCTGCACTCCCACAGCTGCTGGCGGTGGTGGCGGCTGCCCCTGAAGCTGCCTCCCGGAGCTCCAGCAAGGGCTCAGGCAGGGTGGCAGTGCCAGGCCCAGTGGGTGGGGGAGTAGGGTCACTGTCGGAGGGGACACTGCCCACTTCCGTGCTGCTGGTGTCACGACCACTGCTGCCTGCACCGAGGCGAACCAGGTCGCTACTGGTGGGGCTGGGTGTCCGGGTGGCATTGGTGCTAGGAGTGGTGCTGAGGTAGCAGCTGTTATCGTCGTCCTCTTCGGTGGGGGTGGTGACGTCCCCTGGGGTCTCGTCGCTGCCACCAAAGGAAGCATAATCCACGAACGAGTAGATCACGTTGTTGTCCTCGAAATCCCAGCGGGAGGCCAGCCCCACGTCGAAATCCATGTCCTGCTCCACCTCACTCAGCTGGATCTCATGGGTGGTGATGTAGTGAGCCTCTTCATTTTTGGGGGGATCCCTGTTACTCTGGGATTTGGCAATAATGTCCCTGCACTCTGTTCCATCTCCTGTCCTCCCTCCCCCTTCCTGCCCTTCTCCTCCTCTTGCTTTTTTCCCTACTTCTCCTCCCTTGGGTTGGCAACTCACTTCGCTCTCACTCTCAAAGCCTAAGGATGAAGAGGAGGTAGCCAGAGCCCCGGATGATGTGGCAGATTCATCCATTTTGGAAAGGCCATGGTCTTCTGCTTTGTCCACAGGGGAGGAGGAGGAGGAGTTGCCACCCTCATCAGTGGAGAGTTGGGAGCTGGAGCATTCCGAGGAAGCAGGGTTCTTCTGGGGGATTGGAGTCCTGCACTCTGGACTAGTGGGCTCACCCTGGGCTCTCTCCTTTGGGCTCCTAGAGGCTTTCTGATCCCCCGAGCGGTGTTCCAGTGTAAGTTTCACTGTCCGGGGACTCGCCCTCTGGATTCCGGCTGAAGCGCACATCTCCACATATTTTGCTTCTCGCTGGGAGGAGGCTGAAGGCTTGGGAAGTGGCCGCAGCTGCTGCCTGCGCTCCTGGCTGTCTTGCTTTCTGCTCACTGGATCCTGTACTTGCACCAGTCTGGCCTGCGAGTTCGGCTCAGGAGTGGCGGCTTCCATTCTGAGTCCTTGCCCAGGTTCCAGCGACAGGAAGAGGCAGTGGTGAGCACCCGGGCTGTCTTGGGTCCCTCTTTGGTCCTGGAGGGGCCGCAGTGTTGCCTGAAGCAGGGTCCCACGTGCCTGGACTGGCCCCAAGACTGTAGGCACCACTGCCACTGCTGTCACCACCTCCCAGGTCTTCAGCCCCTGTGGCGAGGCTGAGGCAAGGCGGAGGGAAGTGGGAAGGCTCCTGGATGGGGCGGCAGAGGTGGTCTGTGGCTGGGGGGCTGCTGCTCTGGCCGAGACTGCAGCCTGTGACTTGTGGCTGAGCTGGCCTGTCCAGTTATCTGCCTGGCACCGTGGGCAGCTGGGGGTCTGAATGCCATGAGCCACGGAAGAAGCAGCATCTGTAGGTCGACCCCTGGACTCCCAGAAATGAAAGCAAAGCATGTGCTGTTTCTTGTGAAGCCTTGTCCCTTTCCTGGATGGGGCAAGAGAGGGTCACGTCATTCCAGAAATATTTTTAGTGTCCATTCCCTAGTCATATCAAAACCACACTTGAGGGGAAGAGGGTAGAGATGAAAAGAGGCTGGGGGTGGAGGGATGAGGGTTCCAATTCAAATCAACCAAATGTTCTATGTAATCTATTATAGAGATGTCTAGCAAGTATGCAATTATTCTTTACTCGCTGCCATCTTTCTCTCCCGAGCCTCTGATTAAATGGATTTTCCCCCTTGTTCTGAAACAAAATTCAGATTTTTACACTGCACTTCAAACCAATTGAGGACACTCTGGAAATACTTCAAAATCTCCTTCATACATATGGTAGCTTTATATTTGCTTCAAAATCTTTGTGTTTCCTTTCTCTTTGGAAAACCAAATCGGAAGAGTTCTGGAAATAAAAACTTTTCATAGGAAAATAATATTTCATCCCTCTTTCCCCGAAGTGGCATTCTATGAAACATAACCTGTTGTTCCCAAATAGGAAGAATCCCTTCTAGAATCCTTGCTGTGATGACTCAAAGTACCAAAGGGCGATTTTCAAAGACCTGAAATTTAGTGCCTTAAATAAATTTTTAATTATAGTCATGAAAAAAGGAGCACCTAGGGCCAAAGCTGACACTACTGCAAATCCCTACAATATCTACTCGATCTCAAAATGTTCCCTAAACTTGTAAAACCATGGCAAGACAATAAGCCCCAATTAAATATAGCCCAGGCTGCAAACTCACTGATTCTGTTTCGCTGGCTGTATTCCAGGCCCGCAGGGCACGGAGTCAAAAAGCACGAAAGAACAAGGAATATGCTTACCCTTCATCAGTACAGTGCGGCTTGGAGGGAGGTTCAGAGAGGAAATGTGACCCGCTGGCATGCCCCATGGAGACAAAGCCAAATCCCAGTTCACTGCCTCTGAGCTACATCCATTTCAAACAAGTCAGTAGTTGTGCAGGCAAGTTTGCCAGGAAACCCAAGTGGGGGTCTGTGCTGGCCATCCTCAGAGCAATTCCTTGGGTACTACCGGTAGAGAACCACATCTTGATTTTGGTGAGATCTGGCCCTCATCACCTGCCAGGCCCAACTCCACCACTATACATAGTCTATGTGTCACTTACACCGATTGAATAAAGCACTATTTTAAACATCCACATTTGTGGGGAACAAAAATAACACCATCAGCCAGCCCCTTCCAATATGAATGCCACCCCCACACGGAAAAATG
Source organism: Marmota marmota marmota (assembly GCF_001458135.2). NCBI lineage: Eukaryota > Metazoa > Chordata > Mammalia > Rodentia > Sciuridae > Marmota > Marmota marmota. Next base: position 30,162,676 of record NW_026000057.1, read on the forward strand.
TTCTTTCCTCTGAATAGGCATGTGGGTAGGTATGAAGTGGGAGCCCCGAACAACTGAAGCATCCACCTTCTCACACTTGGGATGTGAACTCATAGCCATCTCCCGACAACTCCCTCTGCCCACACCATTGCCATTAAAAACACTACCCAAAGAAAGACTGGAAATATCAGGAATAAGAGTATGGATATAAAGTCAGAACTCTAGGCAAAGACAGAAGAAAAGAAAAGGAAAAAATGGCACAATAATCTTGGTTTCCTAATACTAGTCATAATAATAATTACAACTAAGACTTAAATAGTGCTTACTACATGCCAGGAACTACTTGAAGCACCTTTTAAATGTGTATATTATTTAACCTCATAAGAACCTGATGAGTTAGATATAATTATTGCACTGATTTTGTAGATGGAAAAGCTAAGGCACAGAACGGTTCAAAAATTATGGAGCAGCGTTCACATCCAGGCAATCTGGTTGCAGAGCTTGAATCTTAACTATTAAGCTACACAGTCTTACTGACTTCTACACTCACATACTATACAGGGTACCCAGATAATCAATTAGAAGAAGGAATTTATCCAATAGGTAATTTTATCTGCATGACCACAAATAAACCATGCAACAGTTTTGAGTTTTTTTTTTCATATAACCAACCTGTGTACATATTAAGTACTTAGGGATTAAGTAACATGATCCTATAAATAAAATGAAATAAAATATTGTTGGCTTCTTCAGGCAAGCAGAGTGTTTTCTTTTGCTCTGAGGTTGATCGTGCCTTGGCTGATAGATCCTGGAGATGGCCTCAAACACTGTGAAGCATACATACCCCATAGTTGAATAGAAGGCAGAGTTTCTGCCCATCAAAGCAATTATAGTCTAGGGAGGAATTTTTCCAGCACTTTCCATATGGCCCTGTCTGTCATGACAACACAACAGATTTCAGCAGAATTTCTCCCAGCAGTTGGCAAACTACAAAATTGCAAGGTCAGATGTCCCAGATGCAGGTTAAATCATAACTTCAATACCCCCAGTTCTGAAAAATCTCACTCCAGAGTCTTGCTCCCTCAGAGAGCACAGTCCTAGCAAGCCTCTCCAAGAGGCTGTTCTAAAATAGGTACTTACCTTCAAGATATCTGTGTAGCTCTCTTTCTGCTGTTTTATCTAAATGAATGGCAGTACAGGAAAAAAATTAAAGGGAAAACTTTTTCAAATAAATTCAATTTCCAAAAAATCAGTTTTAATTCGAACCACAATTTCTTCAAAAACTTGGAATAGGACAGACTCTACCTCTTAAAAGAAAAAAGTCCATAAATGGAAAAACAGTGACCAAATTTAGGGTAAAACAAGAACTCGAAACTTCTTGCCTCCTGGCATTTTCAGAGTCATTTTCTGGGTGATTTTTTTGTTACAATGAAAATAGATGCTCTCAGTTCTGCTGAAATAACTTTCAGTCCATTGGTAGCCATAGGGCCTTTTTATTCCTTAATGTGACTAGAGTCATTTTTTTTTTACAGATGAACTCAGTGATTGCCTACCTGATCTCACTTCTTGAGCAATTAACAGTGACTAATGTTACCAGCATTAACCCAGGGTAAGTGGGCCCACTTACTAAGCCAGGCAAGGTATACTTGGTTGATAACTTTATATGGGAATTCAAAGAGCAACAAAGGAAGTGACTCAGCATCATTATTTTTGTCTCTGTAGAGAAAGTTTCTCAGTATTCCCTGAAAGTCTTGTGAAATGTATCACTGTATGTAAAACTTTAACATGATTAAAGAAATGAAGAATGAAAGCCAGATCATCTGCCAGTTAGGAAAAGGATATGATTATATTTAGGGTCTCTGACAGTGGCATAATGGGATAAATAATATGTCATCGAAAAAGAAGAACAGTTTATCGAAGGTAGACCAAGACCGGAAATGAAGAGAGAGATTAAATGCAAACCAGAAAGGAGACAAAGGACTTTCCAAACACAGACATTCTCAGATTCCCTGGGATGAGTGAGAGGTATTCTTTAATTGCCTTATTTATGCACAATGGTATAAAAGAGGTTTTTCTTTCCTTTTTTTTTTTTTTGAGACAGGGTCTCACTTACATTGTCCTAACTGGCCTTGAACTCTCAATCCCCCTGCCTCAGCCTCTCGAGTTATTGGTATTACAGGTGTGTACCATCGCTCCAGGAGGAAGAAGGCTTTTCTTCTGGCCAGTGCCTAATGCCCTGTGGACAGCTGTTTCTCTCTGGCCCAGGTAGAAATAACATTTGAAGGAAAGGCACCGTGTTACCTTTTGTTGCTGAGGGTGAGAAAGAGTATTATTTAGTTTTTGAGGTAAATGTTTTCCATGTTTTGCTTATCAGTCCTCTCAATCATACCATGAAAGAGCAATTATTATTCCCATTTTATGCATAAAATAATTGAGGATGAGTGAAGACATGTGTCCTATATGACCTTTACAATTAATAGTAAGTATTGGAGCCCTGATTGCATCCCAGCTCTGAGCAACCCAAGCCCACGCTCAGTTGGTGGTTGAGCATTCAGTCTATGAGGTGGAGGTCACAGGGCCAAGCCCACTGCTGGCTACCACCACAACCAGCTGCCTGTACTCAGCACCAGCTGGTCTCCATGGAGTCCAAAGAAACGGAGTGGCAGGATTCGTATAAGACTATCCCTGTGAATAGAAAAACAGCATGTACCATGAGGATGAATAAGTAGCATCGTCTTCTTGTACAAAGAGAAAAGCACCTTATTGTAGAGTCACATTCACACCGTAGATGCAACCCCTTAGCCATGCCCTTAAAACTTGGAAGGACAGAGAGGAACAGTTCACCACCAGAAATAAAATCTTACTAACACTTAAGCCTGCACACACAGGCCTCAGGTAGCACAAATAGGTTTGACTTTTCCCCTTGAGCCAGGATGCTCTATTTTCTTCTCTGGTCTTCCTCCTCCTCCTTCTGCTTTTTGAATGGTCTCTTTGGCAGTTTGTTGTCTTTTCCCTACCCCTACTCTTTCTCTCTTTCCTTCTGGCCCTGACTTGTTATCTCGGGCCATAGTTTCCATTGGGTTTCTCCTAAGGGAGCTGTGAAGGTTTTAATGTTTCAGATCTTACTGGATAAAGGAAAATGATCCTTTCCAGTCCAGCCTCAAGGTGGAACATCAACAAGCAAACAAATCTTTCTCTACATCGTACTTAAAATAATCTAACTCTCTTGGTCCATCTTGCCCATGATCTCTGTTATACTAACCTGCATGATGTAGGAACCAGACTTGCCAAAGGTCCCTTCCAAGTCTGGGAAAGTAGCGCAGAGAAGATGCCTTATTAGGTTTTAGCAAATTACAGTCAATTTTTCTAACTTGGCATTGAAACAGAATTTAATTAACCAGCCAACTCAGCTGCCTGACCACAGAATCATGTGGATGACTTATTGCTATGATTCTTAACAAGCATTCTTTTTTCCCTTTTATTCTTGATATTATAACTTGGGTCCTAAAATCTTGTTTCTGTCTTCATCTGCTTTGAAAAATGTTTATTTTCCCCAAATTTCTGATTTTAGACATCCACAATTTCAAATATGGACCTCCAAAAATTGACTCAATATTTTATTTTTCAATATTCTATTTCCTTTGAACATCTCATTTCTTCCCTTGCTTCAAATCACACCTTCAAATCTGCTCAACACTCAAGACCTAAGATGCAAATTAAAGCAACTTTTGAGAAAACAATCTGAACGTTTCTGTCATACAGAATAAGAACATGAAAATAAAAATTTTTTTCTATTATAAGACAAAAACATTTTCGGAAACAATCCAAACAACTCTGAGCTACTGAATGAGAATTTAAGAGTATAACCATCCCTTTGTTCAGTCTTATCTTCCCACATATACAATTTTGGTGTTTAGTGTTCCATAAGATTTTCTATGTTATTTATAATTTTATGTTTATTAAATATCCAACTCTTTATCTTCAAGTTTTAATCATCACTTCCACGTGGGGTCTTCCCTTTCCACTGTATCTCTAAAGTGGGACTCAGAATGACCTTGTCATATCCCATCATCTTATGCATTACACTGTTCACCAATTATAAAAACTCTTGTTCTGGTTTATTGCCCATCTTTCTCATCAGAATTTAAACTCATTGCAGGCAGGGATCATGTCTGACTTGTCAGTTGCTTTCATTTCAACATCTAGGACAATATTAGCTTCACAAAAGCAGAATTTTTGTTCTTTCTTTCTACCTTTCTTTCTTTCATGTTTTGCCTCTTTTGTTTACTAATATTTTCCCCAGTGCCTAAGAAGGGCCGGGCATACAGTAGGTACACAATACATCTTTGTTACCTCTCAAATAACTAACCAGTAGGAACTCAGAAAATGCTCTTTTGCCTCCATTATTGAATCAATAATTAAATAGTTTATTACTTTTGGATAACTGGAGAAAAGCTAGCAAAATTATTTAGGGAGAGTCCTCTTTAACGGAATATCTAAGAATGATGTATAAATAATTCATCAAAGCATTAAGATCTACAAGTGTTATTAAGACATTATTTATAGTCACATTTGAAGTCCTTAGAAACACTTAATACTCAAAAGTTAGCAAAAATTACCTTATTATCTTGTTTAACTTCTAAATTTACCTAGCAAAATACTACTTAAAATAAAGCAAATTCTAAATACATTGTTATCAAATAGTACAAATTCAGAATTCATAAATCCTAAATAATTACTTTTGTTTTATAATTCAACTCAATGGTTAACAAGTCAAACTCAGAATGGGCCTCTTCAGAGTATGCTATTTTCCTTCAGGTTATATATATATATCAGGCACAAGCCTCCCAGGTCAAAAAGGGATCGTTGAATGAATAGTCTTTCAAAGATTAGAAGTTGTTAATCAAGAAAGATGGTTTACTTTGAGCTGAGAACTCTGACCTTATCCTGCCAGCAACCCCGGGTGACCAAGGATGCAAGGAGATCTGACTGTCGCTGCTGAGCATCGAGGCTTAGTGGGATTACAAAGGAAGGAGAAATCAGCCAGATACATTTCAGGCCAGCAGACCCTTCTTGTATTTATGACAACATGTTTTCCTAGTAACAGTTTATTTTGCTGAAAGCATTTAAATAAAAACCTCCAGAGACTCTTTTGAGAAGGTGGTTTTGCATTCCCCAGTCAAACACCTGCCTGATTTTAATGTGCTACTATTTTAGTCCCCATAAGCATATGCTCCCTTCCATAAGACACAAGCTGGTCTCTGTATATTTATCATCCACACAGGCTCTAAAAATAGAAATAGGTGCAGAAGATTGTCCTGGCTATCTCTGTGTGTCCTCAGCAGCTAGGGAAGCAAACTCATGGACAAGAAAACCATTTTTCTCCATGCTAACTCAACACAACACACTTTTGATATGATAGTTCACAAACTCTTTGGAATATGTTCCCTAGCTGAAAGGTCTTCTTGCCCAGTAGTCTCTCTGTTGTCTTAGTGTGACTAAAACAACCTCAGCACAACACTGTATAAGGCCAAACAGTTCAATCAAAACACTCCTAAGCTGCTCTCCCCTTCTCCTCCTTCTCTATTCCTAGTGAATTCTAGGATCAGATAGGGAGAGAGCCCACTTCCTTAACAATCACACTTGTATTAGTGTTGAGACCAGGAGACATACCTCCATTGTGCCTTCTCACTCCCCAAAGGGTCATTTTAATTCATGGTGGGGCCACAGGCTGCTCACTGGTTGGACTTCTGAGACACAACTTAAAGTAAAAAGCAAGAAAGGCCAAAATTGCTTTTGGAAACCCCTCAAGTTTCCCATAGGTCTGATTTCAGAGTTTTGAGTATACAATTCTGTATAATATAATATGTGACTGCACATGATTATATATGGTATATAATACATAAGTGCACATTTATTCAGTAAAGAACACTTTGCAAAACAACATTTTACAAGGTTGTGTTTCCCACCCCAGTGGTTGAATTTACATAAATCAAATGCACTTGAACTCAAGATGACTCGGCTTCAGGGGTTAGATAAGTCTTTTGGCCTCTCACTTTTCTTGTGTGGCCTTCCTTCCTGCTCTGTGTTTGAAATAAGTCCATTTGGAATCAGTTGGCTTTTGGTGTGGTCATCAAGTTTTTTTAAAATCAATTAAATGTATTTTCCATCCCTTATTTTGTGGTATGCAACCAAATTAAATTTATGTAAAATGGCTTAAAGTGAACTCCTATTTCTGTGCATATCTGCACGTGTAGTGGAAGAGAAGGGCAGGAAAGTACCGAGTTTTCCAGCTCCTGAGTGAAGTGTTTATACCGCTTGATACACACATAACCGTTTGCTGTGGATAGACATATCTTCTCAGTTTGCAGAGCTGTGGTTTTTTTCCAGCCTTTACTGCAACCGGCATGATGAAGACAATGCTGATTACTTGGTTGCTCAGGCAATGGCACTGTGGAGAGATTAAGCATGATCTCCCCTGTATCCGGTAGTGGACAACGTAGAAACTTCTGCATGAGACATGAAGTAACCCTGTAAAATGGGGGAAATGATAGCTACCGGGATCTGATGAAGATTAAAGGAAGTAATACCTGTGAATGACTTAAAACAGTGCCCAGCACACAGTGAGCTCTCCACTGTTGTTAGCTGTTACTGCTTCTATTCTTGGTCTTGTGCCAACAGGCATCCTGGGAAGGAGTTTAGGTCCCTTTTGGAACCTTCTAGTGATATTTTTATAACTTAGTCACTCAAGATACTCCCAAGAGATATCAGAAGCTTGGTAGAGTTTACTTCTAATGGCAGGTATTTATTTAGAAACAAAAACAATTCCACCAAGACTTTTATCTTATGTAGTCTTTGGGGAGAAAAGATATGGGGTTGTAGTTTTCCTGCCTGGAAATGAGGAGAAATCTGTAGGAACAAGGATTCTATAGGTCATTTAGTTCAATCCACTTTAAAAATGATAAAACTGAGAACAAGAGAGGCACAAGGTCACAAAGATTTGTCACTACCAGTGATAAAGATGTCTTCTTTCCTCACTTGTCAAATTCTATGGAGGACGAAAACTCAAAATCATGTTTAACCATGAGATTAAAATATAGTCCGGTCATCCTTAAAAAGTAAATTCTATGTAGCTTTTTAAATTAATCCTACTAGGAAGATTTAACTTATAAGGTTTATAGATACTTGGCCAAAATATATTGGAACATCTCTAGAAAGAGTTGAATAGTTGATAATTTTCATTATCTCTTTAATATCAGGCCACTTGTCTGCAAAAGAGTAATCAGTATGAACATGAATGACCAAACTTAAATTGCTGAAATTGTGCCTCAGTTGACTCAACAGTATGTATTACTATCATGGAAATTCCTACAGTATACCTGCTTTTCATGGGCTATAGAAAATGGCAGAAAAGCTAGAAAATGTGATTTGTTGCAAAATTAAATGATTATTATAGATGTAATTGCGCATATGCAAGAAGAAAGCACAGGGCACCAACATACCACCATGATTCATAAACGCAGAGTATCCCCTGGAGGTCCGTGGGGTAACAGTTTGGTCTCAGCTTGCCACTAGTGTGAGCTAGTGAAAACTTTAAGAGGTAGAGACTAGTAGGAATTCTTTGAGTCATTGAGGTTGGGCTTCTGAAGAACATTGTGAGACCCATTTCTTTTCTTTTCTTTCTCTCCTTCAGTTCCAGCCATGAGATGAGCAGTTTTGCTCTACCATATAACCCCACCATGATGTGTTACCACAAAGCCAAAGCAACAGAGTCAAGCCATCATCGACTAAAACCTCAACCTGTGAACCAAAATATTTCTTTTCTCTTTGTAGGTTGATTACCTCAGGTATTTTGTTATAGTGATAGAAAGTTAAATAAAATTACCTGCAAGTTAAAAACAAGGATATTTAAACCTTCTCTATAGCCTTTCTAAGGTACTATTGTGTTTATTTTCAGGAAGCCTTCATAAACTATTTTGACTAAAGAATTTAGACAAAAAGAAATTAGTTTAAATTTTTTCCCTGGATAGTATCCTTTAGCAGTCATTTTTTTTCAACAACTTTCTTATTTCTCCCATTCCCTTATTTTTCAAGGATAAGTGGATCCTCGGACCTACCAATATCATGCTGTCAATACAGATAGCCCCATCTTGGATTTGAAAAGAGCCATAACAAATATAAGGGCCAGCATGATCTCCTAAAGAATACTGTATATTATGTTCCTTTGTATGATAAACATTTCTTGGACCCTACTGATCATCCATGTATTCCTAGCTTTAGCATAATTTTGCATATAGTGATGCAAATTGAATTAAGATTAAGATTAGAGCTGTTCTTGTAACAAAAACTTAGTGGAAGTTTTTATATGGAATGATTTTTGGAATAGATGGGGGCATATAGCTTCAAAGGAATTCAGAGGAAGGCAGACTAGTAGGGAAATAGAACTCTTCATGGAAGCCATCTGACCACTAAGAGAATCCTGGTGCTATGGCCAGCTCAAGACAGAAAAGGTCCCCGTCACTTGGAAGGGTAGATCCCATTGTTACCATCATGTTGGTAAATATGTCTCAGGAATAATTAAACAGATTAGGCTGAAGGGAAGAAAGATATCTGATAGGGTATATTTTCTGGGTTAGCTGTGCAAACAGTCTGATCTGGTATGGTACATTCTTTGACACTTGTGTCTGGTGCCCTCTAAAGCCAGGATAAACTCAGTAGAAATGAACCATGAAGATACAGACAGAGTCAGAGAGAATTGACAAAACTTTATATTTGAGGGATTTGTTGCAAAAAATGTCATTATTTAAAGGACATCAAGGCCCAACCTGAAATGAAGAGAGAAATGACAACCCAGCAAGGTAGTAACTAGGAGGACCAGATGAGGACCAGGGAGAGACTAGATAGGGAACATGGCTGTACCCCAGGGACTGTGAGTGATTTACCTCTATTAAGCTTTACCCTCACCCCTCCACCTGTGATATCAGTGCTCCTATGAGAGTTGTTAATGAGCCCTTAGATTTAACAACAAGGGGCACGTTGTTAAACACAAAGGTCATTTCTCTGCTTTTTTCAGTAGCATTTGACATGGCTGACCATTCTCTCATCTGTTCCTGTAGCTATCGTTGGTTGGCTTCCAGGAAACGTCAGTGGGTGTTCCTCCTGCGTCAATAATTGCTCCTTCTCAGCCTCTTGAACTTGTTCCTTTCTTCTCGGTCTCTGGTCTACTTTTCCTCTCCACATACACATGCTCCCTTTGTGCTCTCACACCGTCTCCTGACTCTCAGCATGATTTATATACCAATGATTTTGAGTGAATATTTCCATCCTAGCCTCTCTTGTGAACTCAGATTCATGTCTCTACTGGGGTATCTCAATTTGAACTCTACCTTATCCCAAAACCTGTTTCATCTTATCCTTCCAGACTTTCAGGTGGAAAACCTAGGTGTAAACATTGACCCCTCGAATTCTCACTTCCTTGCCAATCCATTAGAAATACAGTTGGTCTGTCTGTACAACATAGGACCACTAGTCTGAATTGCAAATTTTATTGACTAGTTCTCTTTAAAGCCCAACTTAGATGTTAATACCCATACGAAGCCTTAACCAACTTCTACCCCATCCTATGCCAAACTAGTTGCTACTTCTTATTTTCACATCTTTCCTATACCTGTTACAGGTATATTTTACAATATTCACTGCACTGTATGAAAATTAGAATGTACATCTTCATATAGTCATAAATTTGTGATTTTCCTGCTACACTATGAGGACCCAGAGTCTAGTGAATATGTTTTATTGATCTTTATCCTTATAACTAAACAGATTCATATGAGCCTATGGTAAACAATTAGCAAATAAATAACAATGATTTTAGGTCAAGTTTAGTTTATGTGCTTTTATAATTTTTAAATGTTTTTTAAGTAAAGCTAAAGGATCATCATTACTGCAATTTAAAAAAAATTAATGCAGAAGAATTTAAGCATAATGGCTTGAGGGAGTTTTGTTGTTGGGTTTTTTGTTTGTTTTGTGTGTGTGTTTTGTTTTGTTGTGTTCTGTTGTGTTGTTTTTTACCAGGAAAAGGTTCAGAACATAAGCCCTGAGTTTCTGGCCTTGAACCTTCAGTGTGTCTTCAGGTTTAAAGAAGCAGATTAATCCAGTTGTGCCATCAGCCTGAAGCCTCTGGAAGCTGGCCAGAGCTGCCTTAGAATTTTCCTCTTCTTTTTCTCTTTCTATCTGCCAGGCTAGCTCAGTGAGTCCATTTGCAGAATCAAATGAAAATCAATCCCTTTTATGCAAACCTTCCTGAAGTGGCAAGGCCATGTTTGGTCACAGGAGTGGAGGTTCGTGCGGTGGAAGCTCTGGTGGTGATTTCTCCCTGTGGAGGGCTCGCCAGAGCCCTCCCTCCACATAGCGATGAAAGGGAGGATCAAACAGCTCTCAAAGCCAAGCTCCATTAGACTCGCCTTTTCTAAATATAGCATGCTTCAATAAACACCATTGTGAATTTGCAGTTTGCTTGCTGGGAAGTACATTGCCACCTCCACCAAAATCTCATGCATGCATGTATATATTTACATCTTATTGGACCTCATTTCATCAACTAGAACTATCTGGAAATTCATTTTTTATTTTATTATTTGATATTCATTCAGTTCCTGCTTAGTCTTTTAGATACATAAACTGCAAGAAAAAGACCTCTGACTTGGGGCAGATTGAATGAAAGTGAACAAAATTTAACCAAAGATAAGGCTGAGATCTCTGCAGTTCTTGGAAAATGCCACCTGAGACCAGGTTGCTGAGATCCACTGCCCTGAATCCACCAAGTGACACTTTCACCAACTAAAGAACAACAGGTGGCTCAGATTAAGACGGTGCATTGCTTTATACAAATTCTCCTGAGCAGTGTCTGCTGGTGCAATTAGGAAGATGTGTTCCGTTTGATTTTCTGAAAGAAAACTTTTCCTCTGCACATACACATTCTCCCTTTGTGCTCTCACACCATCTCCTGACTCTCATCATGATTTATATACCATATTCTGGTAAAAGTACTATCCTTATTTTTGGTTTATGCTCATCTTTGATTCTGATGGAAATGAAATCTCTTTTCTGAAGCCAACACCTGATCCTTGAGCTTCTGTTCTCTCTCCCCTAAAAAAAGACCAGGAGAGAAAGCACATCAGGTGTGCAAAGCTCAGCAATGATTTAGGATGGGAACCAAGGAACTTGATCTCCAGTGGAACCCATGGGGATCACCATGGGAGAATGTGATGATTTGAGTTGACTTTAACCCAAGAGGTCCTCATGCAGATAGGAGAGACAGGGCCATCCGAGCAACTGCAGAGGGACAGAGTTGATGCTTTTGTGTATGGTCTGAAACCAGCTTTCCCCAACTGTTGGGTATACTGCTTTATTTTTTTGTTTTTTTATGGGGGAGAGGGGCTGGGAATTGAACTCAGGGGCACTCAACCACAGAACCACATCCCCAACTGTATTTTATATTTTATTTAGAGACAGGGTCTCACTGAGTTGCTTAGCGTCTCACAGTTGCTGAAGGTGGCTTTGAACTCATGATCCTCCTGCTTCAGCCTCCTGAGCCACTGGGATTACAGGCATGCACCACCTCGCCTGGCTTGCTTTAGTTTTTGCATAGAAAAAAGCTCATAACCCCAGTACATCATGACTCCCTATATCATTTGCAAAATTTGTTATTTTTTAGAGGTTATTTGTTCTGCTTCTGCCAATTTCTACTTAATTAGTTTTTCACGTAAACCAAACAAATTAGAGTAACAACTTTAGAAAACAAACTTTTCAGTCTGGAAACAGAAAAAAGAAATAGATATTATATGATGTTAGCTAATATGAGAGAAGCAATAACAATAAGACAAAAAAGGAAGACAAAATTTTGTGGAATTCTTGTGGTTTGATTTTTTTTAAATCATTTCTGCTTTTTGTGGCTCTTAGCTATATGTTTATGCTGCATGTGTTAAATCATTCCATCTTCAAAATAAGCAGAAACTAGTGTTTCAACCATTTGTCAAATGAGAATCCCGCTTTAGGAAAATCTCTCTTGACTTTTTTTTTTACTCACAAAATATAAATTAGGATATGGTTTTCTTCTTCACAAGGAAAAACCTTTAAGTCAGAATTATGCAGAACAATGTTTTTGCAAATAACTGTCATGTGTTGGAAAAAATCAAAACATCTCAATTAATATCCTGTCACACTATTTATTAGTACCTTGAGCACTTAAGTCCAATAAACTTTTAAGCTTCTATGTTGTTTTCTATAAAACAAAGATAACAACACCTACTACACATACTTTTTAGGAGGAAATGAGACAAGTACCTACCCTGTGCCATGAACATATATATACTTGGCACTAATATTAGGATCTACTTGATACTTTTACTTGCTACTTTTCCTTTGTATCAAAATGCTACATTATACTGGATTCCATCAAGCATATAATAATTGGATTTTTTTGTAAACTACTATTGTTGCTCAGTTTTAGAATATCATAATGATGAAAAGTATTTAAAAATAAAATTTCATTTGTTTGTATCCCACAACTTCTCAGAAACATATCTACTGTGTAAAGTGAAGGGCAGATTCACATATTCATTAACTTCATGTATTTCAGAGTGAAGACAGGGTCTACTTCTAGAAGACGAGCCATCTTTACTAGACGATGTGAAGTCAAGGAACATGCCTGCATCTCAGCCTTTCTGAACACAGAATGAAGGCAAATACATCTTGGTTTGTGGGTGCAGATTATTGAGGGGCTGGCCACTCTAGAGGCTCTTCCAGGTTCCTCTGCAGTCCGTAACCTGAACCCCTGTGTTGGGTACCTTGGCGAGGTGTTTCTGGTGGGACTAATTTCTGGTCTTCCAAGCTACGGCACAATGAAGGAGGTTCTGCTTCAGTCTGCTTTAATGCACAACCTCCTTGTGGGTCTTCCCCAGCTGCCATCGAACCCCTTGCCACCTGACCTCATTTCCTATCCCTATTAGTGCCTGCATGGAGCAAGAACTACTTCAATCTTACAGTGGATTCTAAGGGCTTATATACCCAACATTTCTGAAGAAGTTACATAAACTATCACCAGAAATTTTTGTTTGTTCCAACCATAGGGAGAATGGTTGTAGCCTTATACAACTCAAAGAGGCTCCAAACACATTCTAATCTATATTCATAGCACAGCCTGGAATTTTCCGGCATATAGCCTATGCGGCAATACATGGCAGCCCTGATAGAAAAAAAATGAGGAGCTCTGGAATATCCCTTGAAACTGAATCTGAAGCTTGATCATATGTAAAACCTACACTCTCTTTCGAATTTGGGAAGACCACTTTAATCTTGTAGTCAGTTAGCTCTGGAAAGGGTTCTAAGTACAAGCAGGCTTAATACTTTGAAATCTAGCTCCTCTCCTGTATCCAAATTGTCACTGCCTTAGTTCAGGTCTCTATCATTTCCTCCCTAAATTATGCTAACAGCCTCCTATCTGGTCTCCTTGCCTTTAATCCCCACCTCTCATCCATTTCTTAGCGTTGACAAGGTGACCCATCTAAATCACAACCTGGTCATATCATTCCACTGTTTCAAGCCCTTAATAACTTTCCACTGCCTCAGGACAGCATCCAAACTCCTCAGCTTGGCTAGAAGACCCTTCATGACTCTGGCCCCTGTTCTTTTGCTTCTGTAACATCATGCCTGCTCCAGCCAGGCCTTTACACTTGATACTGTATGTGCCTACAATACCCCTTGACCTTGCTACCCGCTTTTCCTGACCAAGCCCAGCTTGGACACTACCTCCCCTGGGAGTATCTGAAAGCAGAATCAGGGAGTAGAAATTTTAGCAATGAAAATACATCTTAGACCCACAAAGTGTTGAAAAGTAAGTCTTAAGAAAAGTAAGAAAGAAAAAGTCATGCCTGACACCCCCCCACACACATACATACATCTGGTTCACATGGGTTCATTGCTGGCAGCAGATTCGGTGAGATAGATGTATAGAGTGAGGGTCATGCCAAGCTGTGCTGCTGCATTTCTTCCCAACCTCCAGGCAGGTGCCAGGAATGAGCATTGGTAAGTGCCTCTGGGTGCCAACCAGAGATAACCAGATGACAAGACCCAGTGAGAGGCAGCCACAAGTCATGTGGGAAATACAAGATGGAAAATGTAGCAGAGAAAAATTTAAGCTCAGGAGCAGTATCTTTAGATATCAGTTTATCATTTTAATATAAGAGCACTAGACTCTTCCATGGGTTGTAGATGGTGCTTTACATGGCGTAGGAGTTCTAGATGTTTTTCAAGAGCCACCTCAAGGAAATAGAGGGGATGAACACAGTTTTTCTCAAACACCTCCACTTTGGTGTAGATCCTGTTCTTCAGTGTAAGATAAATCAAGGGTTATGCTGTTTCAAATGCATTGAAAACCCCGAAAAGAGATGTATCAACAGCAAACATTCAATGAGTCAACCTATGCACATCACCTCCTGGAAGTAAATAAGATGTGGTAACAGAAACACTCCAGAGCTATTGGGTGCTGCTCTCATAGACTCTTGTCTCCAGCTTCCTCCTCCCAGAGATCAGTGGGACTTATTCCCAAGCCAGTCAATGCCAGTTGCCTTTTGTTATGTTAGTTGTAGGTATTTAATTAATTGCACATTATATAAGTCAATGAAATATAGTGAAAAGAGGGTTCTTTTCTCCATTAATACTAAGGAGTATTTATATCAGGAAACAAGGCACTAAATAAAATATTGCCCTAGAATTACGCATGGGTGAGTTCTCTCTTTGAGGAAAGATTGTAAATATATAAATGGAAGTTACTCTCAGATTGTTTCATAGCCATCCTGGAGAACCCCAACCTGGAAATTGTATATGATCTATTAGAAGTGCCAGACACACAAAAGAGGCAATGACAGAACCCCAAATGGTGTGTTCACATCCAAATCAAGCTTTGGTCTACATGGATGGAAAACAAACAGACTTCTGTGTTTTAAGACAAAATAAAATACTTTAATATAAACACTATTTTATGACCTTCCACTTTGATTTTTTAAATTAATTGCTAGTCCTATCATGTGTGGGTGTGTGGGGGTGTGTGTGTGTGGTGTGTGATAAGAAAATGTTCTTTCTGCAAAAACAAATGATCCCACAGCAATAGCTCAGAATATATGGTTCTGTGGGCATTTTTCATCCAAGCAGAAAAGACACTTCTGTTGAATCGAACCCTGACTGGCCTTCGTTTGTGCAGCTGTCGGGCTCAATGGCCACTATAACACAGACAACACAGTCGTTTCCAACTACAACAGGTGTCCTTGATTTTAAGTCTTTCTTAAATTTCAGCAGAGACTGCAGTACGGTCATGGAAAAAACAGTTGGAAGAGAAGAAGAAAGGTAGTCGGGGGTGTGGAGTGAATAATGTGATCTGGACCCTTTCTCACTGGTCATTACATTAGTCATGCCAAAAGGCTCTGCTTGGCAAGCCCAATATGACAAAGATGCATTGATTCTGCTCTCTGCTGTGACCAGTCACTGAATGACTTAGATCATTTTTTGTTGGGTAGTAACAAGACGCCAACCATACAAGCCCTCTTTGCCCAGAGAGCAGTGTAAGAGTTTACAAAAAAATCAGCAGGGCAGCATGGCCAAGGGGTCAAGAGAAATGTACCAAACAGTTGAGCTCATCAACCAAACAAGAGAAATACACGAGTTGCCTGGAAGATGTGCTATATTCTTCCATAGAAAGTATATTCTGAAAACTGATTATAGATACCTGGTGTGTAAAAGAGTTTCATAAAGGACTAATAATTTATTTTCTTATGAGTGTCTGTGACCTGTAACTAAACCACAACCTTTAACAAATAAAGATCATAGCGTCTTAAATTGTATTCAAGCATGAGCCTCCCATAGGCATCTTGTCACCTGGGGGATTCCACCTGGAACTCAGACTAGGTCTTCCAACCACTGTAAAGCCAGTGTTTGCCTCCTACACCCTGCTGCTCTTCTGACCTCTCACCCCTCTTCCTTGTGATAGCCAGTGTCTCTGTCCAGACATATTTTATGAATATTAAAAAGTGCTTTCTATAACACATTTGAAATCATTGTTTATATACAGTTCGGCAAATTGTTTTATGCATCTCATTTTTGGAGTCTGATTTTTTTCCCTCCAGTTTTCTTGAGAGTGTAACTGATAAATACAAATAGTACATATTTAAGATGTCAACTGTGATTTTTTTTCTTTCCACATTTTTACCGGCACATTATAGTCGTATAGAATGGTGGGCTTTGTTGTTACATATTCATATGTGCACAAATATAATAATATAATTGGCCAATTTCATTCCCCAACACTTCCTCCCTACCCCCCATCCTCCTACTCCCCGGTCCCTTTCCTCTATTGATCTCCCTTTGATTTTTGTAAGATCCACGCCCCCACACATCATTTCTTTTCCCTTTTCCTTGCTAATTTCCACATATGAGAGAAACCATATAACCCTTGACCTTCTGAGTTTGACTTATTTCACTTAACATAATAGTCTCAAATTCCATCCATTTTCCTGCAAATGTTATAATTTCATTTTAAGGCTAAATAAAATGCAATTGTGTATATATTCCATATTTTCTTTATTCATTCATCCATTGATGGACACCTAGACTAAATCCATAGTTTGGTTATTGTGAATTGTGCTGCTATAAATACAGGTATGCATAGTATGATGACTTTAATTCTTTAGGGTTAACACTGAGGAATAATAAATCTGGGTCATATGGTGGTTCCATGCTTAGAACCTTTGAAGAACCTCCAAATCAATTTCCATAGAGGTTGTACTAATTTACGATCCCAGCAACAGTGTAAAAGTGTTCTTTTTTCTCCACGTCCTCTCCACCATTTATTATTGTTTGTATTCTTGAAGACTGCCATCCTAAATGGTATGACATAAAATCTGTGTAGTGCATTTCCTCAATTGCTAATGATGGTGAACATTTTTGTATTCAATTGTGATATTTTGATATATGTATGTATTGTGAAATTATTACCCTAATCAAGCTAATGTATATTAATATAACCTCACAAAGTTTCTCCCCCTTTGGTGGTGAGAACATTTAATATCCATTCTCTTAGCAAATCTTAAGTATACAATATGGTCTTGTTAACGATAGTCAACCACCTAGATCTCCAGAATTTATTCTTCCTGCACAATTCAAACTTTGTACACTTGGATCAACATTTCCCCCATTCCCCAGCCCCAAAGGTGCTATTTTAACTAGATTCTATAAAAAGAATGGGAGTAGAAGATGAAAGGACTAAAAATAAAATGGAACCATTGGTCCCCATCTGCAGATAAACTTAAGATGCCTACAGAAGTAGTCCGTGTGACCTGTGCAGGGGAGTGATGCAGAGAAATGGATAGATGAGGAAGCCATTCCTTGGGATAGTGGCCTGCCTGCTCACCTTCACTTCTTGTTTGACCCTTGCCCTGAGCAACCACAGCTGACATGGGTGTTGTCATCCCCCAGTAACTGCATGGATCTGATGGGTTTCAAGTTCTTGTCCAATTCACAGATATGAGAACTAGTTTGGCAGATTTAGCCCCATGATAGCATCTTCATAGAACCCATATGAATGCCTGACAGTTCCCTGAAGTTTGTTGCCATAGTATGAAATCAGTACCTATTTCCCTGCTTGGATCTGGAGAACTATTTTTTCATTCCCAAAGGACAGAGCTCTGGAAATAGTGTCTTTAGACCCTCAAAGAAAAGTAACTGACCATCGATGAGGTCTGCATATCTCTAATCCTTATTGATATTGCTGTTAGGAGGATGGTTGAGCTTTGCTGAAGGTGGTGGGACATCACAGAAGCATCTTCAGATCTTTACCTGGGTCCCCTCATGTTCAGCAGAAATTTCTGTTTTATCAAGGACAGACCCCATAGTACAGCTTATTGGCAGTCACATCTGGTCAGTAGCGTCCACCACTGTATAGAGGATCTTGATCACTCTTTTCTGCACTGAGGAGTAAATATCAAATTTATATCAGTATCTCACAGTGTCCGTCCATTGTGTTTTATCACCTCATAGCCTACAGGGTTTACATTGTATTAGCCACTAAAGTGTTTCTATGGGTTCCAGTACTCTTTCCATGCCAGATCAGCACCAGTTTATAGTTAGCTATGATGTAGAGTGTGTATGCAGCACCAACTAAAGCTCCCCAAGATTCTGGTATAGCAACAGCCACCCCTATTCTCTGGGCACTTTAGCATTTCTTATAAGGCAAGTCTAGTGGTGATAAATTTTCTCAGCTTTTGTTTGTCTGGGAAAGTCTTTATCTTGACATCATTTTAGAGTTTAGTACTCTCGGTTGGCAGTGTTTTTTTTTTTTTTTTTTTTTCAGTAAAGAGCTCATTCTCTCCTAGCCTACAGGATTTATGCTAAAGAATTCACTGATGGTTTTATGGGGGTTCCTTTGAACATGACTAGTCATTTTTCTTTTCCTGCTTTAAAATTTTTCCTTTTGTATCTGTGTTTTGGAAATTTGATTATAACATGTCTTGGTGAACATCTTGTTATCTATCTGGAGTTCTTTGGGCTTCCTAGGTCTGGAAGTTCATTTTCCTTTCCAGATTTGGTAGGTTTTCTCTAATTATTTCTTTTAAAAAGACTGCAGCCCCTTTCTGTTTCTCTACTGCTTCTGAAATTACCACAATGTACATTTTGGATTACTTGATGGTGTCACATAAACTTTTTTCACTATTTATTTATTTATGTATTTGTATTTGTTTCTCTGGGTAATTGTAGATGTCCTGAGCTCACCATTTTTTCCTGCTTGATTGAATCTGCTTTGGAATTCTCTGTGGAAACTTTTAGTTTAGTCATTGTGTTCTTCAGCTCCAGAACTTCTGTTTGGTTCCTTTTTGCTCTTCATCAACTGTCCTGTTTAGAAATTCTGTGAGGCCCATTTGACAGGGTCCATGATAGGCTTCTATGTATTTACTAAAGATTATTTAGCTAAATGACTCATGTTTTATTTTCTAAAGAAATAAGGAAGAGCATACAGAAGCAAAATAATTAAAACAACATAGAAGGCTAAAACATTTTTTAAAAACTGTTTATAGTATAGTAGATACAATAGCTACTTGGAGAGTGGGCAGGGGGCTGGCATCTGAGGGTTAGAAAACTCTCTTGAGAACAGGAATAGGTCTACTCATGATGAGACTTTCCATTTTCTATGAAGTTCACAGCTAATCTCAGGCTCAATGAGGATACATGTAACAGAACTTGAGTAATATCAGTAAATGTCCCTCAGCCTTGTCATTATCCCTAACTGATATCTGCTGTTTATAGCATCTCAGCAAAGATGTCAAATGAATAGGAGTCAGTGTTTTCTAAAGCCAGTCTTCTCTGGTGTATCAGGTGTCAAACGATTATGAGAGCTCATTATACCCTGATTAACTTTCTTGCTTTCAACCTGGACTTTCCCACTGATTTGGGGGAAAGCTGAGAGTAAACTTAATGAAGTTTCTCATATTAAGAGTCAACAGAAGAACAGTTTTTTAAGAGGATCAAAAGAGTCATGCTTCCTAGCTTCCAACCATAGGGAGTTAGGAAGTCCCACAAGAAGGAAACTGGCACTGGAGTCAGATCATGTGCCTGGGTGAGAATCCAGGTCCACTTGCATATCAGCCATATGTCCTGGGCATGACTTAACCTTCCAAGCCTCTGCTTACGCCTGTGTAGGGTGAGGTATTAATCCCTCCATTATAGGGCTAAAGGTAGAAGTAAACAGGCTATGGGCCAGAGCACATGTGTACCATGTCAGACACTGTGCTGGATTTCCAGAGGCTAGACATGTATTGAGCATATGGTCAGTTATTAAAGACTTTTTGAGTTGACTTGATCTCATAAAGTAATTGTGAGACTTAAGAAATAAATATGACACCCAAAAGACTGTACTAGAAAGGACTTGGGAATGTTCTGTGAAATAAGAGACTAAGTAACTCCTTCCACATAAATTTTCCAGGTCTCCTTCCTCAGAAATAGAAACGCAGAGAAGAAGAAGGGAGAAGAAAAATAAGATATTTCTTGAGGCTAAAAATGAAAATTATAAAAATAATGCACACAATATGTCCACATAGCATCATTAGTGAAAATTCTTTTGCAAGGGGTCATGGCTTAAATTCTGGCCCTCTTCATTTCCAGGCTATGGATATTTAGAGAAGTATTTCTGAACCTCAGCACTAGTGACCTTCCAGATTTCACCTGTGCAGGACTGTCTGAGAATTGTAGAAAATTAGCAGCATCCCTGGCCTCCACCTATTAGATGACAGTAACACCCTTCACTAAGTTGTGACAACCAAAAATATCTCTAGACATTGACAAATGGCCTTTGGATGACAAAATTGCCTCTCCCCTTTTTGTCCCATGGAAACCACAGCAAATTCTCCTGCCTACATTTCTCCCTCAATCCCTCTGCCTCCTGACTGACTATTGCTTCTCCATGTGGTCCCTGTGGCCAGGGTGTGCCACCTCCTCTTGGGAGGTGTGAGTATAACAAAGTATCTTCTCAATGACAATTATTTCTTAATTGCTTGAATTCACCACAACTGAATAACGATAAACTTACATTTTAAAACACTCACATATGCACAAAACAAAGCAGCTTTGGGCTTGTCCTGAACAGGTAGGTGTGTGCTCTAGCTTCTCAGGCACTCTGTTCCTTCCTACCATGAAGCTTTTATTCTTGCTGTTCCTCCCAAAAGAGACAACCCTCTTTCTCCTGACAGCTTCCCCAGACCTAGGAAATGTCTCCATTCTTCATATCTCATGGCCCTTAGGAACTTCCTCAGAAGCAGTCCCAGAGCTCCAGTAGAGGTCAAGCCCTGTTCATCTTTCTAATAGCACTTGATTTTTTCTTTCTGACACTTAACACGGTCTGTGTTTATCTGGTGCTTATTTGATTAAGGTCTGGTTTTCCCCTCAAGATTGGAAATGTCAAGAGAGCAACAGCAGAGTCTATTTTTTCTCACTATTGCATCCCTGGCCCACTGCCTGGCACATGGTATGTACTCAATATTTGTTAATTTAACAAACAGATGAATATCAGGAGCTCCTAAAAAAGAGAGAAAGAATCTTGAAAGAGAAACTGAAGTCCAGCGAGAGAAAAATGAAGACAGTCAAGAAATGTACTTTTTTGCAGTTAACATGGTCTCGTTTTCCCTAGGCAACTGTTATTTCAGCAAATAACATGAAGTTGACAACATAAAGGTTAAATAAATTATGATATATACATGTGATATAATATTATTAAAGATCATGTCTATAGTCTGTCTTATAAATATGGCATAGTCCTAGAGAGGAACACTCTGTAGTTACTCATATTATGTATTTATGTTTGTTAACGTTGAAAAATAATCTGATAATACTGTTCAGTAAACAGAAAAGCAGGTTATAGAGTAATTTGTATAGGTTGATGTTTTGTTTAAAATTAGTTTAAATTATAAATGTGTGCTTATGATACATAAGATATTGTGAGAAACAATTTGTCTTTATATGAAATATAAAGCTCAATAAAGTAGATACTATTATTATTTCCATTTTAAAGATAAAGAGCCAGGTGTAGTGGCTGTAATCTCAGCAACGCCAGAGGCTGAGGCAGGAGGATCACGAAATCAAAGCCAGCCTCAACAAAAGTGAAGTTCTAAGCAACTCAGTGAGACCTTGTCTCTAAATAAAAGACAGAATAGGGCTGGGGATGTGGCTCAGTGGTTGAATGCCCCTGAGTTCAATCCACAGTACCAAAATAATAAATAAATAAATAAATAAATAAAGAGAAGGAAGCTTTTAGAGGTAAAACATTTGCCCATGATTTGGGGATATTTTAATAGTAATTATCTCTAGTTAGTATCAATTCTTTTTTTAACTTTATTTTCTAAGTTTTCTGCAATAAACATGGTTTAATTTTACAATAAAGCATAGATAATTTTAAAATAATTTAACATATATTTAATGACATTAAAATATGAATATAGGGCTGGGATTGTGGCTCCGTGGTAGAGCACTCACCTAGCACATGCGTGAGGCACACAATTCTCAGCACCATATAAAAAAATAATAAAATAAAGATATTAAAAATATATATTAATATAATAAAATATTCTTCATACAGTGTTAATTGTAAACACAGTAGACTAAATTTTATGTACCAATGATTTCAATTATTATTTTAAATGAAGGTATAATAAGAAATACCTTATTATAAATACTATAAATGAGTACACAGATGATAAATGAGTCTTTTCAGCATTTTGTATTTTCTAGATTTCTTAACAATGATTTCGTATTTGCCATGTTACTAAGCAATTTGCCAAAATTGCCTACTTGGGCTTCATTTCAAACTAAATCCCCCAAAAGGATCTGAGGCAATCACAACTCTCATCCTACAATGTGAAGTGTGTAAGAAAGACACTGTAAATATTTTTATATACAAAAATCAATTTTTATTTCAAGTTCTCATTCTGCAAGAGTGGAAACCTCGAGCTCAGTACATTTGATTCTCCTCTCTTCCCAGCTGACTTCGACTTTCACTCTTGCCAGCACACCCTTCCTAGGGATTAGCCATCGTGTTTTATTGCATCTCAAAATATCAGGGAAAATTAACATTTGTCAGTATTTCAGAAGGGATCATTCCTCCTCACATCAGTGGTATTGAAACACGGGGTTACAAACAATCAGAACTCAAACCAAACTAACCTGAATTCACCCCTCTGAGTGATCAGCACACTGGTGTTTGCTTGGTAGTACTAAGTCATAAAAATTTCACCCTCCTGTGATTTAAAGTCAGCTGGATTGACGTGACCGCTCTTTCCTCGGGTTGAAGATTTATTATCAAAAGGAGATAGAATCCTCTTTACCTAGAAAGGGTGGTCATGCCAGGTCATCCTGGAGGGAGACACTGAAGCCTAAACTGGCAGCCGCCTTTGCCTACTACCTAGTCTTTCTGCTCTAGAGCAGTTGGTGTTGGCAGAGCCACATAAGTCAGCCTGGAAAGATACAAACACATGCAGCAGTTAACTTTGACTTTCCACACTAAATGTCCTTTGAGCAAGCGCGCGCGCGCGTGTGTGTATGCACGTGCATGTACATATATATACAAATATATGCATACATTGACATCACTACTTCTTATATAATATTTAGTGGGCTGGTCCCTCAGGGTATTTTCAGTGCCTCCCTACCAGTGCTTGGACCACACTGAACAGTGTACACATTCACTGCATCAATGAATAAACAAGTGATATAGTTAATAAATCCACCTTTTCAGAAAGAGTAAATATACACAAAATACATGCTATAGCTATGACACAATTTAGGTGTATTTTATTCATACAGTGACACCTGGGGTGTTTTCAGGGAAAAGAGCATAACCAGTTGCTTTCTTCAGAGCTTCAGAGCTGAAACTGGGGAATGTGACTGCAAGAATTTGTCTGGAGGAAGAAACATTTAGGGTTATGCTACACTGGTGTGGGGAGGAGGGGGTGCCTTGATTTGACCTCGGGTGTTCACACTTCACATCAAAGCAGCTCTTCTGAGTGGAGGCATGCAGGGCTACCAGATCACCACACAGGGGCTGCTCAACACCAATTCACTTCAATTGAATACCTTTGCTTAGGTTGTGGGACCCGCCAGAGGCAGGGAAGTGCTAACTCTACACAGTGGCTACAGAATGTTAGGGGTCTTCTGAACTTGGCTTTGGAGTCAGGGAAGAATCCAATCCTAAATATAGATCTCACAATGAATTCAGGAATTTGGAACTTGGCACCTAGTAACACCTTCTATTTTCATTATCATGGTCACAATCATTAACTTTGCAATTACATTTATTTGAATACCTATAGCCCAGGCACTATGCCTTGTACTTTGTTTCTAATTATTATAACCTCCCTGGAAGATATTATTACCTCTATATTACACAGGAGAAAATGAGCCCTGGGAAGGCTAAATAATTTTTCAAAGCTTGTACCTGGGGGAGAACTTGCCTTCTCAGCTCAAAAATCCACGTACTACCCCAGAGCAGAGGCACATGCCTAGAATCCCAGTCACACAAAAGGCTGAGGCAGGAGGGTCACTTAAACCCAGGATTCCAGGCCAACCTAGGCAACACAGTGACATCCCACCTCTAAGAAAGAAAGAAAGAAAGAAAGAAAGAAAGAAAGAAAGAAAGAAAGAAAGAAAGAGAAAGAAAGAAAGAAAGAAATCCATTGACTCCCCTTTACCTCACGTTGCAGTTTTAAATCTAGATTTCAAATAACCCTAGGGGTTCCCCCACCACAGGAATCTACACAAGAGGAGATCATGTTGTGGATGGAATCTAGGTGTCCTCTCCACAGTACTCATTTTGACAAAGCATCTCTGATTTCATCCATTTTCAATGCTACTCACCATGTAATATTTAGTTTGAAGAAAGCGCTCTACTCTGATTATTAAAAAAATAATAAGAGAAAGAAAGGAAGGGATTGAAAAAGGAAGAACCAATCGAAAGACCAAAAACCATTTGCCTAAAGAAGAAAAGCTTAACTTCCTAATTCTGGGATTTCTGAGCTTTTAGAAACTTTTCCCAAGACCCTATCCCTTATGTAACCACAGTCCCTGTTCCTAAACTCTGATGATCCCACTGGCCATGCTGCTGTGTCTTAAATCCCATTCATGTCCATGTTCTTCATGTTGCTTCTTCAGTCTCCCAAGCTCAGGCTATTTTTTTTTCCCTTCTGTTCTCTACGTCCAGCTGAATGATGTCTCTGTCTCCTGAAGACTTCACTAGTTTCTGCTGTCTGATGTGCTCTGAAAGTACATAACACTGTCTTAATCCTTCATATGAAACTGATTTTATACTCCCTTGAACCACACTTAGGAGCTTGCATAACATGTATCTTATTCCCACAGACACAGATATGACCCTGAATATTCTAAACTTACTTGGTTTCCTTCTTTCAACTATTTATTTACTCACCATCTTTTTATTCCTTAATAAAAACCAGGGCCTTGTTCTAGTTTGGTTTAATTAATTTTGACAGTTATTTTAAATTTTCAACCTATATATAAATATATATTCATATGAAAGATGTGCCCAAATTAGCTTGAGATAAATCTAACCAAGAACTCGTTTAATCATCAGATAATTTTTATAACATAAAAAAATTCACAGGAAAACAGTTACCAAAATCAACATAAGTAGAAATAGAAAATCTTAATAACCTTGTATGTATTTAAGAAATTGAATTCATAATAAGAAATTTTCTTATACACAAAAAATCCTGTTTCTATTCTCTTACACATTTAAGAAAATAATACCAATTTTACACAAATTCTTTCAGAAAATAGAGATTTATATTGAAAGCTGGACTGCTTCCTACCACACTTTGGTATCAAAACTTCACAGAAATATTGCAAATGAAGAAAATTATAGGTTATCCCTTCTCAAGAACATTGGTGCAAAAATTCTAAATAAAACAGTTTTAATATAAATTGAGCAAAATATTAAAAGCACACTATACTCTGACCAAGTGAAATACAGAGTTGGCCTAACATTAAAAAAATAAATTAATGCCCTTTATCTTATTAACAGAATACAGGAGAAAAATCATTTGGTCTTTTCCACACACATAGTAAAAACACTGTAGAATACCCAATATCCACACAAAAACCTCACCAAACCAAGGGTAGAATTAAACTTCTTGAGTCCGATAAAAGCTAACAGACCCTACAGCTAACATTATACTTAGTGGCAAAAGATGTCCGTTTTCACCACTTGTATTCCACATGTGACTGAGGTCCTGGCCCATGCAAGGAGGCTTTTGTTCTCCACTGGACAATGCTGCCCGGGAAGACAGGCTGTGCAATGCCTGGACACACCTTTGGTTTTCAAGACTCTGGGAGGAAGTAGATACTACTTTCTTTGATGGGTAGAGCCCAGGGATACTGTCAAACATTCTACAACCTTCCAGACAGGCTCAAAATGTCACCAGTGCCAAGACTGAGAAACCCAAACTTGTGGCGAGGAAAGAAATGAAAATCATATAAAATTGGAAAGAAAAATGTAAAACCATCTGTATCTTCAGATGACGTGACTGCTAATTTGGAAATTCCTATTGAATCTATATTTTAAAACTATTCTAACTAGCCACAGATTTCTCACGTGTCACTGGTAGTAAGGTCGATTTAACAGAGAGTTAATTTTATTTTTGTGTACTTTCAGAAAACAACTAAAAATATTTTTAAATCAAAACAATGAATGTATTAAATGTTCAGAATATATTTAAGACACTCAAGACCTCTAAAGTGAAAACCATAAATATTGCTGAAAGAACTAAAAAAAAAGATACAAATAAATAAAGACATATAGAATGTTCATGGATCAACAGATATAATGTTAAGATAGTAGTTCTTTTCACATTGATCTA
This sequence comes from Marmota marmota marmota, assembly GCF_001458135.2. Lineage (NCBI taxonomy): Eukaryota > Metazoa > Chordata > Mammalia > Rodentia > Sciuridae > Marmota > Marmota marmota. The sequence goes on from NW_026000057.1 coordinate 30,189,117, forward strand.
TAAATCAAACACAATCCTAATAAAAACATTAAAGCATTTTTGTAGAAATTCACAATGTGATTATACAAGTTGAATGACTTACATTCTATAATTTAAGACTTACAGAAAGGTAACTAATTAAGATAATGTAAAATCATCATTAATGTAGACATTCTATAAATGGATGGAATGGATTAGAGAGTTGGGAACTAGAACAATACATGTAGAATCAGTTGATTTTTTACAATTAAAAACTTAAATAAATAAAAACCTTTTTATTTATAAGTTTATTGTAATTTTTAAATTAGTTTGAGACAAATAGAACTGGAAAAACTAGAATAACTATATGGAAAAAATAAACCTCAATCTCTACCTCAGACTATACATAAAGGAGAAACAGTGAAGTAGACTCTCCATCGTGTCTGAGCTTCAATAAATTATGTTGAAGTTATTTTCAGTTAAAATTATTATTTTTTGCACTATACTGTCCTCTGAGAAGAAAAGTCAAATCTTAAACCAAGATGGGAAATCATTTTCCAGTAGAAATAAGTATTATTCTATTTGTACTACCAAGTAACTATAAGACTTTGAAGGAGAAATAGAAAAAGTACTCATGTAATTTATCATCAGAAGGCATATTCTACCCATTTGCATACTATGCATTTTCTCTGGTTAATATTGTGCTTACGATAATGCTCATGGCTGCCCTTTGACATGAATACTCGTCACAGCCGACACTGATGAACATAGAATCATTTCTGATTAGCCAACCGGGTATGTTGACTCATCAAAATGTGCATCCCCTAATGTTTCTTAATAAAGTAATATGGCAATTCAGAATTTTCTTTCATTAAAATAAATGCAAAAATATAGAAATAATTTTTCCAAAAGAAAATAAACCATACAAATACAGAGTATGCTTATGGGTGAATAAAAATCTTATTGTACTTAATTTGTTAATTTCTAAATAATATCATTATTGTGTGCTAGAGACCTTATCTAGAGATTAATTCTATTCTAAAATAAATTTCTATTTTTTCTTGAATTATGGTAGGATAATTTAAGTTGTATAAATTATCTGAGCTACAGTTTACATGTAGTAAATTTTAAGTATCTTATTGAGGCTAAATGATGTTTTTTGTGAACAGGAGTGCCACTTTCAAAATAGAGACTCTGGGCTCTTCCCAATATTAATCTTAGGGAGTTATTGATACTTTAGATATGTCAATTACTGATTCTTCCCTTAATGGAAACTGTATCTATTGTGTTTACAGTAAAATAGTTTTGATGATATTAAATAGTGCAGGTATAAAATTCTAGAAAAGGACATCTCCTAGTTTCCCCAGAGATGAGCCACCCAGCCAAACCTGGGGCAAAGCGTGGAGTTGCTTCCATGAGTTTGGCTGGTATTGACAGTCTCTCTGTTCTGAAGATGAGCTAATACCTAAAGGTCCTAAGCTCTTAACAGGAGCTTAATGAGCAAAACAGATGAGAATGGACACTTTCAAAAAGACAAGATGGAGATTCTGTTTCTCATAATTGGAAGTAAACTATAGAGATTTAAAAGGGGGATAGATGGGGTCTGTCATCAAAGACAGATAAATAAGGATAAGATTTGGTCCTGATGCTAATTTGAAGAAGTAGATTAGGAAGCTAAGCTTATTTTAAGGGTGAAATGAACCTTCATATCTCACTACCTATATCAGGAACACATATCAGGAAAATCATACAGATTAGAGAGAACTAGATGAAGGCTTAAAGCTAAACTTTAGAGCACCAATGTCATAGAACCCTACACAAATGGTGGGCTCTCCATGAAATGATGGTGGCTCAAAAAAGAAAACCTGGGGACACATTGAGAATGGCTTCTTTCTCAAGGAGGCAGTGAGCGGGCAGAGCAGAGAACACAATGACTGAGCAGCCAGGGACCCTGAGACATGACTTTGGAATCTAAACCTGGTAATGATATTTGGAATTAATTTTGAGAGACACTGTTGACAAATTTTTTGGCAGTGCTCAGCCAAATCTAGCAATTTAGTCTAGCAAACTCAGACAAACCAAGATCAAGAAGAAGGAACTAAGATAGGCAAAGCTTTTCTAGCTAAGATGTATGCAGTTAGGTTTAGTTAGATTAGGGGAAGAAATGTATCTACTCTGTACCATCCAATTTTGTAGTAAGGTCAAAGACTAACCCTGCCCAAGTGAACTAAGAGCAAATTTCCCATGCTGGTTGCAGTGAAGGTAGGATGAGAGGTACCATGAATAGACCAAGATGTGGCGTGTGGATGGCAGGGTACATTCTAGCTCAGGAGGCTGGCGTGCAAGAGTAGTATAATAAAGCAAAAATATGAAATGCAAGAAGGGGAGAATCAGAATGAGAATTTTTAACCTCATTTATCCTGGAATTGTCCCTTCACTGATATAGCCATAGATTTGGTTATGGTCATTTAGCAGCCATTGAGACATTTTTTTAACTTTCTGAGGTTATTAGTGAGTGATTACTTCTGCCAATACTGAGCAATGATGAAAAGAGAATTGACATAAACTACAGTTTCTGAACACAGCAGTGGCCCTCAGTAATTATCTGCTTTAACCTCACAGCAAGACTTGGACAAGGTATAAGAATGGATTTAATTTATGATAGAATTTTCAAAATAGAACAGTATCTTGTGCAGAGTAGAACGTGGAAACAGCAACCCTTAATTGACCCAGGCCTGCAAGGCCCCCTTGCTCATCCCTTGGTTCTTTGAGAAACAGTTTTCTCCCCCAGACTACTTTTCCAAAACAATTCCTAGATTGGGGAATGAAACTCCCTTTCCCAAACCTCCAGTCATTCCTTACCCTCTCTCCATGCACACACCTCTCTATGGCTCCAACAGACTGGCTCCTTACCTGACCCCAACTTCCAAATGTGTCATCTATCCTGGTTTTCACAGCAGAGAAGCTTGGCCAGTCTTTGTTTCTAGATCTGCTCTGGCTGGGTCTTCCTCAGATGCACTCACGGTACCAACAGCCTTCAGAAATAAGTCGGTAACACCTGGCAGTCATATCCACTACTTGCCTTAGCACCTACTCTCAGCCCCAGAGACAGACAGGAAGGGATGGCCACTCTATGCTGGTCACAGAAGAACTCCAGGCTGATGAAGTTACTTCCCTTTAAGTTTGAGCAGATATTAGGACCAACAAATCACACTCAAGAAATATGAATTTGTACATTGGAATGCTAGTTATTAGCTCACTGTAAGAAATACCACTGCCAAGAAGACTAAATTCTTATGCCAACTGGTTTGTGAGATTTATTTTCCATTAGAAAAGCTATTTGGAAAAATGATGAGTGATTTGTTTAGTGACTATAGAGACAAAAATTAAGAGAACTGGATAGCTCTTGGGAGATATTCTGAGAGATTAAGACAGAACCTAGTGAGTAACTTTCCTTTGCCTCTCTAGTAATCTGGATTAACTGTGCACTGCAAAATAGGATTTCTCATCTCCGAGCACAATGAAGATTAGATCTTAAAGCTGCTGCTCTTGAGGCTGTTGATCTTAAAATTGAATATGTCTTTCTCTGAGCATTCATTTACTGGTTTATTATAGTGAAGTGATTTGAAGGTTTAAACATAATAGCTTTACCTTGGAAATCAGATACTCAGATAGAAAATAGATAATCCTATGGTGCCTGAAAGATGCTAGGTGCTCAGTAAATCTGAGAGATGACTGAATGAAGAAACGTGGGTAATTCAAGATTAACTAAATATCCCTGAATAACCTTATAAAAATAGAATTGGAAGTAGACATTCTGTATTGAGACCATTTCTTGGATTTTCTGCTTGTTATGGTCTGTCCCCCAAACGCTCATGTGTTGAAGACTTGGTCCCCAGTGCACCAATGTTCAGAAGTGAAGCTTTTAGGAAGTGATTGGATCATGAGGACTCTAATCTCATCAGTGGATTAATCCACCGATGGATTCATAATCCTTTGGCATTATTCGGAGGTTAAAAATGTAGGAGGAGAGGCCTATTTAGAGAAAGTAGGTTAGCAGGGGTGTGCATTGGAAGGGTTTACTTTCCCTCTCTCTCGCCTTGTTTCCTGGTTGCCACAAGGTGAGCGGGTTTGCCATAATGTCTGCCTCACCGCAGAACCCAAAACCATGGAGTCAGCTGACTGTGAAACATCTGAAGCTCTGAGCCAGAATAAATCTTTCCAGTGGGACAGGATAGCCCATGCCTGTAATTCCAGTGACTCAGGAGGCTGAGGCAGGAGAACTGCAACCAGCCTTAACAATTCAGTGAGATCCTCAACAACTTATCTCAAAATATAAAGGACTGGGAATTCAGCTTGGTTTTTAAAGGGCTTCTGGGTTCAATCCCCCAGACAAAACAAAACTTGACAAAGTACATCCTTCCTCCTTTGTTTTTCTGAGGTATTTTGTGCTATGAAGAAAAACTGACTCACACATGCTTCTAATACCATTTCTGGGGCTGGGGATATAGCTTGGTTGTAGAGTACTAGTGTAGCATGCATGATACCCCACGTTCCATTTCCTGTACCACAAAAATAAATATTAAATGGAGACTCTAATAATCTAGTTTTTCAGGTCACTGTAAGAACTATATATGTTCCTTGACTTATGACAAAGCTACGTCCTAATAAACCTACTATAAGCTGAAAATATCATATGTAAATTGAAAAAATGGTTAATACACCTAAGCTACCAAACATCAAAGCCTAGAACATGGTACACTGTAGAGAATGGGGTTGTTTTCCCTCATAATTGGGAGGATACCTGGGAGCTGTGGTTCACTGTTACTGCTTGTCATTGAGATTATTACGTTAGACATCACTAGCTCAGGAAAGGATCCAAGTTCAAAACTGGAAGTACAGTTTCTACTGAATGTGATTCACTTTCTCCCATCATAAAGTTAAAAAAATTAAGTCAAACTGTATGTGAATTAATACACTTAAAACAGTTATCCTATATCCTGGCATATAGTACAATTCTATAAGTTCATGTAATTGAAAATGTATTTTGTTTACCAATACCTCTTGTTTGCGTCTGAGTGGGACCCCCCAAAATATACACAGTGAAGTTGTAAACTCAGAATGAGATTCTATCTGGAGATAATATCTTTAAAGAGGGAATTAATTAAAATGAGGTCATTAGGGTGGACCCTAATCCAGTATTATTTGTGTTATTATAAGAAGAGATTAGCACACAAATAAGGACAGAGGGAAGACAGTATGAGCCTTGGGCCCCACATTCATGGATTCAACCAACTGAAGAGAGATCAAAAATATTGAAAAAATATTGCTTCTATACCAAACTTTATTTGTTATTATTCTCTAAACAATACAGCTTAACAACTATTTACATAGCATTAACAATATATTAGATATTATAAGTAATATAGAGATGATTTGAAGCATACATGCAAACACATGCTATCTTATATAAGGGACTTTAACACCTGCAGATTTTGATATCCAAGGGAAGAATTGGAATCAATCCCCAAAAGATATCAGGAATGACTGTACTTCCAAAAGATGACAGCACTCCAGTTCAAACAAACCATTAATTTGAGACAGAATGGCAATATGTTATAATCCGCCAATTTGTTAATTATTGTTTGATTTATTCTATCTCTGATTCTCATACATCAACGAGAAAATATCACATACAATGTTTCTATGGGATCTCTCCTCTGTAGCCAGCAAATATTTAAATATCTCAGAATTAGTATGTTTCTAGAATAACTAAAATTACATCACTTTTTGCATATAAAATCTTAAATTCCTCATTGGAAGATTTGTTTTTCATAAACATCTGATTCCTAATTTCAATGAACAAGAAAATAGGCATTTCAGTAAGCTGTCCACATGGCCCACAAAAAATAGAATGCTCTCCTAGTCAGCCAAGCAGGAAATATGCCTCTTAGAAGTGGGTCTTGGGGAGAAGCATTTCTGCTTCCCCATCCGTCACCCTGGCCCCTGGGTAGAGCTAGGAATCCTCAGATGCTGACTAGCTCATTAATGGCCACACAATGAGGGACCTTCTTCCAGGGGACTGCTCATGAGGGTCAGAGGAGGGTTGTTCTGAATCTATCTACAATAGATCCATTTTTGATAAAACACACAGTTAAGGGAATGGTAGGACATTTCCATTATTGCAGTTAAAAGGTCAAAGCTGCAACTTCATGCTAGATTGCAAAGTCCTTCTATCTTCACTGTCTGATAACAGTTGAGTACAGGTCACATTATGTGCAAATGCCTGACGGATTCTGAGAGAGACAGAGGTTGCTCTCTTTCCTGCTTTCCCAGGGGAGATCCTGAGCTCTTCTCACTAGGGAACCAGTCATCAGCCTGGCTGGCTTATGTATAAATTTCTCCTGAAAAGGCAAAAAGCAGAACCAGAGAAAACTCAAAATAAAATAGGCAATCTTGCCATGCTCTATCGCAACCACACATGAAGCAAAGTAACACCACAGCAAACAAGCTGTGAAACATAGTAAACACACCCTAGCGAGACGAAGATGTGCCAAGTTTGCATGCTTCTCATGTGGAACACACACCAGAGCTTTGAAAAACAAAAAATTCGAGACATCCAAGCTAAGGGGAGTTTAAAAAACAAACAGCAACATGGAGTATCTAGGATGGAGTAAAATATCTAACTGTTATGCACAAAGTGCCAAGACACCTTGTCGGTGCCACCATTCAAGTTCCAATTTAGTCAGTCATCTTCAGCTGTATTGTGCTTTGATGGACTGCAGTTTTGGATATCTAGTCTCCTGGGACATCAACCTCCATGTGACTTCTGAGCTAGATTTCCTCTGCACCCTTGATGTTAGTGGAGGAAAGCAGATTAGATAGGAGGTTGGAGGGGGCACAAATTGCTTCTCAGACTGTCAGAGAAGCAGCTGTTCCCTCTTAGAGGCAAATCTTCAATCTGAGGATTTTTGTTATGGTGCTTTTTACCTCCTTTCCAACATTCCAAATTTGAATTCTATAACCATCTGGGTATTTTGCATTACTGCAGAAAATAGCTACATCATTGACAAAAATTTTTAAAAATTCTTTAAAGTACTGTATTTAGATAGGACTTTAACCTGAGAATCTGTAGTGTGAGGGATGTTTTTTTTTTTTCCAGGGAATCAAAAGGCAATTCCCAACCCACAATTACAAAGTTATGGAAAGGTTGCCTGTGACTCTCTCTTGTTCTCTATCAAAGAAAGAAAAGGGATAGGAGAAAAAGTTCTCTTTAGACTTTAGAAATTTTTATCAGTCTGCAAAATCATCCCTACCAAGGGCTTTCCACATTCCTTAGGACCGTGGCAATGATGTACCACCATTTAAGTTCTAACTATAACTTGAACAGGTTTAGTATCCTCCAAAGTTATGTTTTTTTTAATTCAGACTCAAACATCTTACTCCCCCAAGCTGACTTCTTTCCTACTTGGCTTAATTTCTTTTGTGCCTGGTGTTGATGCAATTGTTTTAATATAAATCAAATGCGGAAAGATAAAATATTCAAGCATTGACTTTAAATTGCTACAACCACTCTGAAAAGCAATATGGAGATTACTCAGAAAACTTGGAACCGCCATTTGACCCAGTTATCCTGCTCCTTGGTATATATCCAAAGGATTTAAAACCGGCATACTATAGTGATACAGCCACATCAGTGTTTATAGCAGCTCAATTCACAAGAGCTAAGCCATGGAACCAACCTAGGTGCCCTTCAACCTATGAATGGATAAAGAAAATGTGGTATACATACACAACGGAATGTTACTCGGATATAAAGAAGAATGAAATGGCCAGGCACAGTGGCATATTCCTGTAATCCCACTGACTTGGGAGGCTGAGGCAGAAGGATCATGAGTTCCAAGCCAGCCTCAGCAACTTACTGAGTCATTAGCAACTCAGCCAGATCCTGTGTCTAAATAAAATATTTAAAAAGGTCTGGATATATAGCTCAGTGGTTAAGCACCCCTGGGTTCAATCCTCAGTACCAAAAAAAGAAGGAGGAGAAGGAGGAGGAGGAGGAGGAGGAGGAG
>NW_026000057.1:30197151-30252862 GCF_001458135.2 Marmota marmota marmota
GAGGAGGAGGAGGAGGAGGAGGAGGAAATAATGGCATTTGCCCATAAAGAGATGGAACTGGAAACTATCATGCTAAGTGAAATAAGCTAATCCCCCAAAACCAAAGGCCAAATGTTTTCTCTGATATGCAGCTGTTAAATCACAATAAGCAGGCGCCGAGGGGAAGAATATAATTTCAGTGTATTGGACAGGGGGGAATGAAGGGATGGGATTGGGGATTTTAAGAACGGGAAAGACAGAGAATGAATAGGACATAAACTTCCTATGTTCATATATGAATACACAATCAGTGTTACTCCACATCGTGTATAAACAAAAATGGGAAGTTATACTCCATTTGTGTATGATATGTCAAAACACATTCTATTGTCATGTATAACTAAAAAGAACAAATAAAGAAATTTTTAAAAAATTTTAGCCACCTTTTTTCTACATAGTAAAATCCTATTCTATACCAAGGTTCACCTCATATGCATCTCACAGTCTTCACAAATGCTGTCGCACAGAGTCCCATAACTTTCTCCCAGCCATGGTGCTTGTGCATCTACACTGGCACGTATCTGATCAGAAGTGCCTCTCACCTTTGGATTATAAATTCCTTGAGGAGAGAAGCAAAGTATAATTCCTTTCTACACAATCAGCCCCTTTTCCACAGGTTTCACATCAACAGGTTCAGCCCAAATCAAAAAATATTTGAAAAAAAATGCATCTGTACTAAATATGTAAAGACTTTTTCTTGTCATTGTTCCCTAAACAATACAGTATAACAATTTTTTTCATAGCATTTACATTGTATTAGGTATTATAAATAATCTAGAGATGATTTAAAGTATACAGGAGGATTATGTATATTATTTGCAAACACTGTGCCATTTTATATACACAACTTATGTATCTGAGGTTTTGGTATCAAAGAGGAGGTCTTAGAATCACCTTGTAGGTGCTGAGGAAGGTCTGTATTCTCAGGGCCCAACACAGTCACTGGAACTCATCAGACTTCATAATTCTTATTGAGCAGAATTGTCCAGGTTCCATTGAATCAGACAGCACTGGATATTTCTGTTATATGAACACTTGTCTGCAATAAAGGTACTAACTAATGAGGCCTATCTCAAGATAATAATAATAAGGGATATGCCCCTTTGGGGATAATTTCCTATGAAGTTACAGAAACAATGTCAGATCTGAAGCATGATAAGCGCCATTATCCTTGAAATTCAGAAAAGTATTGAGGGAAGGCTGATGCCCATGTCCTTCAACTCTGAAAGCTACAATTCTATTGACAGAATAACCAGAAGTGTGTAGAGCACTTTATTCTGAGCTTTCTCTCTTTCTCTGTTTCACTGAGTGATGTAAGAATGAAAAGCAGCCAAATCCATTATTTGCCTTGCATGCTTATCTCCATGACCATGAAATCTTCTTGGCTGTGCTTACTCAGTCACATATATGAGTAATGCCCCGAAAGGGCTTATCCAGCTCAGAAAGCCAGGGGTCATATGGTTGGTTGGCTTGGTTTTATATGTGGAAGCTAGAGAGGAAAAAAAGTGTGAGGGAGTGGGGCAGGGGGATAGGGGAATCTTAGAGGAAAACAGAAGGGAGATCAGTGGAGTAGCGGAAGGGACCAGGGGAAGAGGGGAAGTAGAAGGGAGATACCAAGGAATGAGATTGACCAAAGTACATTGTATGCATGTATGAATATGTAACCATGAATCCCACTAATATGTATAATTATAATAAACCAATAAAAATTTAAAGGACTTAAATTTAATAAACTTGTATTAATTTTAAAAAAGCCTTATATAAGTGTTTCTACTCTGCTCACACTTGCCTTAACATTTTAGAGTCTCATTCAACAAACATACATAACTGACTTTTTGCTAAGCACAGTAAGTGTTTAAATTGTTGCGATCACTGCTATTTCTCTCCCCCAAATCCAGTCCTATCCCTCAACTCTCTTATTAATTTTGTATAAGGGAACAATGTGCCTGACAAAAAAATTTCACCTTCTACACTTTCTGAGTTGGAGGGTGACACTGTTGCAAAATGACACTGTCGTTGTGGGCAATCATATATAAGCCAAGGGTATCTGGGAAATAGACCTCATGAATTTAAACCATTCTTGGGTCAGTTCTCTGTTTCTCGCAGTTGAGAGAACATCCGACCATATAACATGGGCAATCCCAGTTACGGTTGAAGTGTGGCAGTAATCCATCAGAGGAATGAGAGGGCTTAAGTGCTGACACCTCATATCCTGAGCCTTTTATTTCTAGACCGATCTGAAATCTTCTCAGTGGGTGGATGAATGAGAAGAATTGAGGAAATACACCTTCCCCTGTTTGGGGGAAGGAAGAGGATTATAGGTCCATATTATTGAATTAGATGGAAGATACATGTGGGTGTTAGTCCTAAGGGAGTTTGCATGCTAATGAATCCCTTCAGAGCCTGTGTTCTGTGGGGTGGAAAAGAAGTAAAGCTGAAGGATCAATTCCCCAAAACTGACGCTCCTCCTGAGCAACAATCTGGCACTTCCAGGGACATAATAAGAAAATCAGAGGGCACAGAAGGTTTTTCTGACTCTCTAAATCCCCATTTCCTTACAGATACTACCATTCCACTGCCCTTCAGGAGAAGGCATTCCAGGACAGAAATTTCTTTATCAGCAAACAAATTATGGCTGAGAGTCAAAATCATCAGCAGAAAGAGATATTAAAGGAGTGTGATTTAGCAGAGGGTGATGCTCAATGAATCGAAATGCAGATACCCTGCTGCATTTTTGGGTCTCTCCTTTAGAATTATGCTGGCCCTTAGATGATCGTTTTATGTTGCAGGCCTTGTGATCATCGTTCACCTTCGACTGGGAAAGCAAAGTCACTCCCACTGGTCAAGGGTAAATATAGTAAGACGCTTGAAATGCAATGCCTTTGAGAAACCAGGATTCCTCTATAGGGAGCCACCTCATCTCGCTAACAAAGAGACAATAAAGGGACCTCCAGCTGGCCTGATGGGTGTGCTGGAACTCAAACAGCTGCTTCCGGATGTGTTAGTCCCACCTTTCACAGCTTTTCAGCGGAAATGTTTATTGGCTCACTCATAGGATAGAAAGTCTTTCCAATTAAGCAAGTCGGTGTAAAGGCCCAAGGTGGGAGCTGGCAACGCTGAAGGAACCCACCCCCAAGGCAACCGGAGTGCTCCTGGTGTGCAGGGATGGTGGGCTGGGCAATAGATACCACCAGTCACAGACATGGGACCATGGGGCCTGGGAGGGTCCTGCTTATCATGTCTCTTATCTCATTTTTGGTATTAGATTCTTTACTATCTCCAATCCTGCATTGATAGGGAGAAAGCATAAATACTCCCAAACAGTTCTGTGTGTGTGTGTTTGTGTCTGTGTGTGTGTGTGTGTGTGTGTGTGGCGCACACACAGAAATGTACTTTTATCTTTAGAGAGAAGAAAAAGTTGGAGGAATGAAAAATAAGGGTCTATTTTTCCCTGGAGAAATTACTCAAGACATTTCTAAAGAAATGTATTTATGATACTATCTAAATGTCTTGAGTACAATAAACATATCAAAGAATAGATGGACTAAAATATAAAGAGAATCTTATATGAGGGACTCCACTTAAAAAGCAGCTCGGTTTAAAGAGCAGTTTTTTCTCTATCACCTGCCTACCAGGTCTCTGCCAATGTGTCTTGCCAAGGCCAGTGACTCAGCAGAGCATGCATCCAGCAGCTACTGAATGACAGCCTTGGAACAGCTATTCTGGGTCTCTCCACTCTCAGGAGCATATAGTAACCAATGAGGCCTTCTATCTTTGCTCTTGTTGTTTCCATCTAGAAATGTATGCCCACTGCTGCATACATTTGCTGAGTATTTCTACATTGCCTCGGTATTATAAAGGGATGCAGTAAAGGGCTGCTATCAAGGCCTCCTGCAGTCTTCAGTCTCAAACCTGCTATTTCTTTATCTGACTTGGCATTTAGAACAGCTGGATGCCTCTAGCCCCTGCCAAATGTAGCTTAGAGCGGTGCATTAGGGATATGCTGCTCTGTGATGTGATTAAGTAAAAGCATATGCTTTCTCTTTCATTGACTTTCTCTGTGCCCAAAGCCGAAATCAGTCCAATTGGTAAAATCCTGATGCAGTAAATGATAAAACCCAAAGCTTACTACTCTTACTGAGAAAGCCCTAACTCAGCTCCCTTGACACCCTAGGGAGAGTTTACACTTTACCTGAAGCCACGAATTTTCCTCTCTGCTGAAAAGCATAAGATTGCCATTAGATGGAGCTCAATGAAAGAAAGAATAGAGGATGGGTTTTTTCTGGATCAGAAAAAGGTTTTTTTCCTGGAAAGTCTATTGGAGCAGTTAAAAGGGGCATGTTTCCTTCTAGTATGTGCTTTTGCAGAGTAAACTTCCCTATAAACCCGGAAGGCAGCTCTCTGATGCTGTTATCAGTGCAAAACATAAGCAGTGACATCAGAAATGAAACTAGTTAAGTGTGAAATATGAGACGCTAGGTAACGATATACAAATCCAATAAGATAATCTACCTTACATTGTGTTGAAGTTTAGAATGTACAATCAAACTTTCCTTATAAGTTATAAAATAGCTCTATCTAGTTTGTTTTCTCTACCCTGCTTCTCAGTCTTCATCACCCCTAGACTTTGGGGGATCCATATATAGAAAAAATTAGCATCAAAGATATACACGGCCTGGAAAAAGAAAGGCAAACTAGTGTTAAATGCTTGAAGCAAGTTTCTCGTCTGGATATATGTCATGATGGGCCATATGGATATGACCAAGTCAATATCTATAGCCAAGCAAGAGTGTTTTCACTTGCTTTATGTCTAGTATTAAATCAGAACATGAAGGCTTAGAAGGTAGCTCGGTGGTAGGGCACTTGCTTAGCATGTGTGAGGTCCTGGGTTTGATACCCAGAACCTCATGGTAAAGAAAAAGAAAAGAATATACCTGCTTCTGCGTTATCGGAAAAATACTGTTATGGGAAAAAAATCTTACCCTTCTGAGTATCACAGGAGAAAAGAATAATGATGTCTTTGTCAACAACCAACCAGGAATATAATTCGATTATATCATAACAATTTATATTACATTGGGAGATACTGGAAATTTATGAAGGAATTTTATTTAAGAACTTCTGTGGTTTATACTACAATCAAGATCAAAACATCAAGGGAGACAAAATAAAAAGAAATCATTTTACTACATTGATCTATATCACAAACCAAACTATAGCAAGGGATGTGTATGCTAAGTGAAAAAGAGACTATGAATTTAAAAACCAAATTCGGTTGTATGAACTAATTTGTATCCATCAGTTTTTAGAACAAGTCCTTTTATTTCTTTTTTGGTATGTGTGTCTTCGTCCATTCTGTGCTTCTGTGACAGAGTACTTGAGACTAGGTAAGTTTTAAAGCACAGAGGTTTATTTCTTAGAGTTCTGGAGGCTGGGAAGTCCAAGGTTGAGGGGGTTAGATCTGGCAAGATCCTCTTTACTGCATCATCCAATGGCAGAAGGCAAAATGGCAAGAGAGAATGCATGTGAAAGACAGAGGGAAGAAGGTCAAACTTATAATTTTATCAGGAACCAATCTCTGTGATAATTAACCCACAACAAAGGCTTTGGGAAACACATTCAAACCATAGCAATGTATCTAGACAATTCTCCCATCGAAGCAGGAACTGCCCACTGTCCTTTGCCTCCCATACCATATGCCTCTCTTGACACATCAGAAGAAATCTCCTTTTAAAACATGTTTACAAATCAAACTATACTTTAACTGCACTGGAATAGTCTTTATTATAGTATTGAGGAATATTTTACAAGAAAGAACATTTTATAGAGAATGAATAATTGATCCATAGTAAACCTTTGATATAAATAGAAGTTCATATGCTAAATGTGCATTAAGAAAAATACTCCATCCAAAGTCATAATCTGCAATACCTCCTACAAATATGGCAGACATTCCCAGTTTAGTCAATTTAGCTTATGTTTCCCAGAAAGATTTTTCAGAAGCTTTCTAAGATAATAGCTTGGAAAGTTAAGAAACTAGAGAGCTCTAGTCAAGTAAAACTATCTGAACTCCTCAACTAATCTCAGGTGATGACCTCACATGGTTTTGCTCATATCCACCTGGCTTTCACCTATTCCTATGCAAACACAAAGGTGGTAAGGTATCACAACAACAGACCCGTTACTGAGCTGCAAGGAAGATATTTCCTCCCAAAGAATAAGGGAAGAAATGTCAAGGGATAGGAAGGCAAGAAGGAGGGAGGGTTGGAAGACAACATAGTGTTGTGGTATGCTGTTCAACATCAGATTCATCAATAAGTTCCTTGGTGGCATGTTCATTTGTAGTTCTATTGCTGCATTTAGCCCCTTTCAAAAAGAAAAAAAAAAGTATATAGACTTCCAAGGACTCAGTGAGGACTGAGAAAAGAAAAGGATCAAGGATGATGTGCAGTTCCTGACTGGGCATACCAGAGGATGATGCTGTTGTTCACTGAGATCAAGGTGGATGCTTCTGCAAGTTCAGGGGTAGATTGATAAATGTGGATGATGTCTATATTAATGGTGGTGTCATAAAAAATAGTGGTCCTGTTGCTTTATATTCATATAATGATTCACAGTTCGCAAACTCCTTTCACAAACACTGTCTTATTTAATACTCACAGCACCCCACTGAAATAATTAGACTAATTATCAATAACTGTGTTTAAGAGATAAGGAAACTGAGGCTCCAGATGCTTCAATGATTTTCCAAAAGTCACGGGGAAAGGAAATGTTAGGATGAGACTTGAACTTCAGGCTTCCAATTCTTAATCTTCAGAGCACTGAACTAGTAATTTTCTTTCATGAATGTTAGGATACTGCTTTTCAGTTAAAGTATATAGCCTCTAACGAAGACAGTAATGGTACCTATTCAGACTGGAACTTCTCAGTCTTAGCACTCTTAGCCTTCTGACCCAGGGGTTATTTTTTACATTGTGGATCTTTAGCAGCATCTCTGGCCTCTAGCACTAAATGCCTGTAGCACACCCCAGATTGTGACAACTAAATGTATCTCCAAATATTCCATGGACAACTTGTTCATGGTTGAAAATTGCTGATTTAGTCTACAACCCTAGGCACATAGGAGAGTCCTATAAATTTCTGGTGGAACTTGTTAAGCATTCTGAAGTGTTTTAAATAGAAACTGGCCAAAAGATGAAGTTAAATTGAAGGTTAAGGTCAAGGACTTTGCCTTTTGAGCATTGGCAACAGTTCCCAACAAGTCAGAGTGGATTGTGATGGCAAACTGTCCTTGTGCTGATCAGTGGGGGAGTTTTATAGGGATGGGTTTAGAAAGAGAAGAGGGACAATGTGGCTTTTCAAAAGTAGATACATACACGATTTTGCATGTACTTTCACAGTGAATCAGAGATCAGTGACAGAGGATGCATCGTGTATATTTAATTCATTTAGAAAACCCAGCCACTGAGGAAGAGTTCAGTGAAGAGCTGGGAGGAGAAGGAGCTGAGACTGGAATCTATTTCTATCTCTGCTACTAACCGAGTAGTAAGACCTTTGGCAGGTCACTGTACTTTTCTGGACTCAGAGTCCTCATTCATAAAATGAGGAAGTGGTAATACATTAGCCCTAAGGTATCTTCCACGTCAAACATTTACTTAAGATTTTATGATACAAGTCATCAGTCCCCTGGTTGAAAACCTGGGGACCACATATTGCATGTGTTCCTGAGTTCAAACTTCAAACAAGCCAGAATCAAGCACATGAATATTTCTTTAGTAAAATGTATGCTCGTTCATGCTCGGGGAGATAAACAAAGGTTATTAGAAGCCTTGCATCAGTTGAGGTTACATTTGTTGCCAAATGAGTTTGTCACAAAAGCAAACAAAAAGCCTTCTTGGTTTTCAGACCACCACAGTTCAGATTTGTGGATGCATTTGTATACTTGTGCTCAGTTTCGGTTATTAATAATTGATTAATAAACACCAAAAGTAAAGTTTGCTAAATAAACCCCCAGGGTATGTGTTTTTTTAAATCATCTGGGAGATAGAGTTTCATTAAAAGATAAAAGATCTTTTCTTGATACTTACTTTTTTGATTCTCAAATTTCCAAGCTGCCACCATAGGCATTCTCTCAGACCTTGATTTTCATTCTAATATTTCATTATTATGCAAAAACTTTTATCCCAGTGATATATATGTATATAGGAAAAGCATGAGTGAAAATTTTAAAAAGTCTTTATTTTCATATAAAAGCACATAATAAATTTCATGAGATACCACCTTACTGTGTAAAACTATAATGAAAACTTACGAAAATAAATCTAACACAAATGATTGAACAAATAAAGTAGTATTGCTTATTTTGTTGGATTTTTGTTAAAGTCACATGAACCTGCACTCTGGTCAGGTAGAAAGAAAAAACATTTCAGTAAGCGTTGTTTGCAGAGGAGTGCTACCAGAAAGCTTGTTGTTCCTGGCTAGCACAGATGTCAAGCACTCAGGATGAACTTCAGTCTTACTCCTGTGGGTCTCAATTCCCAAAATTGCTATTAATAGACCTGCCAACCATAGCACTTTCCATCACTCACTCAGCACTTTCTGTTACACACAGATAATACCCCACCACAGGAAAACACCATTGAGCTAAGTATGTCAAAAAGTCTTTACCAAATAGAAAATGCGTGCCTACTATACTGAAAGAGAGACGAAATCAGGTAGTAAGCCAGCAGTTAGAGTCACGCCGTCTCTCAGTGAGGAGCTTGGATCAGATTCCACTTGCCTCACACTCTCTCCATGGGCAGCAAAGTGTAAAGCTTCAGCTTTAGATAGTTCAAGCCATGGAGAAATCGAGACAGAGATTGGGCAAAGGACCAAGAAGGAAGGAAAAGGTAAGGGAGGAGTTGGTGAAATGGTGCTGGTTACACATATTCGCCATGAAATATCCAGCAGTCAGTTACCTGGTTTGTCTCCCTCAATACTCTAATAATGAGAGTGGTAATAGTAATATTTATAAATGTCAGATATTTATAAAGTGTCAAATGTTGGGAGGACAGTGATGAACAAAGCATTTGAGATGCACAGGTTTGTGGTATAAGCAGATAATAAACAAGAAAGAGGTAAATAATTTCAAATAATGATAAATATGGTGAAGGCAATCAACCACATATGCAAATGGCACTCAACTTGTGCAGAATGCTTTTGAAGGGATACCTGGTGAAGGTCTTCCTAGAAGGTGAGAGAGCTAGGCTACACCCAAAGAAGGAGAATGAGCAGCCTTCAGAGGTGCTCCCAGTATCAAAGCCACAGAGAGGGAAGGGTTGGAAGATTGCTGAAAGAGCACAGAGGCTGGGGGATGGACTCAAGTAAGTGGAAGGACCCAGGCCTGCAGGGTCCATAAATCACAGTGAAGAATCTGTGCTTTATGGCCAGGGCAACGAGAAGACACTGAGGGAATGTAGCAAAGATGTTATTTGATTTATGGTTTTGAATGAACATGCCAGCTTCCTTGTGGAGAATGAATGGGGAAGAGGCAAGCGACAAAGTGAGAACAGAGGTTAGAAGAATGATTTGGATGAGGGTGTGTTGCAAGAATAGAAGAATTCTCTCAGTCGGATTGGTCTGAGACACTAAGAGTCAGTTAAGGGGAGAATAGGATGTGAACTTTTTCGGATCATTTTTCTCAAAGCCTTTAATCATCATAAATACCTTTACATTGATTTATACAACCAATGTGTCATTTTTGTATCCTTTTAAAAAAAATGTTTATTTACTGGTTTGGATGCTTTAAAAAAAATAATCCTAATATAGAGCCAGGTACAGTGGTGCACACCTGTAATCCCTGCTACTCAGGAGGCTAAGAGGATTGCAAACTCAAGGCCAGCCTCAGCAACTTAGTGAGACCCCATCTCAAAATTAAAAAAAAAATAGAGGCTGGGGATGTAAGTCAATAGTATAGTGCCCTTGGGTGACACCATCAGTACCAGAAATAAAGGCAGGGGTGGGGGAGGGAGGGAGGGAGGAAGGAAGGAAAGAAGGAAGGAAGGAAGGAGGGAGGAATCCACAAAGACAATATTGTTAGAGATGTAAGAATTCACACTGACATCAGATGAATTATCTTGTCCACATCCTATAGAATATTAAAGACTTAATTCTATTTTCTTTCAACTTTTATCTTCTGGGTTGAAAATTGTAATATCTGTCCTCATATAGATGCTCCTCCTACCACTCTTTTTTCAAGTTGGTTAGTAACTTTTCTTGAGATGTAGAATTAGCATTGAATCCAAAAAGCTACACATGGACACTATGTTTTATTTTATTTCCTTTAGAGCCAAATTTTACTTTGTTTGGTCATATGCATCATGCTTAAATGGGTCAACAATTATTTGCAGGTAGGAACCATCGGGAATGAGGGGTACCTTTTGTTGTGAGTCTATGTACGTATGATAGCTTTAATTACAGTATTACTAAACTTCTTAATCATGTTTTTCATATGTCTTTGCCAATATTTCCCATCCTTTACTCTATTTTCATGGGTGGTTGAGTGGTCTCACCATTCTCACTAGTGAAATGAGGCCAGATAAGGGACTAAATTAGTTACATATTACTGTGTAACAAATTTAAACAACTAGCAACAATAAATACTTATCTAACAGTTTCTCTAGATCAGAAATTCTGGAGTACATTATTTGGTTGGTTCTGGCTCAGGATCTCTCATGAAATTGCAGTCACAATATCTACAGGACTTGGTCACCTGAAAATTTGCATGGAGCTGAAAGGTCAGCTTCCTGGATGACTCACTCACATGTTCACAAATTGAGACTGGCTTTTGATAGGAAATTCAATTGCTTCATAGGGCTGCTTGAGTGTCCTTGAGATATGGCAGCTGAGAGAGTGAGGGGGAAGCCACAATGTCTTTTATGACTTAACTTCGGAAGTCATGTTCCATCATTCTTTCTGTAACATCCTATTGGTTATACAGGTCAACCCTTTTTAATGTATACACACACACATAAATACCAGGAGGTGAGAATTATTGCGGGCCATTTTTGAGATTGCCTATCATAGGATGTAAATCAGAATGTGAAGGGGCAGATTGGGAGAATGGCCATGGAATGAGGCACACACTATGACAAGGAGACCAACAGTTGCTCTTTTGGGGAAGTCCCACTGGCCAAATGCCGTATCTGGGTGGTGTAGCAATAAATGCCACTGCTGGAATGTAGGGAGTCAAGTAAAGTGTTATGAGGGTGTGGACCAGACATCAGAACATAGCATCAATTCAAGTCAGAGCATGAGATATTCTGATTCAGATAGGTATGTAGCCAGCATCTAGAAAAATACCATTCATTGTTCTGTTATTAAAAAAAAAATTTACTGAACAACTACTGGACACTAAGGATACAACAGAAAGATAGACATCCTACCATCATGATACTTAAAACCTAGGAAGAACTGTGTTGGTAAAAAGGTTGTTACACTGTAACATGCTGAGTTCTGTTACAACAGGATACAGAATGGTGCAGATTTCACAGGGGACCAAGCACTGAAAGGGGTTACTGGAGGAAATAATATTAGAACCAAAGTTTAAGAAGAGGTGAAAAGACAGGGAGACAGGGAGTGTTCCAACAAAGAGAATGAATAGCACAAAGAGCAAGAACAGTCCTGAATCATGAAATAACATGTCCCTTTCATAGCAACAAGAAGTACATCTGGAGTTAAACCTGCAACATTGAGACAGGCAAAAAGTGAGAATGGAGTGTTAATCCAGTGGCAGAGTTCAAGATGGGGTTGAGGGACGAGACTACAATCTTGGAATGAAGGACCAGCTCAAGGAGAGGCAAGGATCAGCCCTGCAGATACCAGGATTCTTGGGAATTCCCCAGACAGAAAATGTGAGGCTGGGGCAGACATCTATAGGATTCAGCCACATATAAGATTGAAGTTGTCTTGTAATTGTTCATATCAAAAAGTGGTCATGTGCATAAGAGTGTGGGGACAGAGAGTATTCAGAGTGTACCAGGGAGAGGCCCTGCAATGCAGCATCTGATCAGAAAGAATGGGCTAGTAGATATATGCAGGCATCCTGAGACCAAACATCAAGAAAAAAAAAACATAGAAATGAAAATCTGGGGCAGAAAAGGTTGTATGACCAAACCTGCAAACTCTCGACAGATATCCTTCCATATGGTACCTTTGGGCTTCTTGCCAGTAAAAGAGCAGCTCATTTGAAAGCTGCCCCAGACAAGACAAAGAGAATCAATCTATTAGAAATGAATGTTTCAGGAACAAAGCAGAAATGTAATTATGAGCCACAGAACCTGAAGTCAGGTTTTACCTGGGAGAGTCAGACTGAATGCTGTTGCCTTAATTAAATCAAAGGTCTTCAGGATTATCTTTGGAGGCTGCATAGGTTGAGCTTTCAAGTGAGGCTCACCGGTGGTCCCAGTTACAGGAGAAATTATACAGCATGGATATCTGATGATTTCTGAGTCTTGGTCAATTGGAGGCTGTGTATTATTTAGTATAATGGGTCTTAAACTTTAGTATGCATTAACATAATATGAAATCCTTGCTAAAATTCCATTTTCTGTTGGACCACCTTGAGATCCTCTGATTCAGTAGGTCAGGAGTGGAGCTCAGGAGCCTATATTTTAAGAATATTTGAATGTAATTTGCAGACCAATAAATTGGCAGACTATACTTTGAAAACTCTTACTTGGAACCTAAAATGTAGCATAGTGGTTAAGTATACAGGCTGCCAGGCTATCTGTCTATAGATGCCCAGCCCTGTCACTTCCCACAATCTCCAAAGCCAATCCATAATACTTCTCAGTTGCAAAAGGGGGTCAGAGTCCCCACCTGTCTGGGTTGTAGTAAAGATGAAACAAGTTAATACATAATGCACAGTCCCTGGCACAGTTGGCATATTCAGTTGTGTTATCAATTAACAACTACAATGAATACCAATATTGTTTGAAATAATGCATACCAAAAATTACATGTGAAATTCCAAACCCATTGGCTTTGTACAACAAAGAGGTACATGGTACAACAAAGAGGAAAAATTAAGTAAACATCCACTGCTGTCTCAAGTATCTCTCAAATGTTTCATTATTACTCTCTGATCATCCCAAATCTCTAAAACATGGTACAATTATTTGAAAATGTAAAAATGGGAAGAAGTTAAAAACAATACTGGAAATATCCACCAAATGGTGGTATTTCTTGTCTGTTGGCACTTGATGGACAGTAGATACAATGGCCACTCATTGTGCCCCATTCCTCGTGGCTGTCAGTCAAGAGTACAAAGTTCTTCTGGTGCACACTCAGTGCTGGGTGAGAAGTAGGTAGAAAAGGTAATGAGGCCCTGCTGACCTCTCAGTTGCAAGTTTCCTTATTTATGGGAAAGAAAAGAGTTATGACAACTTCTACCTCTTTAATTCTCAGCTAGTCTCTCTGTAGGGATAGAGGAAGGAATTATTTTCATGAATGAAGAAGCTGGATCTCACAAAGTGTACATGGCTTAAAAATAAATAAAGTTAGTCTTCAAATGTAGTTTACCCCCCCTTAGTACTCTGTCTTTCTATAAAATAAAAGGGGGGCTACTAAAAAATTAAATACAAGCCAGGTGTGGTGACACACATATCTCTAATCCCAGTAGCTCAGGAGGCTGAGGAAGGAGGATTGCAAGTTCAAAGACAGCCTTAGCAACTTACTGAGACCCTGTCTCAAAAATAAAAAATAAAAGGACTGGGGGTGTAGCTCAGTAGTAGAGCACTTCTGGGTTCAATCCCCTGTACTGCAAAAATAAAAATAAAGAAATAAAATTTTAACTCATGATTGATACAGGATTGAGAGAAGAAAGAGAGAGAGGGAGGGTGGAAAGAAAAGAAATAGGAGGAAATCTAGTGGCATCCAGGTATAAAGTTTAGATACCCTTATTTGGTAGATATATTATAACACAATTAAAACATTAACCTATGTATTATAGTTTGGACCTGGAATGTCTCCCAAAGGCTCATGTGTGGAAGGTCTCCTGGTGCCGGTGCTATGCTTGTGGGGAGGGAAGACTTCAGGAGGTCTGGCCTAGCTGGCAGAGGTGGATCATTGAGTGTGTGCCTTGGAAAGGTGTATTTTGACCCTGGCACCTGACATTCTCCCTCTCTCTCTTTGCTTTCTGGCCACCATAAGGTGAACAGCTCATGAGGTAAACAGCTCAGCTGATTTTCTCAGGTATTTTGTTGCAGCGATGAAAAGCTAACACACTTTTTTATTTCTAATGGTTTTATTAGTGCATGATAGTCATACATAATAGTGGAGTTCATTTTGACATAATTGTACATGCATGGAATACAATTTGCTCCATTTCAATCCCCAGTACTTCCTCTTTCCCTCCCCTCCTCCTTCCGCCTGCTCCCTTTTCTCTATTCTGGTCTTCCTTCTATTTATTTATTGTTTTTTAAAAAATAGGTGCTTTATAAATGTACATAAAGGTGGAATTCACTGTGGTATATTCATATATGTACATAGCATAATTTGGTCAATTTCATTCCTCATTTCCTCCCTTTTCTCATCTCCCCTCTTTCCCCCTCAATTCCATTCTTCTACTCCACTAATCTTCCCTCTATTTTCATGGGATCCACTTGCTCTACCCCATTTTTTCCTTTACTTTCCTATATTAGACCCTTTCTGAGTCTGGCTTATTTCACTTAGCATGATATTCTCCCAGGACCATTCATTTACCAGCAGATGCCATAAAGACATTCTTCTTATGGCTAAGTAGTACTCTGTTGTGTACATATAACAAAATTTCTTTATCCATTCACCTGGGCTGATTCCAGCTATCTAACACACTAATTATATATAAGGATTATGAGCTATACAGATACACACATGCAAACTTTGTGGGAGTTATTGAACTGAACATAGTACATGGTACAAGTGGAGTTATTCAATGATCATAAAGAAATACTGACAAAGGGTATTTTTATATTTGATTTTTTCCCTACATTTTTTATTGGTACATTATAGTTGTACATAGTGATGGGATTTGTTATTACATATTCATATATGCACACAATATAACAATATAATTTGGCCAATACCACTCCCAGCACTTCATATCTGCTTTTGAGAATATATAGTAGGAAAACCATATTTGTTAAACACCTATTCTGTACTAGGAATTTTAAAGACTGGGAAAGGTGAGAATTGGTTTCTATATATATTAACAGAATAATACCTGAGACTCAGGGTAGATTTTTCAGCAGGACAGGATTTGTGAGTGACAGAGAGTTGCTATTTGAACCCAGATCTATGTGACCAACATCATGCACACTCTTGCTCCTGCACCAGCTGCCACAAGTTTATAAAACCCAAAGAATTCTTATTTCTTTGTCTCCTGATTCCTCAGTGCTAAGTCTGCTAAAGCTTATTCTCACTATTTGATGTTTCTCCCAAATCTGCTTCTCCTCGGTGTTTCCTCTTCCTGTGATTCCCCAGGCAATCATCCTAATCAGCCAGGTTTAGCTCCTTTCTTCCACTCACCCTCCCCATCCAATCTGTTTGCAAGTCCTGGTGATTCTACTTCTGTCTTAATTGTCATGCCATTCCCCGAGCTCCGTGCACAGGAATCGCCTACTGCAATGCCTCACTATTTCAATCTTGTTGGGTTGAGGCAATCTCTAAATGGCCTGCATTGGTCCCCACCTGCCGGCATTGACTGTTGTGGAAGTCTTCCCCTTTGGGTGTGTACCAGGCCTGGCAATCTGCTTCCAATGAATAAAACATGGCACCTGTGATGGGCTGTCACCTCTAAGATTAGATTACAAAAGTACCCTGATTTCCATCTTGCTTCCTTTTATTGCTTTTTCACTTGCTCTGATGGAGGCAGAAACCAGAGCTGCCCTATGGAAAGGCTCATGGGGCAAGGGACTGGGTGAGGCCTCTGGCCAATGGCCACTGAGGAGTTGTGAGAGAAGAGCTAAACCCTACCAGAGTCGATACTCAGATTCCTGCCATTCAGAAACTGTGAGAGAATGAACGCTTGTTGTTTTAAGATGCTAAATTTGAGCATAATTTTTTAATGCAGCATACCTTCCTCATTCTTCTACATACCCAGGAATTTTTACATCTTTCCATTACCACATTAAACCTCTGGAAATGCCATTCTGTTTATGTCATTCCCATTTTCAAAAACCTTGACTGATTCCTCATCTGCCTCTGGAAAATATCTAAGCTTCTCAGCTTGGCAATGACAAGGCTTTATCACCAAGCCCCAGCATGTGAGTTAATAATTAATTAAGGATTATTTGATAGTTGAAGGCAATCGTGTGTAATTCCGACATTAACTGAGGCTACTCCATCCCTTAAGGGCTAAATAAAATTGGCTCCAACTACTGATACTCATTTTGTGGAAAATCCAACATACTTCTCCAAGATTTCTATCAATTCCTGGTGGATTTATTGTGTTCACACTTGTATCTGTCTTTATCTTGCTTCTACTCAATTAAATCAGTGTACAGATCATCTCTCTAGCTCACACACACTCCTGCTCCACACAATGTCAACCCAGATGTGGATCTCAGTTTTTTTTCCTTGACACGCACACTGCCACACGTACACACTTCTTACAAGACTGTTGAGTAAAGCAGGTTTTACTTAAATTTGAGGATTTTCCTTACAGCTCAAGTAAGTTCAATTGAATATTAGATGTGACTATTAAAATATTTGGAGGAGGTGGAAAAATAATAAAAATAAAAATTTATTTTAGTCTGTATTTGCATAAAGAAACACTGGAAAGAGCTCACAGAAACTAAACAAGACATCTCCTGTGGAGAGGGAGTAGAATAATGGGGTAGGGAGGGGGAGCTTGGGAGGAATAGAGGAACTCTAGATAGGGCAGAGAGGTGGGAGGGGAAGGGAGGAGGGCAGGGGGTTAGCAATGATGGTGGAATATGATGGACATCATTATCCAAAGTACATGTATGAAGATGCGAATTGTTGTGAACATACTTTATATACAGAGATATGAAAAATTGTGCTCCATATGTGTAATAAGTATTGTATTTGCATTCCACTGTCATATATTTAAAAAATAAAATCAATTAAATATTTAAAAAACCTAATAATAAAAGATTATGAATTGAAAAAAAATAAAATATTGAAATTCAAAAAAAGATAGGAACAAAAGTTGGACTAAGACGTCATATTATATTCCTCTATGCTTATTATATTCCTCTATGTTATTTTGATTTATGAACCATGTAAATGTATTTTCTTACCACCCACGTCCCACAGGGGTGGTGGAAATGGGGTTCCCTCAGGTGGAATGGGATGGCTGGGAAATAAAAGCTAAGAAAAATAGACCAGGGAAAAAACCACAGAACACAGAAAGTAGTTCCAAAACCAGGGGGCAGGACGGGCAAGCTGACCAGATGGGTCCAGCTTCCAAAACATATAGGAGCCCGCTTCTGCTTTATTTGTACAGGAAACATCAAAAACTTTCCATAGAAAATTCTTCACCAAAATAAGATAAGGCGGGGGGCAGGTAGGTGCTCAGTTCCTAATGGGTTATGCCCATCTCCAGTGCTACTGT
Source organism: Marmota marmota marmota (assembly GCF_001458135.2). Classification (NCBI taxonomy): domain Eukaryota; kingdom Metazoa; phylum Chordata; class Mammalia; order Rodentia; family Sciuridae; genus Marmota; species Marmota marmota. The sequence continues at coordinate 30,214,787 of NW_026000057.1, forward strand.
GAGGGCCCTTTCTAGCAGGGCAGAGAGGAAGGTCACATGCATTGGTAGAGCCATGGGAAGTTCCCAGCGCCAGACCTATTCCCTCCCTGGCTGCGATGTCCAAAAGAGGTCCTCTTGCATTTCACAGTTGGCTTCCTATATTTTCTTTTTCATAAAATCAAAAATTAAAATGTAAAAGTCACTGAGACACCATCCATTAAGAAAGTCTTACTGTCTACCTCAGGCTGCTGGACCCAGAATTCCTTCCTCTGCCCTGTCCCCTCTCTCCCAAGCCCCTCCACTCTCCTCCTTTTATAGTCTATTCAGGATGGAGTCCTTTTCTGTTCCAACCCAGATTTTCCTCTCTCCTAATTCAATTAAATTCTCTTATGTCCCTGTTTTCAAATTTATCCCTAGGTCTGCCTTTACATATTAAAAACTCATAAATATGTTCATATGAACAAAGTATAAAAAGAAATCTAAAAGTAGTAATTTTAAATGAATTATTTCGGCTCTACCCTCCCTTCCCCAGGGTACAAAATATGTGGTAAGGCTGGGATATCAGAGAAGCAGGGAGAGAGAAAAATCTAATAGATGAAGTCAAAGAATATGAAAGACAAATTCTGAGCAACTTTGCTTGGGACCAACCTGACTGTATTCTCTAGACTTCTCCTGACATTTTTGTTGAGTACCTGTGTTCCAAGTAAGCTAATTAAGCTTGTCTCTGATGAAACAAATCATTTTGTGACTTCCAATTCTTCAGTGCAACTTTAAAACAACATTAGATTTTTTTTTTTGAGCAAAAAATTGAACTGTCACCTCATGCCAGACAATATGCAAACAGCTATTAAACATAAAAAGGTACACAATTTCATTAATCATCAGGAATATGCTGATGAAAACAATGAGATAAACTATACACTTATCCTAATGGCTGAAATGTAACAGATATTTCATTTCAGATATTGATATTTCAAGTGTTAGCAAGGTCATAGTGAACAAGTGCCAGTGTACTTCGGCAAACCACTTCAGAAAACTCACAGTATCTACTAAAAGTGGAACCTCAGCTTCTCAAAAACACCCCTGAGTCCCCCTGTGTCACTCCAAACAGGTATGCCTACAATTGTCCCAAAGTCTAAAAGCTCCTTGAAATATCCATCAGTAGTAGAATGGAAAAATAACTTTGTGGGTTTTGTGTGATGAACTATTACACACCAGTGAGAAGGGTGAACATAACATTAAGAGGAAGAAGCCAGACACTGAGAAGTTCATATCCTACAGTTTCATTTCCATAAAGTTGAAAACTAGCAAAACTCACCTAATATTTGAGAAGCCAAGAGAGTGATTAATTTAGGGGGAATGGATGGCAACTGTAAAGTGGGCCTGTGGTAATGGAGTATATTTTTGTGTAGGGACTGGTTTTATGGAGGTGTTCACACTGGAAAGATTTATCAAACTCCTCACGTAATATTTATGCACATTTTCTATTAGTGCATGATAAATATGTAAGTTATGAAAAGTTTTTAAGAACTCATCAGCCGGGTAATTGTTAGCATTTGCTATGATTTGAATGTTTCTGAGCCTCTAAAACTCATGGTGGTATTAAGAGATGGTCAGGATGGTTTTGCCTTCACAGATGCAATTAAAAGAGATTTCAGAGAGCTGCCTGGTCCTGCCATCTCTTCTGCCGGGAAAGGACACAGCACTTGTTTATCCCTTTGGCACCCTTTGGCCATGTGAGGACACGGCAAGAAGGTACCATCTTGGGGTCAGGGAGTGTCACTCACCACACGGGGAATCTGCCAGTGCCTTGATCTTGGATGTTCCAGCCTCCAGAACAATGAGAAATAAATTTCTGTTGTTTACAAATTACCAAATCACAGGTATTTTATTACAGCAGCCCAGATGGACTAAGAGTGTCATCCATCCATAGTTTTAAAACTGCCTACCTCATATTCCACAAACACAGATTTTTGTCTGTTTGGTTTTTTTTTTTTTTGCATAAATGCTTATGGAATAAATTAATGAAGCAATTAAACCTAATTATTGGTATGGAGTGATAACCAATGATTTTCATTAGCTATTAAGGATTGTTTTTAGACTGTATATTTAGAATTCTAATTATAAATATCTTTTGGCTATAATTTGAGACATTTTAAGAATTCTAAGTATCTAAGAGTTTAAAAGTCACTGGGATAGAGTGATATTCATAATATACGGAATAGTTTGAGAGACAGAAGAACTTAACAGTTAAAAGCATGTGGTAGCTACGTGCAGTGGTGCACGCCTGTAATCTCAGAGGCTCAGGAGGCTGAGGCAGGAAGATTGAGAGTTCAAAGCCAGCCTCAGCAAAAGCGAGGTTTTAAGCAACTCAGTGAGACCCTGTCTCTAAATAAAATACAAAATCAGGCTGGGAATGTGGCTCAGTGGTTGAGAGCCCCTGAGTTCAATCCCCTGTTCCCACCCACCACCCAAAAAAGGATGTGGTCAGGGAATGAATTCAAGTTCCAGCTATGTGATTCATTTGCTGTGTGACTTTGAACCAGTTATTTAACATCTACCAATCTCAGCATCATCTCTGAAATGGTAATAATAGTGCTACCTAATCCATGAGTTAATGGGAGGAATAAGTGAGGATATGTTTGTCAAGCACTTAGCATACTGCTGTATGTATATTGATTGTGTTCCATAAATGTTCACTATTGCTTCAAGTAATAGCCAATTTATTTACATTTCTATGTCATAGTTATAGTATTTTTTAGTTTATATTATGTTAAATTTAACTATCATTTGAAATATTTAAAGCCCTCAATTCCACTGATTATGCTTAATCTTCTTCTTAACCAGCTGTGTAATGTCAGGCAAGTTACTCCACCTCTCTGGGCCTCCAACATCAAATGAGGAAGCTGAAATAAACAATCCCACATTGAAGATTTTGATGATGCTGACATTTTATATACCCATGTTTTGGTTTTCAGGGTTTTTTTTTTGCAGGGGGAGTAGGTACCAGGGATTGAACTCAGGGGCACTCAACCACTGAGCCACATCCCCAGACATTTTTTGTATTTTATTTAAAGACAGGGTCTCACTGAGTTGCTTAGAGCCTCGCTTTTGCCGAGGCTGGTTTTGAACTCTTGATCCTCCTGCTTCAGCTTCCCAAGTTGCTGGGATTACAGGCATGTGCCACAGCACATGTTTTGATTTTTATCCCTTTGGAACCACATCCCATAATATCCTCCACTCCCTCTCCACTTCTCATACGGTAAACAAAAGGAATAGCTCCCAGCACCCTCTCCCACCTGCATGTCTCTGCTATTATCTCAGCAGGTCCTTACCTATTTAGAATGCCTCTTCCCCTTAGCAAGCTCTTCTTGATTTCACCCTGCTGGATACCATCTGTCTCTCCCCTAAAATCCTGAATACTTAGTCTATATGTCTCTTGGGACAAGTATCATTCTCTTCCTTGCATTTTAGTTATGCATTTAAATTCTGTCTCTTACTCCAGGCTCTAAATGCTTGTGAGAGAAACATACTTATGTGGCCTGTATGAACTTTGCCCATCAGAGATGTTGAGCAAGAATTTTCTGAATTAATTTATTCACCTAAGAATGTTAGTACTATCCAGCCACTCCTTACACCACAAAAGAAATCTAACATAGGAATGTCTATAAAATATCTGAATAAATAACCAATGTACCATCGATATTTTATACCTCAATATGTTCCTGCATTAAGGTTTGACATGAGACAACTAAAACCACTGTGACTGGTAATTATCACACCATGGAACCCTAGTCTATGGAGAATGGCCATAAATACCTGTCTGAGAAGTGTGTGTTGTTTCTGAGGCTGAACTTATGCCCCTTCCAAACCAGGGCATCAGAGACAGGCAGGAGGGCTGACTATTTTCTCCTGTTGGTCCTCTTTCCTTTTCTGGCCTCCTGGATGTGACAGATGCAAAGAAAGACTCTGCACAGTCACAGCACAGCCAGGAGAATCATCCCCAGGGAGGGCTCAGTTGACCTTCATTAGTTGCTAACTATCGTTTGCAGGTTGTTTCTAAATTAAGTTCCGTAGACTAGTGGCTTTCAATCTTTCCATGCACGAAGCAGATTGTTCTTTCTCCTGTGAGTAATCCCTAAGGAAGTCACAGCCATGATGATCCATGCAGGGGTGAGGACTAATCTTAAGATTAGAGGAGTTTTCAGGGTAATGGGTTGTTGGTTTATTTCTTTTAATGTCTGTTTCAATTAGCGATGTAACATAATGGTGTAGGATGCTAGCCAATTGAAATGCAGGTGCTTTGCAACACGCTTTACCATAAAAGGACAGGTTTTGTCAGTAAGGAAATCAGTCGTGACAGTTGGCAGACATAGGTAAGCTGGGAACCTCCTTCCCCACATCTCTGCTCTCACTGTCTGGAGAAGCAAATGTCAGACCTCTTGTTCCAGGTGGGGTTTCTTTAATTTACAGTAGAATTTTATATTGCTGAGAATCATAGTTGTGTTATCGTGAATGATGAAGGATATGTAGTTAGACACCTTCTGCTAGATTTATTAAAAGATGCCTCAGAGTTGAGTTCAGCCCTCCTAGAGAGCATTTTGGAAATATGTATTCCAAGCATCAAAACAGGCCTATCCTTTCCCAGGAAATGGCACATCTGGAGACTTAACTACAAAAAGGTTACAGATTGGTTCCAAATATGCATCTATAAGAATATTTGTATCAAAACTATTTGTAACAATGACAAAGAAAAATATGTAAGTGTGTAACAATAGGGAATTGTGACTTAATTAGGGCACAGTCACAGGCTTGAGCCTGAGTGCCTGTCAGCTCTTTGGAGTGACGGAATAGGAAGGGCATCTGCTGAAATACATTCATGATACATGCTCACCTTAAAGTCCGTTTTATTACCTAAACAGAATATTTCCTGTGTGGGAGATGTTCTACTAAGCATCTATATGCATCTTATTTAATTATTAAACAATATGATGACCTTGGCAGTACTATTACCTTTATTTTACAGATGATGGGTGCCCAAGGTCCATGAGTATTGTGTCAGAGTCATGGGGGGGTTGGGATAGAGAAATGAGAACAATATTGGAAAGGATCTGGGAAGATTTATTATCTATGATTGTACGGGATTTTGAGTATTATCATCCTCTTCTTTTTCTTGAATATTTTCTGTGTATTGTTTTCCTATAATGATCCTGAGTTTTTTCATAATGAGAATTGCTTAGTATCTCAAAAATGTCCTATCTTCTCCTTCTCCTTCTCCATCCACCCCACCCACCCCACCTCCCTTTTTTATTTATTTTTTATATTGAGACAGATTCTTGCTAAATTTCCGAAGCTAACCTCAAAGTTACAATCCCTAGTCTCTGGGATAACAGGTGTGTGCAACATGCTTAACCCTTTCTTCTTTCTGATTCTTTCCAAGATTTTCCAATATATGTGGAAGAGAATTTTGGCTTATGCAATCCTGTTTGGGTGTGGATGTGAGATGTCCCCCCAATAAGCTCAAGTAAGAGACAATACAGGAATGTTTTATTACCTAAACAGAATATTTACTGCATGCTAGACGTTCCACTAAGCATGATTAGATTATAAAATGATTAGATCATGATCGGTGAGGTAAATGATTAGATTATGAAGACTGTGACCCAATCAGTGGGTTAACCCATTTGATGGATTAATAATGTGAATTGAATACTGGGTGGTAATTCTGGGCAGGTATGGTATGGCTAGAGGAAACAGGTCATTGAGGACAGGTCTTGGGGATTTTATCTTGTCCCCTAGCTCCTTGCCCTGTCTTTGTTTCCCAACTGTTATGAGCTAAGCCACTTTCCTTAGCCACAGCTCTTCACCATGATGTTCTCCTCCACTTCAGGCCAGAGCAACAGAGTTGGCCAGCCATGGACTGAAACCTCTGAAACCATGAACCAGACTTTTCCTCCTTCAAGTTATTCTTGTCAGGTATTTTGGTCACAGTGACAAAAAGCTGACTAACAGATTCCCTATGGCTGGGGAAAGGTAAGAAAGATAAGTATCCATGCAAGGACCTTTGGATCTCTCCAGGTTCTGCTGCAGGGCTGCTGGTCTCTGCAGCTCCTTGGGTTGGTGAACACTAAGGTACAATGAGTCCTGTTGAACTTTTTGGATGATTAAAGTCTTGTCCTGCTATTGAACAGGTCATCCTTGGTCATCGAGATCCTGTTTTCAGGGGTCTCTTCTCAAACATCATTTTGCAGACAAATGATGCTCTATGAGCCATGATGCTCTTCTAGATCAGCACCTGGGCACACCTGCAGTCCAAGAATGATCTGTGTGAGCTGATCCATGGCTGGCTCCTGATGGAACATCTGTGCCAGCTCTCTGAATGTTGTTGGAAGTGGCCCCGTATCTGGTCCCTCCTGGAGCCTTGCAGGCTTTCTCTAGCACACTCCAGCAGCTGGGCTTCCTCTGGGTGGTTCTCTCTCCTGTCACCATCTGAAGCCTTCCTCCTGCCACAGTGCATCCTGCCTTCTTCTTTCTATCAGATCAGAAAGTAAATCTATGAAAAGTTGTACTAGGCCTAGCTTTTCATATTCTTTAAGTGAAGGTTTAAAAAAAAAATTTAGATCTCATTTCTCCAAAATGTCTAACTTTCAAAACCCTCATGGTAGAATCCTATTTGTGATACCAGAAGAAGAATCCTAACTTTATTTCTCTTTGATATTTTTGCTGCAGTGACTCAAAATCTTCCCTAATGAATTAAAGGTAGGAAATGGATGTGCTGAAAAGACATGGGGTAGGTCAGTTCAAAGACATCAGAAACATGTTTCTATTTCACTAGCACATTGCTATAGAAAATATTGGAATTTGGCATAAAGATTGTGTGATTAGGGGACAGGACAAACTCTAAGAGCTTTCAGAGTTATAGAAAAGATCCAAATCAGGGAGGGCTTGGGATAAGTGATTTTGTTTTTCTATGAGGATCTGGGGAAAGGAGTGGGGAGGGGTGGGGGGATGGGGATAGGAAAGATGGTGGAATGAGATGGACATCATTACCCTAGGTACATGTATGATTGCACGAATAGTTATAACTCTACTATGTGTACAACCAGAGAAGTAAAAAATCATGCTCCATTTGTGTACAATGAATCAAAGAGCATTCTGCTGTCACATATAACTGATTAGAACAGATAAATTTAAAAGTTTTAAAAAAAGATCTGGGGAAAATAGTCAGAACATATTTCTGGGAATGCTAGGTAGCAGTGTATCTTCAAAATGAGAACAGAAAGGCAAATTTGGAGAAATTACATAATAAGTGAAATACTCAGGATACTTTGAAAGAAAAATGAATGAGGTAACTCAGAGGTGAAAGGAATGACAAGAAAGGACAGTAGAGAGTCCCATGCAAGCATTTGCAGCAAAAGTTGTCAAGTGAAAGGAACCTGAGCTTTGAGGTCAAACAGAACGCACATCAAATCTCAATTTTGCCAATCACTGACTGTGCCAATGAAGCCACTCTCCATTACTGTTAGTTTATTTGAAAGACAGAAATGACAATACCTAACTCAGTGTATTACACAGAGAACAAAAATCATATAGTAGTAAATGAGAGTAAATAATGCATGTTAATTCCTCATAGCACGTGACGTCCAACAAACTAAGTGTGACTAAACTACAATCAACATCATCATCATTATAAGAAGCAGAAAATAAGCTTAAAAAATCTAGGGGAAAAAAAAACTCTTGGTCAACACCTAGAGAAAGCCCCCCAAGATCATCACAAGAATGATGGATGAAGACTGAGGCTGTAGCTCAGTGGCAGAGCACTTGCATGGCACTTGTGAGGCGCTGGGTTCAATCCTTAGCACTCCATAAAAATAAACAAATAAAATAAAGGCATGTTGTCCATCTACAACTACAAAAATAAATTTTAAAAAATGATGGATGAGGGCCAAGAAGGAAGTGAAGGATACACCAGATGCTGAAAGAACTCTATGTGAAGATAAAATGAAAATGAGGATATATATGGGTTCCATACGGATATGAAAACAGGTGTGTAAGACGAGATGCCATGCAACTGAGTGTGGAAAGATCATCTTGCTTCCTCTGATGAGCTACACCGCTCTGAACAAGAGGAAAGGAGGAGGAGGTAGAAGAGGAGAAAAAGAGCATTTACTATATTTAGATTTTATACTGATGAAGATAAGGACCCTGAAATCCTATGCACATGTAGGTTCAACAGCCAGGATGTAAAGTCCTTTCTGAGCACAGGATATGTAGAAACCTTGGTATCCTCATGTAGCTGCTATATATGGCCCCAGTCTCTCCTTCTTGATCATTTTCCATCTTCCTGTGGGAGACAGCTTTAACTGTGGAGAAACCTTTGTGAACTTCTATGTGCCTGGTGCTGTGCTGGGGACACGGCACCCCCTGATCCACACTGGAGAGCAAGACGGCTCCACAGTTGTGATTGGCAATTCAAGTAAGGGGGGAGGCAACCCCAGGAAGGCTTTCTTTGCAACAGCCCTCCATTGGGCACAGTATCTAGGAGAGGTGTTCAGTTTACCTCTCTATAAAACCACTATTTTTTTGTTATTGTTTTACTGCCATTCTTTGGCTATGTGGAGCTGTCACCTGTTTCTATCCTGCAGTGTGGCAGTCCCTTGCCCCCAAGCTGAATGTGCTGATGAATCACTGCCTTCCTCTTTGGGCTCTCTCCTCTAGGAGCCCCACACAACTACGTGGCCAATTAGCAGACAAGGCTTGCTGGTTGGTTTGTTGTCTGCTTCCCCACCAGGCAGGAGAGCTTTATTTGGGAACATTCTATGCTTACATGAATAAATGCTTGTTCACCTCCCCCAGCAGTCCAATATATATGTCTGTTCCCATACTATACATAGTTTCACAAGTGGGTTGCTATAATTATGATTGAGAATTATTTTTGATCTCAAGTAATATTTACCTACAACCTGCTCATGTTGGAGGGGGGTGCATGGAGAGGGCTGAAATATCTCATTTTCATCTATGTAGATGTGTATGTAAAGAGGAGCTTTAGTTAAAAAAAAAAACACTTTTGCACATTGCAAGAACTTGGAAATCAAATTTTACATTATTTACACTATAAACATGCTTTTCTCCCATGACACAGCTGCAGAAGTTCTTTATTCAAATCATTTATTGTAGTATAAATATTCTGGCTAAAAGTATAAGCCTTTGGCTCAATCGTTCCTTCAGTTCTCAAAGGTGTTTATTTAACTGGTGAGTTAGATCTCCAATTGTATTTATTGGTAGGTTAAAACACTGGTCAGGCTCAAATCCCCCAAAGAGTTCTGAAATTCAAATATACCTATGAAATCAGTTAAATTCATTAGTGATTGTTATGTCCACAATCAATAGTTTTAATCCATTTCATTCAGTTTAATTTGACGAGCTGAATGCTCTGGGACAAGCAGAGGAGAGAGAGAGATATCTTTGAACACCTGAAGGCCTGCTGGGATGGTTGAATCACCAACAGATCATTCAATAGTGTCAATCTGATATCTAAGCGCTATCCGTGGCAGTCCTTCACTGTGGCTGCTGTGGGAATTCAGAGAGGGAACATTTTACTAGTGCAATTTGGAGAAAATCTGGAGGAATGTCACCAGAACTAAGATGAGAAACATGTAGAAAAGTTGATCAGGAGTCTGAGTTCCAGCAAAGAAATTTACCCATACATGTGAAATATGAGTTAGGAAGTAGCAAGAGCTGATGCCAGAGTTTTAAATTAGCCATGAAACATTATTATATTCATTCAATTCTTTTCAATTGAAGAGACTTTAAGAATAATCTCACTCCATTCCAAGATATGAAAAAGAAAAAAAAAAAGAGTTTATTTGGTTGAAATGGGATTAAGATCTGGCTATTTCATATGATTCTGCCTGAACAGTGGAATTGGCTATGGACAACTTTGTACTGATTAAAAGTTGAAGAACTTAAGCTTTATCTTGTATGGGACAGAAAACTTATGGAGGATTTTAATTGGGTGTGTTTCTGGCTCAGATCTGCGTTTTTAGACAGATCATTCAAGCTGAGAGTGTGACAAAGACCAGCTTATTCCTCATCTCAATATCTCTCTCTCCTTTTATCTGGGAACAGTCCAGATGAGAGACAGTGGAGACCTGAATTGGGACTAGAGGACTAAGCAAAGGAGGGAAGAGATTAGAACATGTAATTACTAGATAAAATCTGTCAGACTCATGACTGATTCTCAGTGGGGAAGAAAAGAGGATTAAATCTCAGGCTTTTGGTTTGTGTGACTAGAGGAAATTTGAAGTTGTTAATTCAGATGATGAAAGAGAAAATGAGTGGATTTAGGGTAAAAATAATGAGCTCTGTTTGGACATATTGATTATGAGGTGGAATTCCACATATTGATTATGTGGAAATCCAAGTAGAGACAGTGGTCAAGAAGGAAAATGAATATAGGATTCTAATCCAGGGAGAATACTAGACTGGGAAAGGAGACTTTGGATCATCAGGTCACCAGAGTATGGCAGGGATGGGGGGGTGGTGGCAGGAAGTCAGAAGCACAAGGGTGGTTGATTCTACTGAGAAGCATATAATTCTCAAGGGGACATCATAGAGTCAATGTTTTCTTTACAAGCTTTTCAATTGAAGAGCCTTTAAGAATAATCTCACTCCATTCCAAGATATGAAAAAGAAAAAAAAAAGAGTTTATTTGGTTGAAATGGGGATAAGACCTGCACGACCCTACCTGCCTGTGCTCTCTACTCTTCTTTCTTCCCCAAAGGCAATGTCAGAAAATTCTAAGAAACTGTTAAAAAAAAAATGAATGATTTAGACTAGAAGTCAGAAAACTACTTTCCAGGGTCCAAATCCACATACTTCCTGTTTTTGCAAGTAAAGTTTTATTGGAACACAGCCACTCACATTTGCCTTGTAGTTTGTCTGTCTGCTTTCAGGCTATATCAGGAGAGTTGTGACAGGGACAACCTGGATAACAGAGACAAAAATAATCACTGCCTGGCCCTAACCAATAATCACTACTTGGCCCTATCTATTAAATATAGATATAAATCCCACTGTCCTTTTAAAAAAGAGAATCAGCTATCAATGTTCCAAAGAGGAAGATGGATATGTGCCCACCCAAATGAATCTTCATAGGAACAGCAAACTACCACCTCTGAACTTCCTTTCACTATTGAATAAAATAGTTCTTAGTATTTTTTTTACTGTTATCTCTGAAATAAATTTAAAACTGCCTTTATCCTATTTGAGGTAAAACACTGAATTTTTTCTACACTATTATTAATTGTTCTTTCTTAATTCAAAGACCAATTTTACTCAAAAATCTGAAGTATCGTATACCCTTTCTCCTACAAGTGACACGGTTTGAAAATTCAGTTTTCCAGGGTGCAGCCACTAGGGAGTTCTCAGAGGGATAAAGCCTGCCGGGTCAGATGTATCTTTTGAGATTACATCTTGCTGGGACGTGCTGGGATCTAACCCAGCCCAAAGCTCCCACCCCACCCCTGCATCTCTTCTTTCACGCATTGCTCCTATTTGTAGGCAACGTGTACGAGCCAGAAACAAGCCAGGGAAGAAGAGTGCAGAACATTCACCCCCGAGAGCTGGTGAGATCGACGTGAGACGCAAGGGACCGGGAGGGAAGCCCAGAGACCTGCCATTCCAACAGGTGCAGGCGCTGGGCCCCGCCCCCTTCTCCTCTCCCTCCATTCACCAGGTTCTTCTGCATTTGGCCAGAGAAACGCAGTGCAGGCGGCACACGTGGCAAAGTACTAAATGTGTTTCAGTAGCACCAACTGGGGAGTGAAAAATTTTCCACAGTTCACCCAAAGGATTTTAATGTAGTCCGAGGTCTGGAATTAAAGAAACATAAACTTAATTCTTTGTTGATAAAGCAGTATTGAAAACTGGGCCCCATAGAATTCAATTGATATCCCGAATTTCTATAACAAATTGAACATGGAGACACAAATAATTAGCATGTATTTATTATGTTTAAGAATGACAAAGGATAAGTGTCAGTCACAAGTGAACAAAAAAAGGGGGGGGGGTATTTTTATAGCAAAATAAGAACTTTCTGCTAAGATGTGTGAAAGTGTTAGGGTAAAATTTCCACTGTATTTAGTTTAGACCTTTATAGATCACATGAAATAGGGAAGAAAAGTGTGAAGGCAGAAAATAGAATAAATTTATAAAAAGATTACTTAACTCTTTTAAAATAAATGTACCAACCCACTTTCACACCATCTCCACTCTCTTTGTGAATCATTAGTTTCATTTAGTATTGTTAGCCATGTTGATTTTAAATATGACTCAGGACACCATATAGAAGGTTAAATTCAAACTCAAAGAGAGGATGTTTAAGTAACATACACTTATTTGTTAAATACTTACAGAGTTGCTTACTATGTGCCAGGTAGAGTGTTAAGAGCCTCATAAAAGTTGTTGTTTTTGGTTTTTTGGTTTTTTTAGTTAGGAAAGCACACCTGAAAAAGACCTGGGCATTGGTAGAAATCAAATATTTTTTAAAAAGCAAACAATGGCCAAGCACAGTGGCTCATGCCTGTAATACCAGCAGTTTAGGAGGCTGAGGCAGGAAGATCACAAGTCCAAAGCCAGCCTCAGCAACTTAGCAAGTCCCTGAGTAACAAAAGGAGACCCTATCTCAAAATAAAAAATAAAAAAGGGCTGGGGATGTGGCTCAGTGATTAAGCACCATGGATTCAATCCCTGATACCAAAAAAAAAATTTTAAAGCAAATAATGTGTTGATAACTAGTACCTTTCTTGTACTCATCTCATTTCCACAGAGCAACTCTTCTCCTGAGCATTGGTTGCTTTGCTATTAAAGTATTTGGGTGAGAAAAATAATCCCACACCTGAAGACCTGCCTGGCTGTGGCTCTTCATTTTTCCATCCCTCCAAGGGAATGGTTACATTAGTGATCAGTTTTCCTTACTGCAGGGATTATAAGGCAAAAAAAAATTCCTTGTTTTGGATTTCTATTAAAACAAGTATTTAAATATGCAAATTGTTATACCAAAATGTATTTAATTATAGAATTTGTACATTTCCCAGTTACCAAGAACTTTCTATTCTTATGTGATAGTCGTTTCTTAGAACTGCAGTGACCTCAAGTTTTTTTTTATTCTTTTCCTTTCATCTATCAGAATATTCTCTTTTCAAGACTCTGTCCTGTCCTTCAGTAGACTCTTCTGAATCCTCTGCATTCCTCTAACTGCTAAATCATTAATCACATCCACACCGTTATAATTCTGTTTCCTTCTTTCTTCAGCTTGCCTATTCAGAGCATTCAGAGACCCGGTATTGCCTTTCCTCCATTTTTTGGTCAGAAGTTTGCTCTTGTCTCTGAATTCTTCAGGGCCTGAAGCCAGCTCATTTCCTGTGAGCTTTATGTGAACTTCTGCTACTTGGCATGTCTGTTTTCCTGAACACAGGCCTCAAATCCTGAACTCACATCCTGAGTTCACTCCTCTCTATAGCTCTTCTTTATTTCCTTATATCATATAAAAGAAGCCTGTGGCTCTCCTTTCATCCACTAGTCTGACAATGCTATTTGTTGAGCTTCTGGTATATGCCAGCACAGGTGTTTTACTACCTCTGATATTCAATGAAGAACAAAACAGACATCAATCCAGTTCTCTTGGAACAGTGTGGAGTAATCACATGTTATTTTGATTGTGCTGAATGCCATGGAGGAAATGAACAAGGATCACTTCACTGAGAGAGAATGAAAGAGCAGACCCACATGAGTAGTCAAAGGCAGGTTTCTCTAATTCTTCTCACATTTAAGCTGTGATCATAAAGACTTTTTTACATTTTTCTGATTTTCTTTGTGGGGGCATGAATTTTTATCTTGTCCCATAGCCATTTCCCTGCATCTTTTTATAGAGGAGTCCTTCTCTGTTAGCAAAACTCCTAGGTTAACAGACTCTTCCCCATATCTTTTTTCAGAACTGGAGGAATTATCTTTCTGTTGTCATCTCTTATTTTCTAGGGGGGAGAAAAAAAAGTCCTAACCCCTGGTGGCCTAAGCCAGGGTCCATCAGCCATTAACTGATTAACTGTGTTTCACTTCAAAATTAAAATCAGATCCTATTGAGAGATTTCTATTTCCACTCCATCCAAACCAGGTGAGCAACTGTCTCCTGTTTTCTGAAGACTTACTCTCTCCAGTTTCTTCCTGGTCCAGGGTATTTTTTCCATATTTTGATTTTTATTTCTCCATTTCTTCTGTTGCCTTCATCCCTTCCTGTGGTATACCAAGTTCTCTAAACCATCCTTTGCATCTTCATCCCACAGATGCTCCTTGATCCTGTGGGCCCTGGCCCTAAGGCACAGTACAGCACCTTAAGTAAACACAGCAAGGCAGGAGGCAGGCCACCTGTAACACCTGCTTTTCCACCTTCTAGCAATGCTGACCTCACATGAGCTAACTTCTAGACTCCACTTCCCTCTGATGTAGGATGAAGATAACCCATCCATATTCATTCATTTTCTTTTGCTATATAATAGAGTACCACAAATTTAGTGGCTCAAAAAACATATGCTTGTTATCTCATAGTTTCTGAGGATCAGGAGTTTGGGGCAGAATATGTTTCCAAACTCCCTTAGTTGGTGGGAAGAATTTGTTTCCTTGCAGCTGCAGGACTGAGGAGCCCAGCTTCTTAGGCTGTTGGCTAGAGGCTGCCCAAGGGGCTGTGAGCCGTTCCCTCCAACATGGCCGCCTCTCGAAAGTCCACAAGGAGAGTTGTGAGCTCCCGATTGCTAAACATCAGTCTTAAATAACTGATAACTAATCAGGTGACTTTTGCCATATGATGTAACTTAATTAGGGAAATGGCATCCCATTACCTTCCATATATATATATATATATATTTTGGTTCCAAGCAAGTCACAGGTTCACCTAGCACTGTTGAAGAGAGGATAGTACAGGGCAGAGAGATGAGGCCATCTCAGAATTCTGTTCACTTCAGAATTCTCCATAGGGCTGCTATAAACAGACATATTAAATCAAATCATGCATAGAAAGCACTTAACCCAGTGCCTGGCAGGTGGTACATATTCAATTAGCTATTATTATACTGCTTCTTTCTTAGACTTTTTTAAAATATCTACTGGCAGTAGGATGTCAGCTACTTATAACTGAGCACTGGCAGCACCTTTCATCTGCCATTTTATCTTCACAAGATTCTCTTACATCTCTTTCCTGAGCTCCTCATCCCCCTGCCGGTCACTTCTTTGGTTCCCCCACGCAGCTGAGCCCTGGAATGCATGTCATAGTCTGATCATCAGCTCTTCTCAGGCACATGGTGTCCTAGATGATCTTATGGAGAAAATTGCCTTCGTTCATGTTTCTTTTTTAGTTTTGAACACAGTAAGTATGAAAAAAAAATGGGAAACTTGCAAAACCAAAATGGAGTCACTCATGTCAATGCTACTTAAAAAAAAAAAGGAAGAAAAAATAAGAAAGAAAATAAACCTGGGCGATTATGCAGAAAGGATTCTTGTACATGATCACCTGAGAGTAAGTATCTCGAAAGGCTCTGCCAGAGCTTACCCAGAGCTCAACCTTACACAAAAGATACTAGTACCAGGACATCTGCCCAGCAGCTGTCTGTCCATCCTTGAACAGGTACTACTCTTGAAATAATCATCGCGGTCAGGTACTGTTGTTTCAAAAGAGCTGATGCAGTCCTCCCCACTTTTGTCTTTAAAACTGTCCCTTTGCCTCAGTCTCTTCAATAGGCCCATAGTTCGCTCTGGCACACTTATTCCTATGGCAGTGCTATTCCCAAATAAGTATCATTATTCTTTGGAGAATCTCTCTCTGATGGTTTTCCACGGAGTCTGGACTCAGTGTCTGCTCACACCCCTGCTTTGGCACGTTTACAATTTCCCTGCTGCTATCTCGTGCCTCTGCCTCACCCACGCCCACCCCTCTGTTGCTTTGCAGTACATTTATTTCAAAACCTCTTAAACCAGCATTTCAAAATCAGCAGCTTCCAATGTCTCATTTCCTTTCACTTGAATGAAATGACTGCCACCGTCCTTGTACCAGTGGGCAGGTCGTGTCTGTCCCCAAGGTTCTTGGCATCCCATGGGAGACCAAGAGCCCTGTGTAAAAAAGGAAGCTAAAATTTCCTAGCTGGAAAGGCAAAACAATGTTGAGGGTTGTAAGGGTTGCTGTTGTTATTGTCCAAATCTCTCAGAAATGGGCGTGAAAAATGGCAGGCACCAGTACCAGAAAGAAGGATTCAGCCTTAAGGAGAGAAAACATACGAGACTCTGTGGAGGACCACAATGTGTACTAACCAGATTAAAATCAGAGATGAACTCTTTCAGCCTAATGCCCAAACTGAGAGTCCCTTAAAGGGGATTTTAAAAAATGGCAGGCAGGGCAAGGCGGGTGGGGCTGTGGTGTGCTGAAGTATTACTGTGCCCAGGCTCAGAGCTAGAAATGGTGAACAGTAGGCAATAAGGACTGTGAACTGGAGGGACAAAGTATCCCACCAGAGATAGTTTTTGCATCTTTAGCTTCAGCCATACTTGGCTTTAAAGTGGCTCTGCTTTTGTCAACTGGCACATTGGCATGACTGATTCAACTTAGTACGTTTTGACAATTCTGATACCAAAGTCTTGGGTTATCCCAGTGGGCCCTGTTGCTGGGCCTCTGGGGACCAATGATCGCATTTTCCATGTGGGCCATGCTGACTCAAGCCACCTTTAGGTGTCAACTTTGAAGAACAAAACACTGGCTACTTCATTTTTTGGTACCTGAACCCTAACCTGCAGTATTTCTCTTCTTTTCTTACTTTGCCTGCTTCCAAAGCAGTCCCTTAAAGAACTCTGCTTTCAAAAATCTAGTTACATAAATAATATGGACATACACACACTACATATATATGAGTGTATATCATAACTGTATTAAAATATTTACATATACTAGTGGTTATCCCTGAATAGCAGGTACATTTATTTCCTATAGCTGCAATAAACAAATTACCACAGACACAGTGGCTTAGATCAGCACAAATCCATTACCTTACCGGTCTATGTTTCGGCAGCCCAGAATGAGTCTCCTTGAGCTAAACTCAAGATGTCAGCAGGGCTACATTCTTTTCTGGAGGCTCTCAGGCAGAATCCATTCTTTGGCTCTTTTCAGCTTCCAGAAGCTGCCTGCACTCCCTGGCTCAGGGCCCTCTATCAACAAAGTCAGCAATATTGGACCAGGTCCTGCTGAGGCTGCCAGCTCTCGGGTCTGTTCTGGTTTCCTGTTTCACTTTTAAGGACCCTTGTGATTACATTGGGCACTCCCAGATAAAAGAATAAATTCTCCTCCTGAAGGCCGTTGATTAGCCATCTTAATTCCATCTGCAGCTTTTAATTCTCTTTTGCCATGCAACCTAACGTCTTCACAGATCTGGGAGCAGAATGAGCACACCTGTGTTGGCCGTCACTCTGCCTGCCACAGAAGATCAAGAACTGTTGTTGCTGTCTATTTTGCCTACGTGTAGTTCTGAATTTCTGAAATATGAGTTAGTCATAGAAGAGTCTAAAAAACAACTCACAAAAATATCCAGGTCTCTTGTCCATAAACTCCCTTTCAACATGGCTCCCTTTACACCACCAGCTACCACTACTTTCCTTTGTCTCACCTGTAATCTTCTGAAGGTGGTCACTCATTCTCGCTCCTTTAAATAGTCCCATTATGTCTCTAGAGTTACCTTTCACTTACTCTTTGAATTTTAACTATTTCTTTTACTTCTTTGGTTGGCAGTGGGGGAAATGTTTGTTTTAAAAATCTTCTCCATGAGCATCACTCTCAACTCTTGAACTTAGCATCTTGACGTATTTACAGCATATCATCCTGGTCTCTGATATTTGGAAAAAAAGAATCAGAATTCTCTCCACTGATCTACCTGTTATAGTAATAATAGCTTACACTTAGCATCTATAATGTTTCAGCCACTCTTCTAAACACTTACATATATTAAACCACTCACTTATCATATACAACAATCTAATAAGACAAATGCTATCATTATTACCATTTTAAAGATGGAAATAAGGCACAGGTAAAAGAGAAAAGTGAAGCACAGAGAGGTTAAGTAACTTGCCTGTGGTCACCCAGCTAAAAAGAGATGGAATTCCAGAATCCATTCTCTTAAGTATTTTGCTGTATTGACATTCTTGTATTTTTATATCTTCCTCTTCTACATTTTTTTTATAAATTCATGATAGCTTTTTTCATCTCTCATTTCCTCTGCCCTAATTGCCATTTTTCAAGAAACTAATTTCTTCTACTGACATAACAGGATCAAAGAAGAAAGTATAGCATCTCCCAGGATTTCTATCCTTTTAGGTACATAAATGCCATGAATTCTATGTGAGGTTACTCTGTTATGGAAGAATATTCAGACTTATTTTAAGTATTTGGCTTAAAATTCTTTTAGGTCACTTTTTTGTTTTTCTGGTTTTTTTTTTATTGCTTTCTGCAATGTTGTTAAAGTCTGTCCTGTTATAACCAGGCCAAGTAATATACTCTAAAATAAAATTATATTTTATATTCATTTTGGGAAAGAAAGGAAACCACATATATTGATTGGCTCTTAGGCCTGAAAGTAGAAAGTGATTTTTCAAATGTCTTATTTAACCTTCACCATGGAGATATGAGACAGATGGTCCCATCCCTGTTTTACAGGTGAGAAATGAGCTGTTTTTATCACAGGAATGGAAATCTGACTAACATACGTGATAATAAACTAAGGGAAACTTAGTAAAGCCTGTTTGTTCTGATTCTTGTCTGTGAGTCCCCCATCTTCAGAGATAAGAATGATTCTTTCCTTCAGGTGGATGGCACCTCTCACATGAATCTCATGACCTGCGTCAAGGAAAGATCAGAAAATCATTCCTGTAAGGCCTCTATTCCTATATCATTCTTATATTCCTAATTCCTCAACATCCCTATATTCGTCTAGAGAAGAAGGTGAGGGAAATGTGGAAATGACCTTCCTAATTCTGTTGTTTCCTCAAAGGCCAAGTATCCATACTTCATATAGACAGTATTTGTGATCCATTTCATGAGACAAGTTTTAATACCTAAAATGCGCAACCAACCCAACAGTAAAGATAGGCAGAAAATAGGAATAGGTAACTCACAAACTAAAAAGATAAAATATATTAATAGACATTAACCATGAAAGATGCATAGTCTGAATTGTGATTGTGGAATGCAAATTTAAAAAATGAGAAAAAATTTTCCTCATTAGATTGGCAGAAAATTAAAAGAACAAAATCATAGCATTTATAAACTCTAGGTAGAACTAGATTTACAAAGGCTCACTTGAATAATAATTTTTCAATAAAATTGTAATGGGTATGTCTTCAACCTAGCAATTCTATGTTGAAGTTTCAAGTCCCTAGGATTACAGGTGTGCACCTCTCCACCTAGCTCCAAGTAACAAAATTCTATCATTCCATAAATCCATCCTTACTTGATAGAATTTGAACTGTAACAACCATCTCTCTTGTTTTATCACAAGGGATCATAGAAGTTCTCCACACTTTACTATAGCAAATGCACACTGTCTATTTGCCAGATCATCTATAGACACACTCCGACTACAAGAATAAGAAATTCCCAACAACATTAAATCCTCAGAGGCTTTAATAGAATGCTGAAGACAAATAGTAATAAATTTCTTAACATCTGAACATAGAACCATATTGTAAACGGGACAAGAGAAAGTGAGAAACCTCATGTTTGTCTGTCTGTTTGGATAATTCTCAGGATGATTTTAAGCATCCACTGGGGCAAGTGGTAGCTTCTAGCCTACTCTGTTTCAGTTGTCCCCAGTTGGTCTTGAGCTAGCCTGTCCTTTTTTTTTTTTTTTAATATAGGCCAATGATCAATTTATTGCCTCTTAGCTTCAATCCAACATTCTTTGTTCTGCTTTACTACAGCTGGACCTGTAAACATTTCTCCTTTGTCAGGTGGTATAATGGAAGGTTTTGACAATTAAGGGCACTGGAGAGACCAAGATAAGAGGAAGGAGCTTCTTTTAGGGTTGGTTTCCCCCCACCATCTTGTTCAAGAGTACAGCTGCCATCAGTATCCAGGAAATCCAGTGGCACGTACCCTTTGGTGAATGTTACTAATACCTCATCTCGTGGTTTCTTGGACTGCTGCATCTCAGTGAATGTCAACCATTCATCCAGTGGGCCATAGCCAGTGCTGTGTTGGTAAATATTTAACCAACTGCACACCAAAAATTCTTGATTGTTGCATTTGCTGATTTTCATGGTGTGAATATTCCCTTAACAGCTAATTTCAGTGCAGATTTAGGCAGTGATAATGCAAAATTGGCTCTAGCAAGCCTGTACAGACTGGCTTTAGTATGTCTCTGGATTAGCACACCCTGTCCAATGAGGTCTGAATTCAGTCTTGTGAGGCTGGAAGGGGAGCTTCTAAGTTTGCTTCCCTTGGCCTTAGAGGTAGTAGCTGTTTCTCATTCTACAATTCTATATTCTTTAGTAGATCATACCCTTTTATTAGTTAATTATTTATATTAAATTTCCCTTTTCAAATTACTAGTGCAGATTCTGTCTCCTGCTTGGATGTTTGCAGATGTGACCCTCTCCAAGGAAGAGGACAAAAGATCCAGTGTGCCAGGACAAAGATCTAGTCACAAAAAAAATATCAATAACTATCACTGCCTGAGCAGTTATGCTGTGCTAGCATTAGAACTCTACTGAAGTAGGCATTACTATCCTTATTTTATTGGTGGACAGCTAAGAGTCTTGTTCAAGGTCTGCCAGAAAGAAGCAGCAGCACAATTTGGCTATTACTTATAGCCAAAGGCATCCTATGGATATATTAATTTTAATCAAAGGACATGAATTAATAAAATCTTCAATTGACGCTACATTGACAGTTTTTCCTAAATCAAGAAAGACACAGGGAAAACCTTAAGATACTTATAACTTTTATGAGATCTAGTCTTAAGTAGCTTAGACAAAAGTACAAGTCTGTCTGGAGACTTTATCATCTTCAATACACTGGGAAGGCTCTTTGCTAGCATGAACTCTCTGATGTCTAATAAGCTCTGAACTCCATCTGTTTCCCACATCCTTTTTATATAAAAGTTTTCTCTCCACTGTGAATTTTCAAGTGCTGACTAAGATATGAGCTTTAACTGAAGGCCTTCCCACACTCATTGCACTCATGGGCTTCTCTCCTGGATGAATCCTCTGATGTTGAACAAGATGAGCACCCCACCTGAAGGCCTTTCCACATTCACTACATTCATAGAGTTTCTCTCCAGTATGAATTCTCTGATGCTGAATGAGGTTTGAGCTCTGATTGAAAGTTTTCCCACAGTCACTACACTTATAGGGTTTCTCTCCAGAATGAATTCTCTGGTGGATTACAAGATGTGAGTTATAAATGAAGGCTTTCCCACATTCACTACGTTCATGGTCTTTCCTCCCTGTGGGAGTTTTCTTATTTGTGACAACCATCTGCTGAAACTTTTCCCTTGAGCAGGGGACCACTTCCGTCTCTTTGCTTTGGAATTTCTTTGCTGCTGTTCTAAGGTGCCCTCAACTTCAGAGGTAACTTCAAATGGAGAAATGTCAATAGTGAGTTTTTCTGAGAACATTTGTGATTCCACTTTGGTAATGGGCAGCTGTGGCAGTGATCCTTTGTCCTTGGGTTCTGGGCCATCTTCTGCAACAACTGATGGAAAATGTAAAAATACCTGTTCACTCTCTGGCAAAGGCTGGGTCTCCTGAGATTCACACTTGAGCTGGGTCTCCTTAGGTTGGAGCTGGATGCTTGGTTCCTCCTGGGCTGGTCCCAGAGATGCCTTCTTCTCCCACGGCTCTTCCTGTGCAGGTCCATCTGCAGGGCCTGGACACCTGCGGTCCTGGTTCAAGTCCTTTCTCTAAATCTTCCAGCACAGTCACAGCCTCCTCTTAATTCTTTGGGTGATGTTCCCCCACCCAGGACCAGAGTTCCTCAGGCAGGATGGTCAGGAATTGCTCCAGCATCAGTAAATCCAGGATCTGTTCCTTGGTGTGTGTCTCTGGTCTTAGCCATTCACAACAGAGTACCTATAGTCGGCTCAGGGCCTCCCTTGGGCCAGGGGTCTCTTGGTAGCAGAGCTGCCTAAAGCACTGGAGGAAGATCTCTTGGCTGCTAGAGTGGTTCCCAGGTAGCCTGGTCTCATATCCCCAAGATTGTTCCTCTTCTTTTGGTTTCAAAATCACAATCTTCTCTTGTTCCTGTGTATCCTGAAGGGCCAGAGTTTTAGCTGGTGTTAGTGGTACAGCCATAGTAGCCTGGACTAGCTCTGTAGAAAGCCCACACCAGCTGGGGCACTCCCACAGAGGCAGGGCATCCATCAGGCACTGCCCTGCACCGCGCAATTCCAGCCCCAGCAGCAGCCCCAGCCCCAGCTCTAGCCCCAGCTCCAGCCCCAGCTACAACTCCTAACCCTGTCCTTTTTGAAGGATTTTTCTGGTTGCTGCCTTCCTCTCCATGTGACTAACAGGATTAAAAACATGTGCCCTGAAAATTTCTTCTACTGAGACCCTATAAATATTACTCATTCTGGGCTGGGGTTGTGGCTCAGCAGTAGAGTGCTCACCTAGCATGTGTAAGGCCCTGGGTTTGATCCTCAGCACCACATAAAAATAAATAAATAAAGGTATTGTGTCCAACTGCAACTAAAAAAATAAATATTAAAAAATATATATTACTCATCCTGGGCTGGGAGACCCCTGAATGCAATCAAAGCTGTCATTCACATGAGATTCATGATATTTCAGTCTTAAAGAAAATGCCTTTGAAAGCAACAATTCAGTCTACATTTTAGATTCTGAAGGAGTTTGGGGAATCAGGGGCAACGAGAGACGGCTCCAGTGGCTTAAGCTTCAATTACATTATATTGAACTTAATTTCTGTGGCTTCCAATCAGCCCCAGAGTATTTACCAAGAGAGGCCACAGTGGGAGGCAAAAAGGGAAGATAATAACAGCCCTAAAAAGACTTGCTTTCTGGCCAAGAAGGTCAAATTAACATCTTCAAAACAGTGAGAGACCAAGAAATGCAAATTGCCTGGTACTGATAAGAAGTGCAGAAGCAGTTTTAGTAAGAAGGGAGATGAAGTGGTCTGCAGCAATCCAGGAAGGCCCAAGAAACAAAGACCATAGTCGGGCTCAGTGGTACACACCTAGAATCCCAACAATTTAGGAGGCTGAGTCAGGAGGATTGCAAGTTTGAAGCCAGCCTCAGAAACTTAGGGAAACCCTTGGCAATTTAGCAAGATCCTGTCTCAAAATAAAAATAAATAAATAAAAAGGGCTGGGGATTTGGCTCAGTGGTAAAGCACCTCTGGGATCCACCCCCAGAATAAAGAAAGAAAGCAAGAAAGGAAGGAAGGAAGAAAAAGAAGGAGGAGGAGCAGAAACAAGGATGTCTTAGATTAAACTGAAGGGTAAGTGAGCCAAGGATGGCCAGGGTAGGAAGGAGCATGCTACAGTCAAGATCAGCAGCACAGGCCACACAAGGACATTTCTCAGATGGAGGTCTCTCCTGAGGACCTCCATATGGAGGATGTCCATCTCCAGCCTCCAGCCATTTCCTCCCTTCCTCCAAATCACCTGGGATTCTGAGAACTCCCAAGCCTGAAACGTGTGGATTGTTAAGAGAATATGTGGAAATCTCTCCCCAGAATAGTAATGAGCAGCCTGTGGGTCTCTCCACATTTTGAAGAAAATAAATGAGCAAATGTCAGATTCAAATAGATCCCTCAAGAAAGATAATTTTAGTTGACTCTTTGGAACTGGAATCCTGTCTGGGCACGTAGGAGCACACAGATATCAGTTACCTTCAGTTACTGAAGAAGAGCAGGTGTCTAAACAAAGCTGCTGCTAGTCAAACCGAATTAAAATGACACTGTACTCCTCCACAACCCTCGGGATTAGTAAGCATGCAGCAGGCCCAAGATCGTCCTCCTTACAGATGGCTTTTGAGGACACCTGTACTTAGTTAACTGTCACAGTCAATGGCTACATCTAAGCCTGATATTTTATCCCAAAAGGATCATAAAGCTGTAATAGTATAACACTGTTGAGCTTAGAACCCAGAAAAGGTGACTCCAGACCATTAGTCCCAGGTTCTTGTAACTTCTGGCACATTCCTAAATCTCTCTGAGCTACCATTTAATTCTAAGTAAATTAAGCCAAAATGCAACTTATTTTTTATTTGCTATTACCTTGTCTGTTTGCAAAAAAAAAAAAAAAAAAAATCAGTAAGCATTTCCTCTATGCATATCTCTGCCAAATGTTTGAGGGAGGAAATGAAATATAAGAATGAATGAGGCAAGTTATGCCCTCAAAGACTGCAAATCTCTAAACAAGCTAAATACAAGAGATGCAGGCTAAATGGGGCAGAGAGCGACTGAGGCTCTATGAGAGGCACAGAATTTGGTAAAGCAAGGCAGATGCTAAGCGATTAATTTTGAGAGAAGTTTTCTGGGATGACTCCTTAGAGGTATTTTTGTCTTATATTTGAAGAACAGACAAAATTCTTCTGGGTGGACTGGGAAAAGCAATACGCCAAGATAAAAGAAGACTGTAAATAATTGAAGGCACAAGAATACACACAGGCGGTTTGTCGCACGGAGGGTAACTGCTTATTCTGCAAATCGCCCCGCGGCTAGAGTCTGCAGCGCGCGCTGGGATAGAGACGCAGGGTTAGAGCGCTGCAGTTTCTGCCAGCCGCGCAAGCACCGTACTCAGGGCTGAATTCTGGGTTCGAGACGGGGGAAGGAAGCGGTCCATCTCGGTTCTCCACACCGGTCAGACCACAGAGGAGGCCAGCAGCCACCATGTTGGTAGACTGACGTCACCTTCCCTGTTTTCGACTGACCGCAGCTCATTCAGCCATAGATCAGGTAATTTCAGGCTGCAATTCGCCTGCGGCTTGCAGACAGATTGCTAGGGTTCGGCGCCTGGGTGCTTCTTAGAACCTGAGCTTATCGGAGCGAACACCGAGCGCGGGGCGGCCAAGTTCCGGCTCCCGGAACCGTCCCGCGGAGCCTGCGGAGGCTGCTTCTTGGACCCTGCTCCTATCAGAGCATACAACAAGCACTAAGCAGCCGAATTCCGGCTCCCGGAACTGAGCCCGCGGGGACTGCTTCTTGGAGCTTACACCGAGCACGGAGCGGCCGAGTTCCGGCTCCCGGAACTTCCCTAGACCGGGGCTAGGAGCCCGCGGAAACTGCTTCTCGGTACGGGTCCTGCTGACGGCCGGTCAGGACTCACCCGTTGCTTTGGTTGCCCGGCAAGAGGAACGAAATGCTGCCATTGGCATAGGATACCAACATGGCAGAGATCTGATGTCATCAGAAAGCGGCGGAGGAGAGAACTTCATCAATTCCAGCGGTGACATAAGCAGTTGGTCTCCTGGTAGGGGGGGTGAGGCACAGTCACCCGAGTCTCCTCAATTTGTCGTTGAGCCAGAGGGGAGAAGCCGGGCCGCCGCCAGCGCCCGGAGCAGGCCCAGCGGCTCGCCAGCGTGGTGACCGCGTGACCCCAATTGGAGAGGGGGCGGAGCGGAGCCGCCACCCGCACCCGCAAGGTGGGCAGACCCGCGACCCAGTGGTACATGGGCGTGGTAGGAGGGGCAGGGCAGAGCCGCCGTTCGCGCTTGCAAGGTAAACAGACCTGTGACAGCCGGGCAGGTCAGGCCCAGTGGCCTGCCAGTGCGCTACACATGTCACCCCAACTGGAATAGGGGCAGAGCAGATCCTTCTCCCACGCCCGGATCAGGCCCTGCCAGTGTGGTGGTCACGTGACCCTAATTGGAGTGGGGGCGGAGTGGGGGCAGAGCGGAACCTCCACTCGCGCCCGCAGGGTGAGCAGACCAGTGATCAAACTGCAGATCAGACCCAGGGGTCTGCAGGCGTGGTAGGAGGGGCAGGGCAGATCCGCCGCCCGCGCCTCCAAAGTAGGCAGACCTACAACAGACCGGTGGATCAGGCCCAGGAGCCTGCCGGCATGGTACAAACACCACCCTAATTGGAGTAGTGGCGGAGCAGAGTCACCGCCCGTGCCAGGAACAGGCCCAGCGTCCTGCAGGCGGGGTAGTCACGACACCCCATTTGGAGTAGGGGCAGAGTAGAACCGCCGCCCGTGTCTGCAGGGTAGGCAAACCTGCAACCGACTGGCGGATCAGGCCCGGTGGCCTGCCGGCGTGGTACACTCGTCACCCCAATTGGAGTAGGGGCAGAACAGAGCCGCCGCCAGCTCCCAGAACAGGCCCAGTGACCTGCCGGCGTGGTAGCCACGACACCCCAATTGGAATAAGGAGAGAGCAGAGCCGCCGCCCGCACCTGCAGGAAAGATACGCAAGCAGTATGAAAAGACAAGGAAAGAAAGGACCACAAGCAATGCAGGTCAACGCAACTTTAGAAGAGGTAACAGCTGCAGCAGATGGAATGTCAGATAAAGAATTCAGGATATACATGCTTCAGATGATCTGGAGTATCAAGGAAGACATTAAACAGCAAAATCAGACAATGAAAGATCACTTCGACAATGAATTACGCAAACAAATCCAGGAAGCAAAGGATCAACTATACAGGGAGATAGAGGTTATAAAAAACAAACAATCAGAAATCCTAGAAATGCAGGAAGCAATAAACCAACTTAAAAACTCAATGGAGAATACTACCAGCAGAGTAGAACACTTAGAAGATAGAACATCAGACAATGAAGACAAAGTATTTCAACTGGAAAAGAACATAGACAGCTCAGCAAGACTGTTAAGAAACCATGAGCAGAACATCCAAGAAATATGGGATAACATTAAGAGACCAAACTTAAGAGTCATTGGGATACAGGAAGGTACAGAGCTCCAAACCAAAGGAATGAGCAGTCTATTCAATGAAATAATACGAGAAAACTTCCCAGACTTGAAGAATGAGACAGAATCCCAAATCCTAGAAGCCTACAGGACGCCGAATGTGCAAAATCATAAGAGATCCACACCTAGACACATTATAATGAAGATGCCCAACATACAGAATAAGGAGAGAATTTTAAAAGCTACAAGAGAAAGGAAGCAGATTACATTTAGGGGTAAGCCAATCAGGATAACAGCTGATCTTTCAACACAGACTCTGAAAGCTAGAAGATCCTGGAATAACATATTTCAAACACTGAAAGAAAATGGGTTCCAACCAAGAATTGTGTATCCAGCGAAATTAAGCTTCAGGATGGAAGATGAAATTAAAACCTTCCACGATAAACAAAAGTTTAAAGAATTCGCAGCTAGAAAACCATCTCTTCAAAACATCCTCGCCAAAGCATTACAGGAAGAGGAAATGGAAAATAACAATGAAAACCAACAGTGGGAGGTAGGACAGTAAAGGGGGGGGAAATAATCAAAGAGGAAAACAAACCATGTTTAGTAACAGAAATAAACAAATATGGCTGGAAGAACAACCCATATCTCAATAATAACCCTAAATGTTAATGGCTTAAACTCACCAATTAAGAGACACAGGCTAGTAGAATGGATCACAAAACAAGACCCAACAATATGCTGCCTACAGGAGACGCATTTGATAGGAAAAGACATACATAGGCTGAAGGTGAAAGGTTGGGAAAAATCATATCACTCATATGGACTTCGGAAACAAGCAGGAGTGTCCATACTCATATCAAATAAAATAGATTTCAAGCCAAAGTTAATCAAAAGGGATAAAGAGGGACACTACATACTGCTTAAGGGAACCATACACCAACAAGACATAACAATCATAAATATTTATGCCCCAAACAATGGTGCAGCTATGTTCGTCAAACAAACTCTTCTCAAGTTCAAGAGTCTAATAGACCACCATACCATAATCATGGGAGACTTCAACACACCTCTCTCGCCACTGGACAGATCTTCCAAACAAAAGTTGAATAAGGAAACTATAGAACTCAATAACACTATTAATAACCTAGACCTAATTGACATATATAGAGTATACCACCCAACATCAAGCAGTTACACTTTTTTCTCAGCAGCACATGGATCCTTCTCAAAAATAGATCATATATTATGTCACAGGGCAACTCTTAGACAATATAAAGGAGTAGAGATAATACCATGCATCTTATCTGATCATAATGGAATGAAACTGAAAATCAACGATAAAAGAAGGAAGGAAAAAGCATACATCACTTGGAGAATGAACAATAGGTTACTGAATGATCAATGGGTTATAGAAGACATCAAGGAGGAAATTAAAAAATTCTTAGAGATAAATGAAAACACAGACACAACATATCGGAATCTATGGGACACATTGAAAGCAGTTCTAAGAGGAAAATTCATTGCTTGGAGTTCATTCCTTAAAAAAAGAAAAAACCAACAAATAAATGATCTCATACTTCATCTCAAAATCCTTGAAAAAGAAGAGCAAAACAACAGCAAAAGAAGTAGAAGGCAAGAAATAATTAAAATCAGAGCTGAAATTAATGAAATCGAAACAAAAGAAACAATTGAAAAAATTGACAAAACTAAAAGTTGGTTCTTTGAAAAAATAAACAAAATCGACAGACCCTTAGCGATGCTAGCGAAGAGAAGAAGAGAGAGAACTCAAATTACTAGCATACGGGATGAAAAAGGCAATATCACAACAGACACTTCAGAAATACAGAAGATAATCAAAAACTATTTTGAATCCTTATACTCCAATAAATTAGAAGATAGTGAAGGCATAGATAAATTTCTTAAGTCATATGATCTGCCCAGATTGAGTCAGGAGGATATAGACAACCTAAACAGACCAATATCAATTGAGGAAATAGAAGAAACCATCAAAAGACTACCAACTAAGAAAAGCCCAGGACCGGATGGGTATACAGCAGAGTTTTACAAAACCTTTAAAGAGGAACTAATACCAATACTTTTCAAGCTACTTCAGGAAATAGAAAAAGAGGGAGAACTTCCAAATTCATTCTACGAGGCCAACATCACCCTGATACCTAAACCAGACAAAGACACTTCAAAGAAAGAAAACTACAGACCAATATCTCTAATGAACCTAGATGCAAAAATCCTCAATAAAATTCTGGCGAATCGGATACAAAAACATATCAAAAAAATTGTACACCATGATCAAGTAGGATTCATCCCTGGGATGCAAGGCTGGTTCAATATACGGAAATCAATAAATGTTATTCACCACATCAATAGACTTAAAAATAAGAACCATATGATCATCTCGATAGATGCGGAAAAAGCATTCGACAAAGTACAGCATCCCTTTATGTTCAAAACTCTAGAAAAACTAGGGATAACAGGAACATACCTCAATATTGTAAAAGCAATCTATGCTAAGCCTCAGGCTAGCATCATTCTGAATGGAGAAAAACTGAAGGCATTCCCTCTAAAATCTGGAACAAGACAGGGATGCCCTCTCTCTCCACTTCTGTTCAACATAGTTCTCGAAACACTGGCCAGAGCAATTAGACAGACGAAAGAAATTAAAGGCATCAAAATAGGAAAAGAAGAACTTAAATTATCACTATTTGCAGATGATATGATTCTATACCTAGCAGACCCAAAAGGCTCTACAAAGAAACTATTAGAGCTAATAAATGAATTCAGCAAAGTGGCAGGATATAAAATCAACACGCATAAATCAAAGGCATTCCTGTATATCAGCGACAAATCCTCTGAAATGGAAATGAGGACAACCACTCCATTCACAATATCTTCAAAAAAAATAAAATACTTGGGAATCAACCTAACAAAAGAGGTGAAAGACTTATACAATGAAAACTACAGAACCCTAAAGAGAGAAATAGAAGAAGATCTTAGAAGATGGAAAAATATACCCTGTTCATGGATAGGCAGAACTAACATCATCAAAATGGCGATATTACCAAAAGTTCTCTATAGGTTTAATGCAATGCCAATCAAAATCCCAACGGCATTTCTTGTAGAAATAGAGAAAGCAATCATGAAATTCATATGGAAAAATAAAAGACCCAGAATAGCAAAAACAATGCTAAGCAGGAAGTGTGAATCAGGCGGTATAGCGATACCAGACTTCAAACTATACTACAGAGCAATAGTAACAAAAACAGCATGGTACTGGTACCAAAACAGGCGGGTGGACCAATGGTACAGAATAGAGGACACAGAAACCAATCCACAAAACTACAACTATCTTATATTTGATAAAGGGGCTAAAAGCATGCAATGGAGGAAGGATAGCATCTTCAACAAATGGTGCTGGGAAAACTGGAAATCCATATGCAACAAAATGAAACTGAATCCCTTTCTCTCGCCATGCACAAAAGTTAATTCAAAATGGATCAAGGAGCTTGATATCAAATCAGAGACACGCCGTCTGATAGAAGAAAAAGTTGGCTACGATCTACATACTGTGGGGTCGGGCTCCAAATTCCTCAATAGGACACCCATAGCACAAAAGTTAATAACTAGAATCAACAAATGGGACTTACTCAAACTAAAAAGTTTTTTCTCAGCAAAAGAAACAATAAGAGAGGTAAATAGGGAGCCTACACCCTGGGAACAAATCTTTACTCCTCACACTTCAGATAGAGCCCTAATATCCAGAGTATACAAAGAACTCAAAAAATTAGACAATAAGAGAACAAACAACCCAATCAACAAATGGGCCAAGGACCTGAACAGACACTTCTCAGAGGAGGACATACAGTCAATCAACAAGTACATGAAAAAATGCTCACCATCTCTAGCTGTCAGAGAAATGCAAATCAAAACCACCCTAAGATACCATCTCACTCCAGTAAGATTGGCAGCCATTATGAAGTCAAACAACAACAAGTGCTGGCGAGGATGTGGGGAAAAGGGTACACTTGTACATTGCTGGTGGGACTGCAAATTGGTGCAGCCAATTTGGAAAGCAGTATGGAGATTTCTTGGAAAGCTGGGAATGGAGCCACCATTTGACCCAGCTATTCCCCTTCTTGGTCTATTCCCTAAAGACCTAAAAAGAGCATGCTACAGGGACACTGCTACATCGATGTTCATAGCAGCACAATTCACAATAGCAAGACTGTGGAACC
Source organism: Marmota marmota marmota (assembly GCF_001458135.2). Taxonomy (NCBI): domain Eukaryota; kingdom Metazoa; phylum Chordata; class Mammalia; order Rodentia; family Sciuridae; genus Marmota; species Marmota marmota. Next base: position 30,245,935 of record NW_026000057.1, read on the forward strand.
AACCTAGATGCCCTTCAATAGACGAATGGATAAAAAAAATGTGGCATTTATACACAATGGAGTATTACTCTGCATTAAAAAATGACAAAATCATAGAATTTACAGGGAAATGGATGGCATTAGAGCAGATTATGCTAAGTGAAGCTAGCCAATCCCTAAAAAACAAATGCCAAATGTCTTCTTTGATATAAGGAGAGTAACTAAGAACAGAGTAGGGACGAAGAGCAGGAGAAGAAGATTAACATTTAACAGGGATGAGAGGTGGGAGGGAAAGGGAGAGAGAAGGGAAATTGCATGGTAATGGAAGGAGACCCTCAGGGTTATACAGTGGAGGGGGTAGAGAGAGAGGAGGGGAGGGGAGGGGAGAGGTGGGGAGGGGGGAGGGTGGAGGATGGGAAAGGCAGCGGAGCACAACAGACACTAGTATGGCAATTTGTAAATCAATGGATGTGTAACTGATGTGATTTTGCAATCTGTGTATGGGGTGAAGGTGGGAGTTCATAACCCACTTGAATCAAAGTGTGGAATATGATATGTCAAGAAATTTGTAATGTTTTGAACAACCCACAATAAAAAATTAAAAAAAAAAAAAGAATACACACAGGCATGATGTATTTGGAAAATGATGAGAGACCAGTGTGCCTAGAGAGGATACAATACAAAATATGTTATTAAAAGTAGGTTGAAGCCGGGCCCAGTGGCGCACGCCTGTAATCCCAGAGGCTCTGGAGGCTGAGGCAGGAGAATCGCGAGTTCAAAGCCAGCCCTAGCAAAAGTGAAGTGCTAAGCAACTCAGTGAGACCCTGTCTCTAAATAAAAAACACAAAATAGGACGGGGGACGCAGCTCAGTGGTTGAGGGTCCCTGAATTCAATCCCCAATACCAAAAAAAAATATGTGGGTTGAAGGTAGATGAGGAGGAATTTAGAAGTCAGACTAAGGAGACGTAATTGAGCAGGATAGAGCATGTTCATATACAAGCAGTCTTGTGCTACCGGGATATAAATGATGAACTGGAGGTTTTTTTTTTTTTAAGGCCAGTTAAGACAAGAAATCACCTTATTCTTGGAATGAGAAGATGAAGGCCTGACCTGGTCAAGAAGCTGTGAGCATGGCTAGAAAGAGGCAGATTTGGTGTATTGGCCATGGTGCAGAAAGTAGCAGAGAATGGCTTGGAAGTTTCCAGTTGGAGGTGATTGCATGCCATCCTCCCCAGTGCTTTTCACGAACATTCCACCTCATGGACAGGACCTCAGCACATCCACAGAGAAACTGGTGCCTATAGATCTAGATCTGCCCCGACCAGAATTAGCTCTCCATAGATTGAGACTAGAATCTGATTTCAAATCCAACCATTGGGGGATGAAGATAATTCCCAATGAAGGAGAAGAAACACCAAGGAAAACAGTTCACAGAGGAAGATATCGGAATTGAGCTTCCTGGGGGCCACTGTTGGGCTGAGGAGATCACCCAGCAGTGACTGGACATGCTCCCGCCGTGTTCTCACACAGCATTTGTCAGAGTGGTGCCTGTGCTGTCAGACATTCATGAACATTTAGTGATATTTTGTATGGTTGGGGTCATTTATTTGTTTGGAAAGTTAACCTTTGGGGAAACTTAAAGATGGTTCTGGTTCTGGGGAATCTTCCAAATTGGAGACAGAAAGATGGAAGATGTGCTCAGCATTCAGACTTTATGGGAAAAAAAATTTATGAAAAACTTCAGCGGAGTGTTGAGGCAAATGTTACGTGAGATCTTGTAATTGGCCTTGTTAAGGGGGGACCAAGCCTTTGACCTGGTGGCACAGGATGGGGTTCCTTTATGTTAATTTCAGCAACAGTGGACCTTATTTACTTTAGCAATTGCCTTTGGTGTAAAACAACAAGTTGTATTTACTTCTACTCAATCATAGAATATCCTTTTCCCCAAAGATTCTCAGTAAGGGGCAGTGTCACTTGTGACCTTGGGGAGCTCTGAAGAGGTGGCAACCCAGAAGCACACTTCTGTACCCTGCAGCCTACATGACTTGCCCCAGGGAGAGAAGGGCCAACCAACCCTCTGACCATACAGTCCAACAGTAACTGAAAGTAAACGGTTCAGGGAAAAATGCGCAGAAGAGTTCCAGATTTCTCTAAAGTAAAGCTAACTCCCTCGTGTTTCCAGAATATTTGTTATTTATTGATTGAAAATGTTTAAAGGATTTGAATCATTAGAATCAATACTTTTAAGTGATCTTAAAAGTCCAGCATCCAGATTATCATCTCAAACAAATTAGGTGACAGTATTTGCTTTTACTGCATTTAAAAAAACATTTGTAAAATATTCTTGAATGAATGATAAAAATGCAAAGCATACTTGATATCCAGATCTGGAAATTTCATAAGTTCATTTGTAGTTAGTTATACTTTCAAAGTGTATTGAACCAACTGAAACTTTATGATAACCTATAACACAGAAAGAATATTCATAGCCTAGGGTTCCTATTGTGGATGTATAAGATATATGCCTCCACTTATATTAGGCAACCTGCATAAATCTGCCAGCTTTAACCAAAGATAGTTCTTGATTCCTGCATTAGTTCATCATCTTACAGTTTGGGGAAGATTAGAAAATCATCTGAAAGAAAAAAAATGCACTTAGGAAATTCACTACTTCTTTCTTTGATTTTTAGGTAGTTTCCACAAAGATACTGTGGGTTTTTTTTTTTTCTTGCTTTGTTTTATGTGGCTGTTTTTCTTACAAAACAAATGAATAAATGTGGAACAAAGAGGATGCTTTATCAAAACTGAGTTTCACCAACATGTTTGGTTCTAAAAACAAACCTTCAACATGCAAACTTTCAAAAAATGAGTAAACAACTGCATTCTTTGTAAAAATGTGGGATTTGCCTTCTTGCCACTCATGGGAATGATTTTAGGCGATGGCTTTCCAACATGCAGATTCCCATGACACAAGGTCAATGGGGCACTAAAGAGGAAGGCAAAGTACAGACCCTTCTCTGAGCCTTGGGCACCATCTCAAGTTAAATTTCCTCTGCCCTGGGCCTCTCTCAGTTGGCTCATTTCTGACTCTCAGCCTCTCCTGCTAAAACATGTCTAAATCTCACAGCTCCTCTGGGTCACATACTCAGTGAAAAAAAATGCCATCTGCACATGTTGCTTCCCATCTTCCTGAGGGAAGACACTGGTGACACACAGTATTTCAGATTTCCAGAGTCATTTCCAGTAATTAACTATTCTTCATGGCAGGAGTCCATGAACCATTCCATTCTATAGATGGTCAGGCTGAGCCCTGGAGATTGAATGACCTGCCCTGTGAAAATCCCTTACAGAGCAATGGCAGAGCCAGGTTCAGAAGGTAGGGCCCGCTAGGAAACAGGTCACTCCTCATGCAAAGTCAGGAAACCAAAATGCAGCCTAGGGCTCAGTTGCAGGGGAGAACTTTTGGTCAGCCTAAATATAGCAGCCTAATCTGGAAGACAGCCAGTGCTCTGGATGCCTGCTCCACCGGCTCACGCAGAACACTCTAGGATGCTTAATTGCCACAGGTGGGTCACACAGTTCTTCCAACATTCTTCCAAAAATAAACCATTTCTGAACCTACCTACGTGTTGATGGTATTGTCATTTTAAAATTCAAGGTAAAAAGAGGTAATGGTGAGTCAGAGGGAACAGAGGTGGTTGTTTTTGGATAATTGGAGGTACATTCTGTGAATTGCTGGGAAGTCATTTTGCAAATTGATTTTCTTTCCTCTTTTTAAAAATTTCTTGAAGACATCTATGTGATTTGTCCCATACAGTATAGTTTTGTAAAACCCTAAGAAATGTATTTTCCCTTCTGTGACTCCAATCCTCCCAGGTCAGGTGGGGGCTTTTGTGTCTGCCTCATATTCAGAGTTGTCTATCTGGAGCCTGGAGGTACCTGTTCCATGCAGGGATGTGAGTCTAGCATGTAGACAGTGAAGTCCGTTCCCCACTCCAAAGGGAACCCCCAACTCTTTGGGTGACTCAGGAATGGTAGAGCAGATGGGTATGAGGAAGGTCTATGAAGTCAGACCCAAGTATGAGTCAGGGTTTCACTGCTGACTGCCATTTCCATATTCAAACCTCATGTCATTAGTTTCCATCTCAAAAATAATAACACCGGCCCCTCCTTCTTCAGAGGCTGGGATGATCAGCAGAGGGAATAGTTCAAGTGATTGATTAACATATGATCTCTACTGAGTATAGTTTTAGGAAACCTCTAAATAATCATCTCAAGCAATTTAGGTAATAGAAATAAATTTTACTGCATCTAAAATACTTTCATGCTGGATGCTATGGTGCATGCCTATAATCCCAGGAACCCAGGAGGCTGAGGCAGGAGGATTGCAAGTTCAAAGCCAGCCTCAGCAATTCAGTGAGGCCCCAAATGACTTAGTAAGACTGTGTTTCAAAATAAAACATTAAAAAGGACTGGGGATGTTGCTTAGTGGTTAATCACCCTTGGGATCAATCTCTAGTACCAAAAAAAAAAAAAAAAAGTTCATAAAGCATAAGTTGGTATATAGCATTAGGTACAGGGCATTAGGTATGGGTTAGTAGGTAGAGGGTAGTGTTAGTTTTATCAATGACAGGGATCCCACGCTGTAACTCATAGAAAATATTTTATGACTACCAGAAATATAGAGCAACAAGTCTTCTTAATTGGTTTGGGATTTTTTTTTTAATTTAACTTACAATTTAAAGTCAAATGCATTTTCTTCTGCACCAGTAGGTGAGTGGATGACAGTGGCAGGCCAGCTGGAGCCTGGCTCTGATGAACTGGCTCTGTTAAGTGTTATTAGTGGCCTGCAGTATTCTCCTGTGCGTTCTCCTTTCCCCCAAGCAAAAGCCATATGTGTACCTCTCTCATTAACTGTGTAGGGGAGTTTAAAACTCCAGCTGCTTAGTGTTTCAGGCAGGGACCAACAGAAAACATTAATAGGAGAAAAGCAAAAATATTTTGATAATTTTTTTTTACATGTACATGGAGGACTCATAAGAAAAATGAAGACCCAAAGAAGCAGTGAGAGCCAAAGGCTTTCACACTAGGTTTGGTAAAGAATAGCAAACCATGCACGGTGCCTAGACAAGGAAACCTGGGCCAGGGAGGTTAATTTTGGAAAAGTGACTAGACAGATAAAGGTTAGTTAAACAAGGTTTGTTTGTACAGATTTCTTTTGGCCTCAGCTCCCCTGTCTCTGGTGTTAAGAATGTTTTCTTCCTCCTGGTACACGGCAGGCACCTTTCACATGACAAAGGCAGTCAGAGTGCCCTTCTGGCATCTGACACCTTTCAAATATCTTTAACTCAAAACAATCAGTGTCCAAGATAAGGATGTTTGGGGTTGGTGGGTTCTGCCCTCTTTTGCCTGCATCCCAAATCTCATGGCTGTCCAGTGTCCATTCAGGTCTGTTGGATTACATGTGTGGAACCTTCTACGGCTAAGAGATTTTTCTAAAGGCATAACCTACATGCTGAGTTTCCCAGACCATCAAAGCCCTCAAGTGAGCCTTTCCAGTCATTGGTTAAAGAAGGTCAAAGAAGGCAGGGCAGACGCAGGGAGTTCCCTGGGCTTTGGTCCCACTCTCCAGCTAAATTCCGATGTTTAAGCATAATCCCCAATTAAAAAAAAAAAAAGAGCTTCTTCTTGCCACTTGAAACTGGCTTGCCCCATGTTTTTTTAAATGTTTTTCTTCTGAAGCTGGGCAGGCAGGGTTGAGTAGCTTGAATTTTGTTTATGTGCTTTTAAAAGTCTAATTATAACTCTTTGAAAGCTACTCTGCAAAGGGCTGTATAAAAGAAGAGCTAGATGGGTGGCCCCCTCATGCTGGCAGGGATTAAATATGCATGTTACTTCCAGGGCTAGGTGCAGCTGCTGTCACTAATGCCACAACAAATAACCCTGAGACAAAGGTTTGCTGGATGCATTGTGAGGTTTTGTCAGGTGCTTAGGACCAGATCTGATAATGGAAGGTGAGTGCACTCATGAAAACATAGCTGCTGCCTCTCTAAGCTAGTTAGGAGCACCAGAGTCTCCCCAAATAATCCCCTTATCTCCTTCTCTGAAAATGTTCCAAGCCCTTCTGCATTCTATAATTAAAAGGTCAAGGTTGGAATCTAAAAATCTCTTCTAATGCCATAGTGAGCCACTTAATAAATGGAGAGTCACTGACTAGTTAGAAGACTGCACTAAGGAGAAAGTGAACAGTCAAGCCTCTCAGAACAAAGAGCTTGGAGTAGGGAGTTGAGTTGTTCATCTTATTACTGGACTAACCCAATGAGGATAAAATAGATGTTCTCATCAAATGTATCCATGGAGGATCCTTAGGATGGCTACTCCTCTCTTTTCCCACAGCCCCTTCTCTTCACCATAGAACCTACAATCCACTAAAATTATCTAATGTTTGGGTTAAGAGTTGTCTTTTTTCCCAGGGCCTATTTTTGTTATTGTTTGCATATGGAAGGGGCAAAGTGGCTTACAGGCTTACTTCTCAAAGTGAGGTCTGTACCCCCAGTGGCATCTGCATCACCTGCGGGCTTGCCATAAATAAAAACCTCAGGCTCCACCTCAGATCTACAGTTGGGATCCATTCTGCCAACACCCCTCCATAAAGTACATGCACAATGAAGTTTAAGAAGCTCTGACCACAGCTTAGAATAACTTCACTTATTGTTGGTTTGCCATGTTGAGAAGACAGTGTATCTTTTCTGGATGTTGAAAGAAAGGTGTGGATACTCAAGATGCTGTACCTCATTCTATCCCTTAATAGAGTTAATTGAATATTCCCCAGGGCCTCTAAGCTTCTCAGTCCCAGGAAAGTTACTGTACCAGGCTGGACAGCAGCTCATTCCCCCCCCCACCCCACCCCTGCCACCCCCCACACCCCCCCACCCCCCCACCACACAC
>NW_026000057.1:30255838-30256906 GCF_001458135.2 Marmota marmota marmota
CACCACCACACACCCCCCCACCCCCGCCACAAATGGCAGACTTTGCCTTTGGGGCTTCCTGGTTGTGGCTTAGGAGCTGGAGCCTGGGACAATGGTGTGCATTCCTTCATTCCAATTCTGCTCTGGATCTACAAGAAATTCCTGGAGCCATACATATACCAGGTGATTTCTCCTTTTGTTAGTCATATATGGTCTTGAAAAGCTATAAAAGAATCCAGCAATAGAAACAAAGTAAACTGAAAGTAAGAATGGATTGCCAACCAAAGGACCAACAGGGATCCACGATAAAAAGAAAGACTAATACAGTTTTCCCAAAGGATCTCAACTGTATTAAAAATGGATCTGATAATATGAAGCATTTTTTCTGTAATTGTCTCTGACCTTTTTCTCTGAAACTAGGATTCCAAATAGATATTTACCTGATACTTATTGAGAAATACATGGTATTTGTATTTCAAATGTACTAGATGATATTTGATGACCTTGTTCCTGAGATCCGTTTCCATTACAGTAGCTTGCCTTTCTATCTCTGCTCTTTTCTTTTAAATATTTTTTAGTTGTTGATGGACCTTGATTTTATTTATTTGTATGTGATGCTGAGAATCAAATCCAGTGCCTCACACATGCTAGGCAAGCGCTCTACCACTGAGCCACAACCCCAGCCCTCATTGCTGCTCTTTTAATAATATGAATGCATAGGCTTGTGCCCGTAAACACGCACTACTTCAAACCTTGGGCCTCCAGCATTCCTTCACATGATTTTGACTACTTTTTACTCTTAATTCTACAAGTCCTTCTAATTTGAATGGAGTAAGTTTTACTGTAAAATAGTATAGATGACAATGATGTGAAACAAAGATAAAATTACCCTTTGACACAATGGAGCAGTTTTATCTGTGAAAGTAAGTAACTACCATTCATTGCTCTCAGGAAGATAGAAAAGAAAGAAATAGGAGAAATTTCTCTGAAAAATGAAACCTTTTACATACCATGTAATGTATATTATAAAATGATAATGATCTTGCCTTCCTTCCATTCCAACACATGCATTAAACATCCAGTTTAATT
>NW_026000057.1:30257896-30376803 GCF_001458135.2 Marmota marmota marmota
GGGGGGGAGGCCACTGCACCAGTTTGTTTGTAGGGATGCTGGCTCCAGCTGCTAATGGCCAGGTCTCTATGCTTGGGTCTGTCTAAAAATCCCTAGGGGAGGAAGAGGAGTCTCCCATATACTCTGGCCTCTGTCTGCAGCTTTGCTCTGTTCTTAGTGCAGCCTCTACCTCACGTCTCTGATTGTTTAATACTATTGCATTAAAATGTTTAATTTTAATGCTGCTGCAGACCCTGTCTCCAACCACCCACAGAGGAAGGGGACCCTTGGCATCCCTCCAAGACCCAGGGCAGTGCACTCTAGCCTACTGTCACCTGCAGGTTTTTGCATCTGCTTAATGGTCAGTTCCAGGTGAGATCATTTGCCTTCAAATAGCCACCTCCATGCTGGAGAGGGGGCCAGGTGTGTGAGAGATGAGAGGAAAGGGCACCCACAGATGGTGGAAAGTAGTGGCTGGAGGGCAAAGTTGATCACCCAGCACCACGCCTTGGAGGCACTGAAGAAGAAACTCGGCTCAGTTTAGTCTATAATTCAATGTTTAGGGTTTTTTTCCCAGAGCTCTGCTACGGTGTGAGCTTCCCTCCATTTCCCTGAGCAAACCTTTGGTAAAGTCTGCTGTGAACAACTCTTTGGCAAGAGAGCTAAGTTTAGAAAAACCCTGTGGCCTGAGGTCAGGTGGTGTGGGGAGAGGAGAACCACCCCAGACAGCCATTGGCTGGCTGGTGACCTAGATTTCAGCAGAGACAAGAAGTTGGGGGAACACAGTGACCCGGAGAGTGTAAGCCCCCAGGATTCGCGGAAATTCCACAGGATTGCCACATCACTGGACTTGTCACATCATTAGACTTGTCACAGCATGTGGGACAGAGGAACCTGGAATTATTATTTTTCTATTGAAAGTAAGTTTTCTATTAGAGGAAAAGATGACCTCAGAAGGCTGAAATGGCTTGGTCACTTAGGAAGAAATAACACAACTGAACATAATTGTGCATTTTCCTTCCAGGCCGCACAGTCTTGCTGGAGAGTAAGCAAGATTAGGTTGAGTGAGGGCCAGCAACAGCCACTGCAATCTGCCCACCCCTAAAGCCATGAGTCCTCACCCGTGGGAACTTGCTTCCTGCTGGGAAATCCTCTCTCTCGCTCCCTGAAACTCGGCTCCCATTCCTCTCCCACTTCCCCTATCAGAGTGTCTGTGTGTTTGAACTCAAAGTCTGAATGATGTTCAGGACCCCTCCTGTGGGACCTCTGGGCCCCAAGACCATTCATGCTAACAAGTAACCAAGTACCTAAGAAGGCCACTGAGAGCAGGGCAGGATCGCCACAGGGAGCCACCAAGTCCAGCGGCCAACATAGCTGAGTCTCCACTGAGCTGTGGCCAAGAGACACTGAGGCAAGAGAGCAGGAGGCTATTCAGTTGCTGCCATCCAAGAGCAAAAAGCTCTGGCCTTTCCTTTCTGGAAGTTCTCTTTTTCTCCTTAGCCACACACAGATGGTCCAAGGAATGAGTGAGATCCTCGCCTTTAAAAAAAAAATTTAATAACAAACTTTATTGAAGTATAATTTACATAAAATAAAATGTTTCCTGTTAAGCTTACAAATTGTCTTTTATTTGTTTTTTTGTGAGCCTTCCTTAGTGCAGGAGTGTTGATGGTACAAACACCTATAGCTGGTCAGGTCCTGTGGTGCTGAATTTCCCTGTCACGGGCTTAAAACACAAATCATTTCCCTAGCAGCCTGTAAATCTGTCAGGAAACCATTTTCATCTTCAGATTCTTCCAATGCCTCTTCTAAAGGTCCTCAGCCTCTAGAGGGCGTAAGATTCATCTGGGGAGTCTGTCTGGTTTGAAGCTGGTGGTCTGCAGACCACTCTGGGAGGGGCTTTGGTCTTCACTGTGCTAACTCCACATTTCCCCCACTCACTCCCCGCTCCTCTGCTCCTCCACAACCTCCATATCTTCAAATTCCCTTCAGGATCATATTTATTCTTTTTTATGTCTAGTACATTACTGCCTCAGTCACCTACTGCACCATCTTTATTTTTAGTTTCCCTGATCCCTTTGCAATTCTTTTTTTCTGAAAACATCCTCTACTTCCTCATAATTCTGTCCTTCGTCCTGATTCTACCTCCTACCTGAACTTCTGGAAAAAAAAAATCACCTTGTAATACACACACACACACACACACACACACAATACATGGTAAGGGAAATTTCACTTTAAGTACTATTAAAATATTTTAAATGCCAAAGATCCCTTATTTACAGGATTAACAGAAAAACCTCAGAAACCTCAGATGCATGGGCCAGCAAGAAACAGTGATGAAATCTATTTCAAAATTATTGCAATGGCCAAATCGTTTCCCCTTTAAATAGGGAGCTATTCCCAGTTTCCACTGTAATACTCAGCACCGTCAAGATGTTTCACTGTTCCCTGTCATCTTAAATGACTGGATTCTACACTAAAGAGTTTCATTGTCACCTGCATTCCTTACTTTAAATGAAAAGTGAAATGTTGTGAAGGTCCGTATTTACCAAATAGGTTAAGGAAAAAGTCATGAGAACATAATTGAGTTTGCAGGAACAAAAATCATTTTTTTAAGGAGTAAAATTGAAGTTTTAGATTCAAATCACTTTTTACTAATTCAAATTCTTTTGGTGAAGACTTCAAAGCTTGAAAAAAGAGAGAGGAATTAAGAATTGAGCTATTGGAAACTTGGCGAGACAGGTAATAAATTATACTTGAATCATTTAGAAAATTTAATTTGGCATCATTTATAAATGTGGCATTGGATAATATCACTTTAGCTACTTTAATAAAGAGCTATACGTCTATGGAGTGGTGAGCAAAGGGTCTAATCTCCACACAGGCCCAGCCAGAGCCTCCACACAGTGCGGTATGACTGCCACCTAGTGGCAGCATATCCTCACCACAGGAGTCCTACCGGTGGAGGCCCAGGAGAGCCGGTACCTGGAGCATCATCAGACTGTGGGGCTGACCCACAAAATAAGGCCACCTGGCAGGGAGAGTAGTTATATTTCCTATAATATCTACTCCTGTAGCTTCCAGGGTTATTTTAAGAAATATGTATTTGTTCGTGCAATTTCAAAGAAAGTCATACAAGGACATGTAAGCCAGAGTTTTTACCTGTAGGGAGTTTGTTTTGTACAGGCTCCAAGTAGAGGTTCAAGTTCCCATTAATTTAATTCTAGCTCAGAAAACATTTTGTTGCTTTAAAAACAGCACTAAAATTTGCTGATTTTTGCATCCCAGGACTCAGTAAGGAAAAAAACAGTGGCTAAGTCAGAAGTGTGGGATCTATTCCAACCAGCAGTAGAAGCTCAGGCAAGTGCCTCCATATTTTCTAACCCATTAAATGGCGGCGATTGAAGTAGGCTCTCTCTGAGACACTCTCCAGGAAAAGTTCTACTACTCCCATTCATTTCTTAACTTCCACCTCAGGAGGGCCAAAACTTTTTTGGCTAAGCTGTTCTCACATTATCATGGGTGATTTCAAGGTTGATTCATTTTCACAGCTGAATCTATCCTGGTTCCTCTGGAAGGCTAAGAATCCCAGCAACATCACAGCTGATCAATTGGGCAAATAATGTTTGCTGTTTGTCATTGAAACCTATGGGTTAGTACAGTTCTTTTCAGCTAAAGTTAGACCAAGAAGACCAAAAGTATTTGGATAAGGCCTGCAAGATCCAAAAGTGTGTAGCCTGACTCAGTCTCATTTTGCAGGGTGAGTGGCTGCTTTTGCAAATGTTAAGTGCAATAGCTGGTGAGTTCGAGGATTCACCTTAGTCCATGCTTTTGCTATGCAGAAATCAGTGCCAAGATGATTAAGCATGACCTTTCCATACAGATGGTGCCTTACTTCACCAGCACAAACAGCACCTGTCACATTAACCCTGAAAAGCAGATGTTTACATAGTTTTAAGACAGTGTCTTAAATTGGTAAAGTAAGTGCTTTAATAAAAGACCTGGCAGAAGAGAGCACAATATCATTGAATCTATTTACATTACCTGGTAAGAATGCCATACTGTAATTCTTAGAAATTAGGAGACATTTAAACATAGCACTCTTCTTAAGTTATACCTACATGAGCTTTCTTAAAATTTTTGGATTGATGTATGAACACTGCCTTATCTGAAGGCATGTCAATTCACTTTGATAAGATGTGTTTTATTACGAATACACAGTCCTCAACAACAAGGCATGGTAGTCCACACCTGTAATCTCTGCTTCTTGGGAGGCTGAGGCTGGAGGATGGCAAGTTCAAGACCAGCCCAAGCGACTTAGTGAGACCCTATCTCAAAAAATACAAAGGACTGGAGCTATAACTCAGCGGTAGAGAGCTTGCCAAGCATGTGTGTGAAGCTGTGGGTTCAAGTCCAAGTATTGAAGAAAATTAAGTTTTCTGGCTTTAATACAATGTATGTGTGGAACATAGCATCAACAACCTTGAATGTTTGTTTCAAAAAGTCACATTATCTCAAAGGTAAAAGGGATTCTAAAAGTGATTGTGATTTAGAATGATTTTCCTCCAAATATAAGAACCATTTTTACCAGACGCATACAAGATGGGGTTGGAATAGTTTATTCCAGATATCGACAATAGGAATTGAGAAACAGTAACGAAACCAAGAAGAAGCCAGTCTGCTTTTTATCATTACAAGAAACCAGCAATCCTAAATAATGTCAGGGATGAATATACCTCCCTGCAGAGTTAGACCATTCCTTACTCTCTCCTACAGACTGAATGCTGGTGTCCCTCAAAGGTTGAATATTGAAACCAACTAGTCCCCAGTGTGATGGGTGTGGGGCCTTTGAGAGGTGATTAGGTCAGAAGGATGAACACCTTTTGAATGGAATAAGTGCCTTTATAAAAGACTATATATAACTATATATATATATATATATATATATATATATATATATATATATACACACACACACACACACACACACACACTCAATGGAATACTATTCAGCATTAAAAGAAAATAAAATCATGGCATATGCAGGTAAATGGATGGAGTTGGAGAATATAATGCTAAGTGAATTCAGCCAATACCCCCAAAACAAAAGCTGAATGTTTTCTCTGATATAAGGATGCTGATTCATAATGGGGTTGGCGGGGAGCATGGAAGGATTAGACGAACTCTAAATAGAGCAAAGGGGAGGAAGGGGAAGGGAGGAGGCATGGGAGGGTAGGAAAGACAGTGGAATGAGATGGACATCATTACCCTAAGTACATGTATGGAGACATGAATGGTGTGACTCTACTTTGTGTACAACTGGAGATACGAAAAATTGTGTTCTATATGTGTAATATGAATTGTAATGCATTCTGCTGTCATACATAACAAATTAGAATAAAAAATAATAACAAAAAAAGAATATAAGAGACCCCAGAGAGCCCTGGTCTGTTATTTGTAAACCACCCAGTCCATGGTACTCTGTTAAAATATCTCAAACAGACTAAAACACCCTGACAACCCAACCCACTAATTGTCCTACTTTCTCTGCTGTCTACTTTAATATTGAAGTGACTAAGAGCATACTGCATTCTACTTGTTACAACATAAGTTGCTATTTCATATCTCCTAATTATCAAATCAATATTTTATAATCTAGAAGATATAGAAACACTGATAAAAAGCATTTGAAGAATTATCCATAATTTACAATTCAGAGCTACTTGCAGCCTACCCTCTGGTGTGTTTCCTACAGTATCTTCTCTATCAGTTTCTTCTTTCCATATTCAGGGTATTTTCTTTATTTATACCAAAGATCTATAATAAATCATATTTTTAAATATTGCATAATATTCCACTCTAGGTTTTTTTCAGTCTGTCACTCTTATAACGCAAAAATGAAAATTACTCTATTATGTATTTATAATGTATTTGTCTAATTATTTTGGTAAAAATTCCTAGAAATGTAATCACCAGGTCAGAGATTAAATAAAGGCCTTCTTATAAAGGCCTCAGGATTATATTGCTAAATGACTAGCTTACATACCCAAAGCATATATTAAAATGCTAATCGTTTGAAAACACACCAAAATTTAGTATTATCAGATGAATATGTGCTTTTTTGCGGGGGTGAGGAGGGGACACTCAATGGATTGATTACTTTTATTTTTTAAAATTTGTACCATTTCTATCACAATTTACGTCTTTGATTACTATTGGGATTTTTATTTGCATTTTATTTTTCTTTTCTTTTTTCCTCTTTTGGTACTGGGAATTGAACTCAGGGGCACTCCACCACCGAGCCACATCCCCAGCCCAATTTTGTCTTTTATTTAGAGACAGGGTCTCACTGAGTTGCTTAGCACCTCACAGTTTCTGAGGCTGGCTTTGAACTCATGATTCTCCTGCCTCAGCCTCCTGAGCCCCTGGGATTATAGATGTACACCAATGGGCCCAGCAGCATTTTCTTATTTATGAATTTCTGCTCAAGTCTTTTGCCCTTATAAATGGTCACCCTTTTGAAACTTACTTTTTACTGAAAGCTGGATGAAGAAACGCTATCTTTAATAAGGTAACATGCCTGGATAACTCTCCTATTGAACAGTCTCCTCTGCTACCAGGGACCCTCTACTGCCAACAGGCCCTGCCCACAGGAATCACGCACTAAGCCTCCTTTCCATTCCTTGAAACTTCACACCTTCTGAGACCACCATCACAGTCCTCTCCGTGGTTTTTCTTTCAGACTGATGGACACTTCACGACACTGGTTGTTCACAATTTCAATGAGAGCAGTAGAATAAAGATGTGCAATAATTAATTTATAGGAGAATGAGATGGGACTTTGAACTCTCTCAATAGTGCTATTTGTTTCTCTTCATGTTATCTAAACTGTCCATCATCTTTTTTTCTATCATGTTCACAGAAATTTCTTAGTAAAAAAGCTAACAAAACCTCCAACTCTTTTCACATAAACTCTTCTCAAGCCACACTCTTTATCCTGTGCTTATTAACAGATCAATTTGAAGCCCCGAAATCTTTGCGTTCAGGGGAAGTGTGGTATGGCAGACACCACCAACAGAATACAAAACTGTTTTCCTCTCTTCTCAGCACCCACCTGGGTTGTATTTCCTAGCTTCCTTTGCAGTTAGGTACAGCCACAGGGACAAGTTGTCCTCAGAAGAATGGAAGTGTTTGTGTGTGTCCCCACCTGTCCTTACTGCTCTCTGGGTTCATAAAACTGAGAGCAACTTTGAAATTCATGTGTTAAAGATGGCACTGCCACTGTCAGTTTGGTTTTTAAATGACTGTGAGGTGGAAAGTTCTTTCCACTGATCTGAATATCCATGCTGGACAGGTATATGAATAAGAAATTAAAAATTAACTTCCTCTGTATTGAACTATTGAACTTTGGGTCTATCTGAAGTAGCAATTTAGATACTGTGACTAAAATAAGAGAAAGTGAAGCATGGGGGTGGAGGGGGGTCGAGAACGAAATAATTTGTGCCAGTTATTCATCTCTTAACTCTCAACTTCATTCCTGACCTTCTCTGACCCCTTATGTCACAAGGCCTGGAAGCCCACAAACAGTATCTTGCTAATTCACTTATCAGCTGCCTTCCAGAAGGATTTTGCCAACTGGGAGAATTATTTATTTATTTACTTACTTTTTAGTTTGGGGCTGTGCCTCCAACACCAGGAACAGCTAGTAGCAATGGACAGCTGCAAGCACCGAAAACATCATTGACAGTGTTCAGCTGCATCAAAGAGGCATGTTCTCCTGGCTTCCCAGCTGACCGCAGCAGTACCTCCTGAAATCATCAGCGAGTGTGGATTTCCATGGTCTAGTTCAAAGGTGGGCTACGGCTTCTTGATCTTCCCCTTATTCCTCTTGTTCTTCCCACACTTTCACTGCCAGTTCCTGCTTTTGTATCCTTCCCTGGATGAAACACCCAGAGGAGCTCCTCTTAACTGGACACTCCCATTGTACACAACTTCTCTTCCTGGTGCTGCTCACCACTATGAAGTTCTTTAACATTTCTGATTTCTTCAATGATAAAATTAAAATAGAAGCTGCTCTAACACCTGGAGACTAAATAATACACTATTGAATGACCAATGGATAGTGGAAGAAATCAGGAATGAAATTATAAAAAAAAAACACTTAGAGTTAATTGAGAATAGCAACACAACTTATCAAAATCTCTGGGACACTATAAAGGTGTTTCTAAGAGGAAAGTTAATTGCATTGAGCGCATTCTTTAAAAAGGCACCAATTAAATAACTTAATTTTTCATCTCAAAGCCTTAGAAAAAGAAGAACAAATCAACACCAAAAGCAGTAAGACAGGAAATAATTAAAATCAGAGCTGAAATTAATGAAATTGAAACAGCAAAAAAAAATTTCAGAAAATTGATGAAACGAATAGTTGGTTCTTTGAAAAAAATTAATTAAATTGGCAGATCTTTAATCAAGCTAACAAAGAGAAAGAGAGAAATGTCAAATTACTAAAATTCAAGATGAAAAAGGAAATATCATCATGGACACCAATGAAATACAGAAGATGATCAGAAAGTAGGAAAACTATCCTATTCACAATAGCCTCAAAAAATTTTTTTTAAAATCTAACAAAAGAGGTGAAAGACATCTACAATGAAAATCATAGTACTCTAAAGAAAGAAATTGAAGAAGACCTTAGAAGATGGAAAAATCTCCCATGTTCTCAGATAGGCAGAATTAATATTGTCAAAATGGCCATACTTCCAAAAGCACTATATAGATTTAATGCAACTCCTATTAAGGTTCTGAAACATTATTCATAGAAATAGATAAAGCAGTCATGAAATTCATTTGGAAAAGTAAGAGACTCAGAATAGCCAAAGTAATTCTCAGTGAGAAAAGTTAAGCAAAAGGCATCACAATACCAGACTTTAAATAATACTACAGAGCCACATGGTATTGGTACAAAAACAGACATGAAGACCAATGGAACAGATTAGAAGACACAGAGTCATACTCACATAAATACAGTTATCTCATAGTAGATAGAGGTGCCATAAACATACATTTGAGAAAAGATAGCCTCTTCAACAAAGGTGCTAGGAAAACTGGAGATGTGTATGTAGTAGAATGAAACTGAACCTCTATCTCTCACTTTAGACAAAACTCAACTCAAAATGGATCAAATACTAGGCATTAGACCACAAACTGTGCACTTACTAGAAGAAAATGTAGGCCCAACTCTCCATCATGTCAGCTTAGGAACAGACTTCCTCAAAAAGACTCCTAAAGCGCAAGAAGTTAAATCAAGACTCAATAAATGTACAGTAGATGGGGTAGAGAGAGATGATGGGAGGGGAGGGGAGGGGAGGGGGGATAGTAGAGGATAGGAAGGGCAGCAGAATACAACAGACACTAGTATGGCGATATATAAAAACGTAGATGTGTAACCGATGTGGTTCTGCAATCTGTATACGGGGGAAAAATGGGAGTTCATAACCCACTTGAATCAAATTTATGAAATATGATATGTCAAGAGCTATGTTATGTTTTGAACAACTAATAATAAAAAAAAAGACTCAATAAATGGGATGGATTCAAACTAAATAGCTTCTTCACAGCAAAGGAAACGATCAAGAATGTGAACAGGGAGCCTACAGAATGGAGAAAATCTTTACCACCAGCACTTCAGACAGAGCATTAATCTCCAGGATATACAAGGAACATAAAAAAACTTGACAGCAAAAACACAAATGATCCAATCAATAAATGGGCTAAAGAAATAACAGGCATTTCACAGAAGAAATACAAATGGCAAAAAAAAAAAAAACAAAAAAACGTGAAAAGAAAATGTTCAACATCTCTAGCAATTAGAGAAATGCAAATCAAAACCATGCTAAAAACCCCATCTCACTCCAGTCATAATGGCAATTATTAAGAATACAAGCACATACACATTGCTGGTGGGACTACAAATTGGTACAACCACCCTGGAAAGAAGTATGGAGATAACTTAGAAAACTTGGAATAGACTCACCATTTGACCTTGTTGTCCCATTCCTCAGTTTATACCCAAAGGACTTAAAATCAGCATACTACAGTGACACAGTCATTTCAATGTTTATAGCAGCTCAATTCACAATAGCCAAGCTATGGAACCAACCTGGGTGCCCTACAATAGATGGATGAATAAAGAAAATGTGGTTTATATACACAATGAAATATTATTTGGCCCCAAATAAGAAAGCAATTATGGCATTTGCTGATAAGTGGATGCAGAATATCATGCTAAGTGAAATAAGCCAGTCCCAGAAAACCAAAGGCAGAATATTCTCTCAGATATGTGGATGCTAACCCACAACAAGGGAGGAGAAGATTAGAAGTTCATTGGACTAGACAAAGGTGAATGAAGAAAAGGAAGAAGGGATGATAATAGGAAAGAGAGTAGAATTGAGTATATCTTTCCTAGTTTCATAATAAATAGATGATTAATATAACTCTACATAATGTACAACCACATTAATGTGACCTAATTGGAACAAGTTGTACTTATTCTATGTATGTATAATATTTCAAAATATACAGTCATGTAAATAAATAAATAAATGACATTACTGATTTCTAACTTTATCACTTATTTGCAAATTACAGCTGGGCATGGCGATGTACCCCTGTAATCCCAGTGACTCGGGAGGCTGAAGCAGGAAGATCACAGATTCAAGGCCAGCCTCAGCAACTTAGTGAGACCCCATCTCAAAATAGAAAATAAAAAGGACTGAGGATGTAGCTCAGTAGTAAAGCACCCCTGAGTTAAATCCCCTTTCCCACTCCCATTACAAAAATATGATGGACATAGTGGCACGCACTTGAAACCCTATTGTCTAATAAGACTAAAGCAGGAAGATGGCAAGTTTGAGGCCAGACTTGGCAACTTAGCAAAACCCAGTCTCAAACTAAAAAATAAAAAAGGGATGGGGTAGAAAATAGGTCAGTGGTAGAGCAACCCTGGGTTCAATCTCCAGTTACACACACAAGAAAAATAAAATACAAAATCGTATGATTTTGCTCTGCCCCATGAACATGTTTATGAATCCAAATAAAAGTGATTATGGCTACTCTATAATTTATAGATTCCTTTTTTTTAAGATTGTGGGTAAATTTCCCCTTACTGATCACACATTTCTTTTTCTGGGCCTTTCAAAATCTTTTGAATATTTTTAAATTCTGATCTAGTCAAATACATTAGTTATTTCTTCCTTTGAAAAAAAGACTAATATGGGGGCTGGGGTTGTAGCTCAGTGGTAGAGTACTTGCCTCACACACGTGAGGGCCTGGGTTCCATCCTCAGCACCACATAAAAATAAATAAATAAAAATAAAGATATTAAACTAAAAAATATTCAAAACTAAAAAAAAATATATTTAAAAAAGAAAAAGACTAATATAACCTATGGCCACTGAGGGTGATTGTATTTCTTACTCAAGGGCAGAGCTTAGTTGTTTCAACACCACCTGTGGGGAAATAGTTTCAATACCCAGCAGCCTGACTTCTTGTAACCACCAAGAACTGCTTGAATGCCAACAATAGGCTTGGTCACAGGATCCAAGGTGGACACAAATGAAGAGTGACCTCAATATCTCAAGTTAGTGTTTCTTGGGCTTGTATTCGTTCACTCTTGGGCCTTTTTTAAAACAAGCAGGACCTCTGCCCTTTGGACTACAGATCCTCCCGTTATTTCTGGAAGGGCTGACTTTTTATTTCATTTCAGCTTATTCTTTAGGTAGGTGACTTTGCATAGGTATTATTAGTGAATTTGTGGCATCATAGTTTTTAGGATACTCTCTTTTTTAAAATTTTTAAAAAATATTTTTAGTTGTAGTTGGGCATAATACCTTTATTTTATTTTTATGTGGTGCTGAGGATCGAATCCAGCGCCTACACATGCTAGGCAAGTGCTCTACCACTGAGCCAAACCAGCCCCTTTAGGATACTCTTATAGAAAATAAATGCACTTGAGGAAGCCCAGACAAGCCCTTTTTATATTTTTCATGTTGTAGGGACTGTCTAGTATTCAGCAATATTACACACTAGATGCCAGTAGGCTCCCCACGATGTGACAACCAAAAATGCCTCCAGAGTCTACCAAATGTCTCCTGGGGGGCAAAATTGCCCCAGTTAAGGGCCACTGTTTTAGGACCCATGGATAATATCCTAGTCAAGGTTCTGCAGAGAAATGGAGCCAATAAGATGTGGATGTGAGTGTGAATATTGATATAGATGGCATAGATATACAGGCCAACGTATGAAGAGATTGTGATGAAGAATTGGCTCATGCAATCATGGAGGCTAGCAAGTCCAAAATCCACAGAGCAGTCTAGCAGGCTAAAGACATCGGAAAGTCAAGAGTTCAAGTCTGCAGGCTAGCTCCTGTTGAAGACGTCTCCTGGGGATATTATTATAATTCTTTTTTTGGTGGGGGGTATTGAGGATTGAACTCAGGGGCACTCAACCACTGAGCCACATCCCCAGACCTTTTTTGTATTTTATTTAGAGACAGGGTCTCACTGAGTTCTTCAGTGCCTTGCCGTTACTGAGGCTGGCTTTGAGTTCTCAACACTCCTGTCTCAGCCTCCGAAGCTGCTGGGATTATAGGCATGAGCCACTGTGCCCAGCTCTCCTGGGGATTTTGTTCCTTAGGTGAGGCTAGTGATTTCATTCTCTTTGGATCTTCAACTGACTGGATGAGATCCATACACTGTATGGAGGGCAATCTGCTATATTCAAAGTCTACTAAGGTAAATGTTAGTTTCATCCAAAAACATTCTTACAAAAATACTCAGAATAATGTCTGATAAAATATCTAGGTACCCTGGGACCCAGCAATTTGACATATAAAAGTACTGTCATGGATAAGTAATCCAAACTCTCAAAACTCTCTCACTCCTCGAGCTCACATTCTAGGCTGTGAACCATGTGATAAAGTGTCTTCACTACCTATCACCAGGTAACAAGCAATCCCAAACTTTATTGTTTAAAACAACATTTTATTACGTACATGTTTTCTTTAGATCCAAAATTCAAACAGAGAGGAGAAGAGATGACTTGTCTCTGATCTTCAATGTCTGGGGCCTCAGCTGGCAAGACTTGAACTTCTTCGAGTGGATTAAATGGCTGGAGACAGCGATCATCCGGAAGCTTCTTCAATCTGTCTGGCACTCAGACTGGGATGGCTGGAGCTGAGCTCATCTGGGATCATTGACCGAGCACACCTGTGGAACATTCTGTGGGGCTGGGGACTCTGGTTCTGTGGAACATTCTGGGGCTAGGTTCCCAGAGGAAATGCCCCAAGGAAACCGCTGGACTGGGAGTTTACCAAGAGACCAAGTTTCTTCCTACCCACCTTCCAAGTTACACCACCGGGACCCCCACCACATTCAGTTCATCACAGTGAGTCACTGAGGCCAGACCTAATTCAAGGAGGGGGATTATGTATCACCTCTTGGCAAGAAGTGGCAAGGACACACTGCAAAACAGAAGAGCCTGTGGATGGGAGATGGATGAACATATAGATATTTAAAATAAGTCAATATTCTATAAAACCTCAGGCAGAGCCAAACAGAACGGGTATTTAGGATGTTTGGACTGAAAATAGGTACAAGGAGTCTTCTGGGAGGGCAAATTTTCTAAAAATCTTCTTCTGGGAGTGCAAATTTTCTAAAAATCATTGAATCGTACTGCACAGGAAATGAACATTGTAGCATGCAAATTAAACATCAATATATCTGCTAAACATGCAATCGGCACAGTACAGGCAGAGAAGAATCAGAACAGATGTGAGTGTTGGCCATGGTGCAGGAACAGGGTCCTAGAGGCCCCCTTAACTTATCAAGTAGCAGAAAGATCTCAGGTATTCAGGGAGGGACAAGATTGGCCAAGATGACTGGGGGATACCCTGGGGCACAGGCAATTGGATATTAAAGAGCCAACCCGGAAGATTTTAGTATTTACTAACACTGAGAGCTTTAAAAACTAGAGTAGGGGAAAAAGAAATGGTAGCCTTGAGGCAGGAGGAGAGGCATTTTAGATAAGGTGGATGAGGAAACCTTTCTGAGAATGTGATTTTTGAGCAAAACAACTGCATGAAGAGAGAGAGAGAGAGAGAGAGAGAGAGAGAGAGAGAGAGAGAGCCACAGTGAGATCTGGAGTCCGGGAAAGCTAGGAATAGGAAAAGCATTTGCAAAGACACAGGACAAAAATGAGCCAAGCTCAAGGAGGAGCAAGGAAGCAGGGGAGGGTTGCTTGCTGGAAGAGAACGTGAAGCAGGTATTTGTGAAGAAAATACTTATATCCCTATTTAAATAACAAAGCCACTGGAAATACTGGTAAGAACTGGGACAAAATCCCCCAAAGCTAGGAGGTTGATCCTTTTCCAGTGATGAGGCAAGGGAGCTTGGTTGAGTGAATTGATGGGCCCTCAGGCAGTTCTGAGAATGGAGCTTTTTCCAGTGAGGGTGAGATTCCTAGGGAACTTGGGTGCGGGACAAGAATTCTCCTTTCCCTTAGGGGACTCTTGATTTCCCCGCCTTCCCTGGATTGGACTTTGTGAGCTCTGCAATAGTATTACTTCTGTGGTACTTTCTCATACTTGAAGAAAATACCAGGAATTAAGTGACCGGATTAGTGAATGGGACAAACATTTCATATAAGAGAAAGAGGAGTGAGCATGGAACTGAAGATTGAGTAACGAAAGTGGAAGAGGAGGAAGAAGAGAAGGTTGAGAAGATTCCACTGGCTTTCTATTCCTGGTAGATGTCTTTGGTGAGCCTCTGGAGATGGAGCTGATTGTTTGACATGCTTGGACCGCCAAGCTGAGAGACTCAGGAAAGCCAGGACTATTACACAGCTTCTCTGGCCGTGGGCAGCCAGTGGCTTGGGAAATCGGCCGATGGTCACTGCAGTCACTTGCAGCACCAAAGCTAGAAATGGAGTCTCTCGGTTACTCTGAAGCCAGGGGACACAGCTCTGTATTTTCAAGTCCCTTCACCCTGTGGCACTCATGGAGTGCAGCACTTCTCCTCCTCATTTAGATCTCCCTTTGAGAGAGAGCCTGTGGCCAAGGGTGTGGTGAGCCCACAGGCACCTTCAGATGAGCTACCCACTCATGCCAAGGCCAGTCTGTCCCTAGCTGTTCCCAACGAGTGACTGAACACAGTGGGGCTGTGTCCTGTGCAAGCAAACTCCTCTGCTGTTCTTGCTTTGCGACTCCCCACGGGCATGACCAAGTCTGGGGCCCTCTCTGCCCACCTCCCCTTCCTTCTCTTTTGTGTCAGCTTATACTGATGTGAAGACAAAAGGGAAATCTCGATGAAAGCAACACCGAGAGGGCTTTCCCAAATGCAGCCTGGAGGCTCTTAAGAAGGAGGACTTGTGCGTATCTCAGGCTGCTTTCTGGAATGTGAATTTTGGTCACCTCCACCTTCTGGTTACAGATGTATGTACATATATGAGTGTTTGTATCTCTGTGCCAGAGCTGCAAGATGAGTGTCAAGACGTTATCAAACTCTTGTTTTGGGATATTTTTACCAACTATACACATCCTTCATCTTCCATTGGTCACACAGCCCTCTAGCCCTTGCATTTTTTTTAATTTCAATAAGAGTTTCTCTTCAAACAATTTTAATGACATTATAATGCCAGGTACAGTGGCACAGCTTGTAATCTCAGTGAGTCGGGAGGCTGGGACAGGAGGATCACAAGTTCAAGACCAGCTTCAGCAATTTAGCAAGACCCTCTCTCAAAATAAAAACTAAAAAAGACTGGGGATATAGCTCAGTGATAAAGTGCCCCTGGGTTCAATGTCTAGTACCAATAACAAAACAAAACCTGAATCACATTGTAATGGTTTCACGGCTTTTCACCTATGTAAGCACCCACTTTCCTAGCTTCCTTTAGAATATTGATTCACAGCTATCTGAACATGTGTTCCCAATTGCAATTCCTAAGCCTCCCCAATAACTTTTTTTTTTTTTACTTTATAGTTTCTGACCTTGAATCAATTGATCTTGGATTAGTGTCTCTTGGAAATTCATGTCTGCCTGGTTCCACAGAATGTGACTTTATAGAATCTTTGCAGATGAAATTAAGGTGAGTTTATACTGTATTAGGGTGGGCCCTAAATCCAATAACCTATATTCTTAAAAGAAGGCCAAGTGAAGAAACAGAGAAGAGATGGTAGTATGAACATAGGCAGAGAGTAAAGAGATGGATCTACAAGCCAAAGATCAGCAAAGATTTCCAGCAACCACTAGAAGGTAGGAGAGAGGAGAACACTTCCTCTGAGCCTCCAGAAGGACCCAACCCTCCCAACACCTGGATTTTAGACTCTTGACCTCCAGAACTAGAGACAAAACAATTCTGTTGTTTTTACCAACCATTTTGTGTTACTTTGTTATGGTGTTGGAGATCAGAACATGATACCCCCAATACATTACCTTGGCATGCTCAGTGTGTTTGAACTGAAGGAAACAGGAGGGCCTCTAAATCATAAGCTGTCTCTCTCACCTTCTCCCAACCTCCTGTTCCATAGTCTTCTTCCTCCTCTAAAGCAAACCCTAAAATCTAGAAAGGTCATTTTGATCTTTCTTATTAAAGTAGATAATAAGACCCTTGTGTGGCAGGTGTCTTGCCTATACTCAGAGGAAAGGCATGCTACCCAGAGAGACCAAGAATAACTTGAATAGATAAGCCTTGCTTGTCCACCCCCTCCATGCTCCGCCCTCAGTTTATTACCATTAATCATATCCTTTTCATCCAATCATATTTATTCACAACTATTCACTTTTTTTTTATAATTAGCATAAAATTTTCTTTGGGCCTTTTGCTCTCTATTTCTGAATGCTCCCATGTCACTTAAAAGTTTGATATATAAATTTGTTAATGCTTTTCTCTTATTAATCTGTCTTTTGTTCTAGGAGTGTCAGCGTGACCCTTGTGAAAGGTATAGGGCTCCCTTACAATGACAGCCCTAAGAAATTAATACACTGGGTTCTGAGGCTCTCCCTGTCTTCTTTCCTCTATCTTCATGGCCATTTCCACCCAATAAATCTCCTGTGCTTTTAATTCCATCTAAACACCTACTTTCTAGAATGATCAAACTGATAAACTTCCAAAATAAAAAAAATTAGCCCAATTTTAGATTTTTAACCAAAACCTTCAGAAAGTCTTTTTCGTGAATTCAATGATAGTTGTTGAGCTGTTTCTCCTCTCGAAGTCTGTACTGAGTGGCCCATAAAAAAGAACCAAACTTCCTTAAGTTCTCATTCAGTCTATGTAATAAAGTTCCATCCTAAGGAGTACATCTGTTGGGACCTCTGCTGACCACGGAAGTGCAATCGCTGGGAAAAAAGAAATCCCCAGTCTTGTGATTCTGGTTTTGTGATTCTCCATGTACATGACAGTTAGAGCTTGAGAAATGGCTTCCATATACGTGCCTGAGCAGCCCCAAGATATGGCTTCCGCAAACACAAAGAATAACTCCCCAGCAATGGGGCACACATATCTAATGGGGTATTGTTTCTGTAACTGGGGTAATGGGGCTCTGTTTCTGTAACTAGGGTAACGGGGTTCTGTTTCTGTAACTGGGGTGCCTAGGCTACCCCAACCTGGGGGACTCTCCGATCTCTGATTGGCCCCTGCCTTTGCCCCCACCTCCCTTCTCCTCTCTCTATATAAGTCCTCTCCCTCCACAATAAACTGAGTTGCTGTGCCATCTCGGCTGACTCAACTCCCCGACTCAGGTGTGATTTTTGCCAAGCTGGGTGGCGGGCCGGGTCGAGACACTTACCCTCTCGCTCAGCCAGGAGACACTCACTAGCTGGTCTAGTGACTCTCCTCAACCCCTGTCGGAGGGCGGTCCGACATACATCAATAAAAAGAAAAGTTTCATCTCAATAGAGTGGCAAAAATGTAATAAAGATACATGGGGTACATGATGGCAGTAGAGAGGCTTAGCAATATGGAATGTCACCTAACCCAATCTGCAAAGGAGAGGGTCAAACATAATCATGAGACAAGGTAAAACTGAGGCTGAGGGTTGAAAATGAAAAAGGAGTTGGCCAACCACAGCATAGGAGAAGAACATTCTAAGCAGAAAGAGAAGGTAACAAAAGCACATAGATTCTTTAAAAAAAAAAATATATATATATATATATATATATATTAGTTGTAGATGAACACTATACCTTTATTTTATTTGTTTTATCTTTATGTGGTGCTCAGGATCAAACCCAGTGCCTCACTCATGCTAGGCAAGCATTCTACCACTGAGCCACAACCCCGGCCCCCCCACATAGATTCTATATGATACTAAAATTAAACAGCTTATTCATCTTGGAGAAGAAGAAAAATGATGAAATACCCAGATCGCTTGTCAAAATGGTCTTTGGGCTGTGCTACAACTGAGGACACACTGTGAAGGGTGGAGACATAGTTCTTCAACTTCCTCCCAGCCCTGCTCCTTGCCCAGGTAGAGTCCTTCCTCAGGGTATTTGAGACACTCCTGTCTGAAGTTGGGACTTAGATATACACAGACATGACTGATGGTTCGATGAATTCAGCAGAATTCCGTTGCTTAAAATCACCACGTGGAGAAAACCTTCTATGTAAGGAAGGAGTCAGATATGATCCCATATTACTCAACAGTAGGACCTAAAGAGTGGTTCTGATTAGAATATGAGAGAATTTTCAGACAAACCAAGACTGACCCAACTCTCCGGAGGTGCGTGTGCTAAGGCAGTCCTCGTATAGCCGAAACTCACTAATTTCAGAAAATGAGTCTCCTCCAGGCTGCACGATTCTGGAATTCCATTATCCTCATTTCACTCCCTCAAAATGAGTGAACACAGATATCTAGAGAGAGACAAGGAGAGTACCTCGCAGACCCAGCTACTTTCCCAAGGAATGTGGAGATCAGAAAGCAGTCAGGACACCAATGTAGACAGAATGTGGCCTGTGACAGCCTAGTACAGAATTATCAAATGGTGAGGAATCCAGAAGCAAGTGGTGGTGGAATCCCACATGCAGCAGCAGAGACTAGACACTCAACCACATGTCAGAGATCAAGAGTAGGTCAGCACATCACATGGCCGATGTGGGTGAGCAGAGGAAAAAAAATTGGCCTAAGGCAAGTAGAATGACTACTGAGAGAAATTATGGGAACAGCAGCTAGAACAGTGGGGTGACAGGCATAGCAGAGGCATGTGATCAGTCGTGACCCACAAAGACCCAAAGGAGCTCTCAGCACCACTTGGATATCCATCTGCCTAACTGGTGTCTTCACTCGGCTTCTCTCCTTTATTCCTTGAAGATTAAAATTAACCTTTATGAAATATTTACTGAGCATCTGGGAGCTCACACCATGGGTCAAGCTGAACTTTTTTTCAGAATTTTAAATCATTCAGAAAATCATGCATCTTCATCAGTTTCGACTGTTACAACAAAGTAGTACAACTAGGTAGCTGTGTGTGTGTGTGTGTGTGTGTGTGTATTTGAACCTGGGGTGCTCTACGACTGAGCTATATTCCCAGATTTTTAAATTATTATTATTGGTTATATTAAGACAGGGCCTTGCTAAGTTGCTGAAGCTGGCCTCAAACCTATGATCTTGCTGCATTAGCCTCCCAAGTCACTGTGCCTAGATCCTTAGACACTGGGCTTTTAAATAACATATATTTACTTCTCATAATTCTGGAGGCTGTAAATCCAACATAAGAGTGCCATCATGTTCAGGTTCTGGTGAGGGCCGTTTTCTAGACTGCAATCTGCTGTATACTCACTGTATCTTCACATGGTGGAAAGAGTTTGAGAGAGTTCCTTGGAGTCCTTTTCATAAGGGCACCAACCTCATTCATGAAGACTCCGCCTTATAACCTAATCATCTCCTAAAGGCCCCACCTGCTAATGGTATCACAACGGGGGTAGGATTTCAACATGTAAAGTGCACACAAACATCCACTTTTGGGGGAGGGGTATCATTTTGTAAAGAATATATTGGGGCTGAGTATGGTGGTGCATGCCTGTAATCCCGACAGCTCCAGAGGCTGAGTCAGAAGGATCATGAGTTCAAAGCCAGCCTAAGCAAAAACAAGGCACTGAGCAACTCAGTGAGATCCTGTCTCTAAATAAAATAGAAAAAAGGGCTGGGGATATGGTTCAGTGGTCGAGTACCACTGAATTCAATTCCTGGTATCCCCTCAGCCCCTCGCCCCCCAAAAAAGAATATATTAGAAAGGTAAAATCCAAAGTCTTTATGTTATTCCTTTCCCTTTCTGAGGAAACTCCCTTTATTTCTGTTTCTAGTTTCCTCCTCTCCCTGCAGAGGAAGGTTTAGGGTGAATTTTATACCTTCAAGTTGGTGCCTTACAGCCATATCCAGATAGCCTTATCCAAACGTACAAAGAAACTAGTACTGCTTATGTGGACCAAAGAAGAAAGTGAAACAGGGACCAGGGAATTTACAACAACCAATTGAACTAACCTTTCAGATGTGAACACATATTTGCAACAGAGAACACAGAGGTGATGATTTGAAGTCAAACTTCATGGCATATTTTGTGGGTTTTGTTTTTGTTTTGGTGGCTTTTTTTTTTTTAGTTTTCAATGGATCGATTGATTATTTATTTGTTTGTTTGTTTATTTATTTATTTATATGTGGTGCTGAGGATAGAACCCAGTGCTTCACACACACCAGGCAAGCACTCTACCACTGAGCCACAACTCCAGTCAATGGCACATTTCTTAAAAGCAATATGGCAGTTCTGAGCTTGTCACAGAATTAAGAGGAGAAATGGAAGCCTTTCTTTTGGAGAGCTGACTTGGAAGGGAAGAACAATGGTCAATTCTCTCTTTCTCTACTGTTCCCTGTTCCACTCGAATACAAAACAAACATTTCTTCTGTTTCATGGGTGGAGAGAACAGGCAGTGAGTGACTGAAGGTCCCTCAACACTGAGCTATAATCAACTTGGTCCATAGTAACCCCAAGCCAGGGTTTTCCTTCTCAGATTATATCCTTTATTTCCCACCTACATAAGTAACAGAGAAGAAGAAGCCATATTTGGTCAACTGCAAAAACTCAACCATGGGAGGTAAGAGGACCAGGTCTACTCTGCGGGGAGCTCAAGCAGGACTGGCATTGATGGCAGTCAAGTGAAGAGCAGACATGGCAATATTTGAGCTTTCTGTAGAGATAAATAAGTTAGGAAAAGATCAAGAGAGTCTTTAGCTATATGAAGAAGTTTCTTTTCAAAACTTATCCTTAGAGGGGTACCAACTGTCAGAAGCTCTTTCTTCTAATGAAGTTCAAATATACCCAAAATAACTCTCCACAAATTCTCTAATTTTTTATGAAAAATTTTATAATTTGAATGTGATGGTAATTCTAGTGCAGGTCTAACATTTCTTTTTTTTAATTTTTTTTAGCTGTTGATAGACATTTATTTATTTATTTATTTATTTATTTATTTATTTATTAATATGTGGTGCTGAGGGGCTGGGATTATGGCTCAGTGGTAGAGCGCTCACCTAGCACAGGCGGGACCTGGATTTGATCCTCAGCGCCACATAAAAATAAAGGCATTGTGTTGTGTCCATCTACACCTAAAAAAAATAAATATTTTTTTAAAAAATATGTGGTGCTGAAAATCGGACCCAGTGCTTCATACATGCCAGGCAAATGCACTACCACTGAGCCCCAGCCCCAGCCCTAACATTTCTTGATAAGTAAAATATTTTTTCAACAAAGAAAGCAGGGGAAGTGGCTCAGGGGTAGAGTACTTGCCTAATGTGAATTCCTGTGTTTGATCTCTAGTGTGTACACACACACACACACACACACATACATCATATATATACATATATACACACACATACATATGAATATTTTTGTACTCATATATGTACATACACAAAAATATATGTGTGTATAAATTCATGTATATAACATATACAAACACACATTTTTTTCAACAAAGAATAAGATGCTCCAAAATTTTTAAGACGAACTTGATCATTTATGTCCATTTCGTGTCTAAGGCCAATATGGAAAAATTCAGTGCTGTGAATCAGCAGGATTGAAAAAGAGATTATTGAAACAGCCAGTGAAGTATGTGGTTTTCAAAAATATACCTTGGGAAGGGATATGAAAGCAAAAGTTGAAGTCTCTTTAATAAAAATAATTATAATATCTGAAAATCTAATGTAAAAACACATTACCAAATATTTTTTACAAAAGTCCAGTATTTTGTTGAAACCATTCAGTAATGCTATAGCAGATAGTACTGCTAAAATACTAAATGTGTAGAGAGTGGGGCAGGGGTGGCAAAGAAGGGAAGGATCTCTGGAAAATAGAAAAAATGACAAAATGGGGGGATGACATCAAAGGAGAAGGCAGTAAAATGGGATGGCTAAAGGAGAGAAGAAGGCAAAAAATTGAAAAAAGAATAAGAGGTCATCTGAGCAAATTCTGCTACTTTCCTCCCCACCCCCAAAAGACAAGTTAACAAAGAGGAAAAAAAATAGAATTTGCTAAAATGGGAACGAAATAGATACTAAAACACTAAACAAAGGGCTATAGAAAGGGAACAGGAAATCTGGTGCTCAGGCCGTTCCCCTATCTCTACTGTGTGCACATTTGGTACCTCCCTGGCCTCTGTTCAAGGGCACAGTTGATTCCTCTATGAAAAACCTGTAGCCAAAAGAATTTTAAACGTTGTTGTACCATCACGTGCATGTGATCAGAGCTTACTCGACCCAAGCTTTCCCTAGATACTCAGGAAAAGTAAGCCAGGGTTGCACAAACCAATGGGAAACAGAGGTCACAAGGAAGAATTTTAAGGGTGGAATGACACAGAAGTACAGAACAGCCTTTAGCGAGCATCTAAATCCTTTAGGAACCACACTGCTGTCTTGGTGTCTGTCCAGCAAAGCAGTCCTCCTCATACTTTAACACACTGCATAAACCCTGAGTTCTACACTCTTCACCTGGCTAATGCTGCTAATTCTCAGACCACACTGAAAAAAATAAGTTATAGAGCATCCTGGTGAACCTGAGTTAGTCAGGTCATGGCGAGGTGGTGGTGGGGAGGGGTAGGCAAACACACACTCATACACACACACACACACACACACACACACACCATACACATGAGTCAGCACCCAAAAGCACATTCTTTCCAGCAGGTAACATACAGAGATAAGGACAGAAGCAACATATATTATTCACTCATAACTGAACTTTGTTCTATTTCCCAAGGATTGAGTCTCTGCAGTTACCCTTTAAGACATCCAGGCAAATAGAATTCTCCTCTATTACACAAATATAGACACAAAGACATACCAGGTGTAAGTCCAGTGAATTATAGTATGTCCCATTAGGTGAACTTAAGAATAACCTCTATAACTTTTTCCTACCTTCTTTTCACCCTATTCCTCTTTCATGGAAGAAACATGTCTCTGAGTAGTCCCAAGCTGAGTATCAAGGTATTTCAGAAAGTTTTAGTGATTATGCAGAAATATCAAGACAGTGTTAAAACGTACACTTCAGGGCTAAACTGATAGTTTGACTCTGATTTCTCCACCAGCTCTACAGATGTTCCTGACATGGAAGCTTCCTTAGTGCTCCTTGTGTGCATAAGAGAGAAAAGAAGGAAAGTGAGTGAATGAGTATATTCATTCTCCCTAAAAACCAGAAGTTATAGTTTGGCCCATAGTGTTAGGCAGAAGTTATAGTTTGGCCTCATGGAAAGAGTTTGAACTAATGTCCTGTACCAGGTGGATGGTCCCCTCTATGTCTCTGACAGAAACTGCCTGCCGGTGATGTGTGTGGGTGTCCCAGGTAGCTACCTAAGTTTGCATACTTCCTGACTGACAGAACACTCCTGCCAGAGCCTCAGGGCCAGGGTGGCAGAGTCAGTGGGAGGAGTAACCAAGTTTCACTTCCTCACTGTTTGGAGACTCACAGCCACAGCAGGCTCCCAGTTCACCCGAGGAGAAGAGTCTAAGGAGCAGCTGAGCCCCTCTCTCCTCTTCCCCACAGCACCTGGCAGGGGCTTCACAGGCGGACGGAAGGGCACGAATGGGCAGAGCAGAACTTCCAGAAAGGAAAATGAGTACCCAGGATCCCTTGGATCTGTGGAGCAGATCAGATGGAGACGCTGAGCTGCTTCAGGACTTGGGGTGAGAGAGAAAATCCTCTTTTCAAAGTGTTTTCTGGGTGAACTTAACCCCTACTCCATCCTGAAAGCTCAATTAATGATTATCCTTAGCTCTTTCTTTCTCTCTGCCACCTCTGTCTTCTAAACTGGCCACTTCATTTGTCTGTGTGTGTCAGGTATCTTCCCTTTGGGGGCCTAATTCTGTTGTAAAAACAGATTATTTTTTCCAAATGTGAAAGCAGATAAATATAGAACATGGGACAAAAGTCAAATATTGGACATTCTTTAAAAATAGGGACAGAATTGGGATGTGTGATTTGATGTTGCCTAGTTTCCTTGATATTGCTCTGCTTTACAAATAAATGTGCTCTTAAAGACTTTTGTACAGTGATCTGTTGACAGGCTGTTGCTGGTAAAGTAAACAGAAAGCCTACCCTACTGTAAGTGAGAGGGACTTTTTCTAAAGAGAGAGAATGAGGAAGTTTTTGCCCCAATCTCATTAGTTTCTTTCTCCTCACACTGCATTCATGAGTTCTTTCTTGTATGTATATCTGTAGGGGCAACTTTGAGCCTTTTAAATACCAATAGAACAGAATAAAACTTCTGCCTCAAATAGGTAAGTGTAGGTAGGTGGAGTCATCAGAGTTCTATTTTAAAGAGGGACTAGATGACACAGCTCATTCAGGATATTTACTTCAAGAAACAAGTATTACACAAGAGAAGAAAAGGGAATTTTCTAGAGAAACCAGACCTCCCACCTAATGTACTGGGAATAACCCTGCGAGACTGGTTTTGACACCTGCATTTCCAAAGAGGCCAAACCTGCACCTTCTGCCTGGGTCAATAGCTCTAGATAGAGCTTCACAACCCAACAATATAGAAACTGTTGTCATCTTCTTACAAAGAATAAAAACAAGCACCAAAGGGAAGTTTGAATAACTTGCTTATCTTTCAAACATCAATGTCAAATATCAATGAAATGGCAAAGCTGGGATCCCAAGGGCCATGTCTTTAACCAAGGAAAAACTGAAAAAGAATTGTATCTTTTTGTGTTGTATTACTGTGAAATTTCTCAGTGACTCCTTTCCTTTTGTGTGTGTGTGTGTGTGTGTGTATGTTGGGGATTGAATCCAGAGGCATTCTACCACTGAGCTACATCCCGAGCCTTTTTTATTTTCTATTTTGATTCAGGGTCTTGCTAAGTTGCTGAGACTGGGATGGGACTGTTCATCCTCCTACCTCAGCCTTCTGTGTCACCCAGATTACCGGTGTGCACACCATGCTCAGCAGTAATTCCCATCTTTAGATTTTAAAACTGAGGTCTCAGAATTGATCTACCTTCTTATGACAAATCAGATGCACTAGGTAGAATTTTCAAAAGGGAAACTCCTGCTACTAGGAAGTCAGAGTTCCATAATATCTCTGTCCTTCTCTATTGAATCTCCAAAGAGAAAAGGTGAAGGCCCCTCCATGAGCATCTAAAACAGGTATCACTAAATCGAAGTGCTCAAGCTAGACTTGGGGTGTCAAAACTATATTGAATCATTAAGCTCTAAGGCTTCACCCTGTTTTGTTATCTATTGACAGCTCACTGTAGTAAGAAACCCCAAGGGAGAAGAGAGACAGAGAAAATATTCAATTTTGGCCCTAAACTAAACAAATCCTTAAACCCAAGATCTGTGCTTGAGTCCTATTGGTGCACACGTAGATGTCAAAGGAACTGTAGGATGTCCCTGTAGACCACTGTGCTGCCAGGAGGAAGACACTATAGATAAACTCCACATTTCCTTCCCTGTAAAAAGAATAGACACTCGATACTAAGTCCAGAGTCTCCAAGAAAAGAAAAAAGTAAAAAAAAAAAAGTGCATTTGTGTCTAGACTTCTTCTTTTCAGAAAAACTGGAAATTCATTAAACATATGAGTTGAGTTTAGTTTTTGTTTTTGTTTTTGTTTTAAAGAAAAACATGGGCAACCTGTAGTTATCTGGGGAAACTGCGTATCACTGTGGTTCTCCATCTTTGCTATGCGCCAGAACAACCCAAGGAGTTTTTTTTTGTTTTTGTTTTTAAATTCCTGGTGCCCAGACTACACAACAGACAAATATTCTTGGTATCTCTGGGAAAAGCATTTCTCTCCAAGTGATTCAAAAGTGAGGCTGAGACTGAGACTCACTGCATAGAATATTTACTCTCAAAAGCATTGAGTAAGTGTGGTTTTATTATTTACTTTAAGTGTGTTGGGTGTGTACCTGAATCTTCAAATCACTAATAAATGTTGTTTTGTTTTGTTTTTTTATGGGAGGGGGGGTCATTTTGGTTAATAACTTAGTTAAGGCATATTTTACATACATAAAATTTACCATTTCAAGTGCATAGTTCAATAAGTTTTATTAACTTTAAGGAGTGATATAACCATCACCATAAATCAGCATTAGAACTTTTTCATTCCACCAGAAGAACTCTCAGGAGCATGGTTCCCCTAGGGTAGGATGGGGAGTAAACAAAATCCTGATTTCTACAGTTTGTCTATTTCCCCAATAGAGACAAACTCAAGCTATTTGCCTCTACCAAGGAATGGACAAGTTCAAACTGCCAAGGGTTTAATATTTTTAATATTAATATTTAATGTTTGCAAATCAAATATTTTACGATTAACCTGAGCCAGTATTTAGCCTTCTAGCACATCACTGATATGCTTTTCACAGGTAATAATTTAAATAATCCTGACAATGACTTGTTGCCTTTGACAGAATTGTGAATCTAAATGAAACTTGTTCTTTGAAGCTTTAGCTTACTGAGGGTATTGTCTGGATCAAACCTTCTGATTAATTCAGTTTTTTAAAAAACTCCATAAAAAATGATGTCATGTAATTGATAGATAAAAGGTAGATGGTTTTATTTTTAAAAAATTATTTATTTTCATTGGTGCATTTTAATTATACATGATAGTGACACAGGGCTTGGCAGCACATACTTATAATCTCAG
The DNA here is from genome assembly GCF_001458135.2 of Marmota marmota marmota. Taxonomy (NCBI): domain Eukaryota; kingdom Metazoa; phylum Chordata; class Mammalia; order Rodentia; family Sciuridae; genus Marmota; species Marmota marmota. The sequence continues at coordinate 30,285,068 of NW_026000057.1, forward strand.
GGGCCGCAGTGGCTGAGGCAGGAGCTTGAAAGTACACAGCCAGCCTCAGCACGTTAGGAGGCCCTAAGCAATTTAGTGAGACCCTGGGCCAAAAATAAAAAGGGCTGAGGGATGTTGCTCAGTGGTTAACTCCCTTTAGGTTCAATTCCTGGAAACAAATAAATAATAATAATAACAACAACAACAACACGTAATAATAGGAAGTTATCTGACTTTAATGACTTAAGTTTTTAACTATTTTCAGTAGGTTATTTGAGTAGTTAGGTAAATTTTATGTTATATTTTTGATAGCTATACACATAATTTAGTGGTTAAATTATTTTAAAAAAGCATATATCAGTCTTAGTTCTATTTTTCTTCAAGCTCTAGAATATATAAGTTCTGTAAATTGAAACCTGAGCTGAAGTAAATTCATCATTTTCTTTCCAAGTCACTTGCTTAGAGCACAGGATTATTATTCTCTCAAGTCCCTAAATCAAGCAACTCAGATGCATTTCCATCCCTGTCTCATTTATAGTGTCAGTCCAAAAGCATTTATTTTCTTTCAGCCTAAGTGCATTACTGTACCGAAAAGCGAAGGAGGAAGAGGGGAGAAAAAAAAACCTGTCCTAAACTGTGGCTCAGTTTCACTTATACTTTAATGGTGTGGGATTAGGGGGAGTGGGGAGGGGGTGAGGCCTGTTCCCTAATGTGCCACCAGTGTGAACAACTGTGGGTAAGAAGCAGACAGAGATTGTGGTCAGGTCTTCTCTACTTTCAAAAATCAAGACAGGGATTTGGTACAGTGATGGAGGCTGCATTCAACCCCCTTCCCCTGGTCTCTGCAGCCTCTGGCCAGACCCAAGTGGCCAAATGGATCTGGCAGCTCCCCTTGCCCAGGACCCCCAGGACCCCCCACCATCCCCGCTGGCTACTTCTGTTCCCTACTAGAAAGGAGGATGGGGACTAGTGAGCGCTCTGCATCCAGTTCTTCCAGTCTTATTTTGTAATGGATTAAGAGCCAACCTTTGGGGCTGGGCTGGGGCTCAGTGGTAGAGCACTTGCCTTGCACACATGAGGCACTGGGTTCGATCCTCAGCATCACATAAAAATAAATAAATAAAATAAAGATATTGTGTCCATTTACAAATAAAAATATATTTAAAAAAAAAAACGAGCCAAACTTTGAAGATGCCTACACAAAGCAGCCCGTGTTAGATGCTAGAACATCCCAGCTAGCTGGGTTGGATCAGCTGGACAAGAATAACATAGAGCCCTAAGAGAACAGCATAGAAGAACTAGTGGAGGTTTCCTGGTGGTCTTCTCAGCCCCAGATTGGCGGGGGTGGGGGTGGGGTGTGCAGTTAGAAGATTCCTGTTTTGAAGACAGATTCTGAGTAAAGGATGATGATGAGTTTCCAATGATTTTAATTGGTAGTAGGAAGAACAACAGTTGGCATGGCAACTTAAGGTACATAAATGAAAATATCAGCAAAGGTTAAGATGTATATAGATTAAGCTTTCCATGAATTTGCTTGAGATATAAGAATATTTCAAGAGCAGGTCCTTCACCAGAAACAATTTGGAAAGCAAAAGACAGGAAAGGCTGACGTTATGTCAGTTTGTCAGACTTCCTTAAGTTACTTTTAGCCACCAACTACCAAGAAAAGCCCTCTGCCCCTCACAGTTTAAATCACAAGGGTACCACTCTGGCCCTAGACCAAAGATCATCGTGAAGCCCAGAAGCTGGCTAATCCTTCCATGAAACTAATACAACTGTCATTTCCAAACCTAAAGGAAACACTACGGCTGCTTTAGAGATTATCATATTCCTTTAAAAAAAAGAAAAGTGTATATACATACATACACACACACACACACACACACACACACATACACACACAGACAAATTCTGTGTATAAGGACTTATGTTTTTTTAAGCTGTAATTTTTAGCTTCTGGAATTATATGGCCTGTTTCTCTAATAGAAATACAGGGAGCTGTTTAAAAATTTAAAATGTTATGTCACCTCCAGTTAACCTTAAACACACTCTAAAGGAATCTACAAAGTTCCCCTTCTGTGAAAATTCTGTCATCTTGGATTCTAAAAATGGAAGGTGATTCTTCTGCGCTGTTGGTAGCATGTAACTAGTATGCAGTAGGCGCTCCTCTTGAGTTAATTGAGTTTCCACTTCAGTTTTTGTGTTTTCTGTTCCTTGGTGGGTGACTTCCTTCTCCTTACTCATGGAAATCCATGCCCCCCGGTTCTCCACAGTGGGCGGGGCTGCTTTCCAGTCTTCCTCTCTCCTGTGGGTCACCTGTTGAATGGGGACACTAGGCAAGGCACCATGGGGAGACTGAAATAAGGGAAAAATATCTGTGCGGCGACAGGAGGCAAGGCAGGCGTAGTTAGAATGCTCTGCAGTGTGGGCTGGGGGGCCCCAGCAGTGGCCAGAGAAAATGCTCCCTGTGGTGGTATGGAAGATCACTGGAAGCAGAGAAGATAGTCTTGTTTGTCAGTTGAAGTCAGAAATGGTGACATTTGATACAAAAAAAAAAAAAAAAGGAAGAGAAAAAGGAGGACTAAAAAAANCAAAAAAAAAAAAAAAAAAGGACAAAAACCCCCAAGAGTCAAGGAGTATAAGTGGCAAACATGCCACCGAGAAAATAGAAGGAGCCCACAAAGCTTCAGGCCACCCAGTCCCTGGGACCCGTCTGGACCAGTCCCACCTCGCTCTGTGAGGAGCTTCCACCCCATCTTCCCCCTTGTACTTCTATTTTCTTAATGGACTCTTGGACCTTTTTTTCTTTTTAAGCCCTGGATTAATTTCTGTCTTTTACAATTCCCCTTAGGCTAAATAAATAAATAGGCTAAATTCCTATTTCGAGGCCATAAACTTCTGGCTCTTCCTCCTAAAGTGGACCTGATTGAAACTAGCTATGGGGTACGTGAATGGGCAGGGTCTTAGCTCCCTGTCTAGCTCACCTCCAGCTCCTCTGTGGTCTGGGTCCCCCGGAGGCCCTGCCACTGGTGCCTGCCCACTTCTCTGTTTAAAACCAGTTACGCCTGAGGAAAGCAGAAGAGCCATCGTCTAATTCATCTTGATATCAATGATGTAAGAAAATATTACTTGTTAGAGACACACATTGAATTATTTAGGGTTAAAGTAGCCTGATGTCTGTAATTTCAAGCTGTTTATCAAAAGATATGTAGATAAACAAAAACATGGCAAAAAGTTACAAACTATTATAACTAGTCTGGCGTAGTGGGATGCATGCCTCCTACCCCAGCGATTTGGGAGCAGAAGGATTGCAAATTTGAAGCTGACCTCAGCAACTTAGTGAGACCATGTTTCAAGGTAAAAAATAAATGGGCTGGTGATATAGCTCAGTGGTAAACCAGCCCTGGGTCCAATCCCCCATACAAAACAAAAACAACAACAACAACAAAATTATTCTAACTAAACTATGGGGCCTGGGGGTGTAGCTCAATGGTAAAGCATTTGCCAAGCATGAGTGAAGTCCTGGGTTTGATCCTAGGATGGCAAAAAACAAACAACAAAAACCCTCCCTATCTGAAGCATTGGTTTTATTTAAATGTGGGCATTGTTTATTTTACTATTTATACTATTTTCTACTTTCTTGTATATCTAAAATTATTCACAATAAACAGTTAAAATTGCCATAATATATATTCATTATCAAAAACTAAAGGAATAATGCATTAAAAAATATCAACCATGTTCTAGCAACTAAATTATATTGTCCAATTATTTCCAGTTTTGTAAAAATATTTTTCTGTGAACATACACACTCACTGACACACACAGATTGAATTGCAACACTGTGGCAGTACTATGTGCATAATATTGCTCTTGCTTCCTGGTTGTATACTTTTCATTTCCTTCTCTGTCTCAGAGCAGTTGTGGGTTCCCATCTTGGGCCAACCTGCAGCCCTGTGTCAAAGTTTGGATTTTTAAGTTGGTCCAGATTCAAGAGGGCCTGAAATAGATTTGTCAATGAACAATATGGAATATTTGCAGGCATGTGGAATTCCATGGTCATCATGTTTTATTGTGAGATAGATTAATTTTGGGCAGTTGAGCATATAGGTGGCAGTGGTCCAGAGCCAAGAAATCTAATTAGGCAGTTTACAGATTGGTGAATGAGAAACTAGAGTAAAAATTGATCTGGAACAGCAAGGAAGGAACAGGAGCGGAAACCAGTAATTCCATTACGCTAAGAATGATAAGTGATTAACATCCAAACAAAACTGGTTCTGCTTTTGTGTATTTTTTCAAAATGAAATCAAAGATATTTTGAAAACCTTAATGTATCACACAAGAATTTTTAAATTTGTTCTTTGTTTTATCACTATAAATTTCTAGAGCTGCCTGGGTTCCATGTTACTGTTCTATTTTTATTTGCTACTGGTACTTAGTGTTTTGGATTGATTCACCAAATAAAATTGGAGCCATTTTGCAGATGTTAATCCTGAGGTGCTAAGGGGTTTGGCCATCTGTTTCCCTTCTCCTTTTGAGGTGAACCCCTTAGGAACTGAGCAGAAATGTAGGTTATTCATCTTTGTCCTCTCTATCCTGGCCTACCACTTGACAAAGAGCAGATGTTTAAGTGTTGGTTGAATTGCTACAAGTTGAGTCGAAGCCAAGGCCAGAACTCAAGACTCCTGACTCCAGCCCATGAGCTGTCCACCACACCAACCTGGTAATGGATTTGCATTCATCACCCCAGAAGCATTCAGGCCCCTCATGCCAACACTTTTTACTGATGGGATAAACTGACATCAGTTAGAGGTATCATCTGAACCACAGACTAGCGAAGAGGTAACCAGTAAAACAAGGATCTGACTGTATTTTTTACATCCCCCAAGACTCGGACTCTTTCCTGCAGCTGTAGCTTCTTGAAAGTGTCTTTCTCTGTCTCCTGTACTAACCCACAATGGCAGGTTGTCTGGCAACCACAAACCAAAGACAATAAACTCAGAACTAACATTTTATGAAATATAGGGTACAAGAGTAATCACTGAGTAATCACTTAGCAATCATTAAGTGAAGAGTCAACTAGATTTCATTCAAAGCCCCTTCCCCACAAATCCCTGCCAAGAATCTCTGGTTTTGAATCCCTGCCCATCCCATCTAGGCCTTCTCAGATTCTTATTTGTGGAATGTTTTTTCTAGTCCAAACCAGGCATTTCCTGTACCCAACCACCAGGATTCATGATGCTCTTTGGGTCTTGTAGCCATTCCTCCCCTGTGCGTGCTGCTGGGAATTGAGTAGGACCTTTGTTGTGACGAGATGCAATTTCCACTCCTCCTTCAAGTCAGTGGCCATGTCTATCCCTCAGGTCACTCCAAGTCACAGGCTTCTCTGGATGTGCCGACCCATCTCCGGATAGGCTCTATAAGTCTGCCCCTACGCCTACCTACCTGTGGTTCTCTGCCTGCATCTCCAGTTCACTGGGTCTGTATGTGTGTGTCCTAAGTCACTGTTTCTAGTATCGTTGGCTGTTTGCATGAGCCTGTGGGCCTTTATCTGTTTTTGTTTTTATGTCTCTTTCTATCTATCTGTGTACAGTTCTTTGATAATTGTGACTCTGACTCTTTGTGCCACTCTGTGTCTCTGAATCTCTGAGTCTCTATTCTATCTCTATCTCACTGTTTCCATCCCCCAGAACTTCTGGTCTCATTCCTCAGACTCCTTCAAGAACAGGTTTTTCCTGGTCTCTAACTCCCACAGAGTTCTCTTCTCCCTTCCAACAGGGCCCTGACTCCCACCAGAAAACTTGGGACCTGCCTTTAGCTGATGGCTAACATAGTTGGCTTTTGTCATCACTCAAGTCTGTTTTCTAAAGCCAGGGACAGATGGCCTCACCATTTAGCTCTGCTAGTAGCATTTGTAAATGTGGGCATTTACAATAGTGATCTAGAAAGGCACCACTGTGCTGAGTCCATCACAGAAACATCCCTTCTGAAAAGATTGTCCCACATCACACTATGCCTGAATGCAGCCTTATTAGAAAACTTTCCTGATCCTTGGTTCTCTCCGCTTAAACAGGGTCCATCACTCTGATCAGTGGAAAGATAAGCTCACACCTGTGAACATGTGACTTCACATGCTTACAAAGACAATACCATCTTGTCCTGGATATACCTAACTATGAGACCAATCATAGGACCAAAAGCTCTTGAGCTAAATAAAACAGTTCCTTATCCTAAACTCAGGATTTCTCTTGCACAGAGGATCAGGAGCTTTATCTTTCACAAAGTCAAAGTGTCCAGCACCAACTCTATAAAAAAAAAAAAGAAGGTAAATAAAACAGCACCCAGAAAATCCCATGGAATAACTCAAATGCTGAGGTTTTATTAGCCAAGTAAAGATTGCCTGGAGAGGGAGAGCCTGATAGGCTCATCTTGTCTTCTATCACTGTTGTGCTCAGGACTGTGAGACTGAGCTATAGCTTCAGCAAAAACAGGAGACAAATCAATTAGCTATGCCAGCCATGGATTTAGAGAAGTGAATGATGCCTCTATTAGTTTTTGGTCTAGAGAATTCAAAGGGTGTGTCAGTGTCATTCAAAAGTGAGAATAATTTTGAAAATGAAGACTAGAGAAATTTCTCTAAAGATGAGTTCTTTTGTTGGTTCCGGGCCTTCTAGAGACCAGAAGTTTCTGTTCTCGCCTTGGATTGAAATGTAAATCCTCTTTGCAGCTCTCTTGGGACAGAGTCTTGGTTCTATTTCACTTCTTTTTGTCAGGAAGAGGAAGAATATATCATTAAATCTGTGAATAATCTGTAGACACAGCTTACTAAGAAGTTTTATCATCAAAGATGCACAATCTAGGCTGCTTCTCAATCTTGGGACAGCCCACTCTCCCTTGAATATGTATCTACCTTCCTAAATAAATCTGTCTACACCTTAAAAAGAAAAAAAAAAGAAAGAAATGCAATTTTTAAAAATATTTATTTTTCAGTTTTAGGTGGACCCAATATCTTTATTTTATTTTTATGTGGTGATGAGGAACAAATCCAGTGCCTCATACATGCTAGGCGAGCTCTGTAACACTTGAGCCACAACCCCAGCCCAAGAAATGCAATTTATAAATGGAGGCGTGGCTCATATTTTAAATTGCAAGCTTTCTGGCCCACCAGTTCTTGCAGCATTGTCTTGCATTGAGTCCCCAACATGGGCTCGCTGTTTCAACTAGGCATTCTGTTGCCTCAATATACAGTGCATACATGAACCCCCATGTCTTTGCTCATGCCATCCTTCCTCTTAGAATGTCATTTTTTCTTTACTAATCAATTAAATATCCAACCTTCAAGCCCTGGTTCCTGATCTTCTTCCTTCTTGAAGTTTACCCTGGTCATTCCAGCCCTCCATGAGCTCCCCTCCCATACCATTTACTGTCCATATCACTGAAATGGGAGCTATTTGGCAATTTCTGACTATGATCACCTGAAGATCCTTCCCTTTTCCTTTTGATGAGTACCAAAAACCAGTTAGTACTTTGTCTTGCCCCTCTCTCCAGGTACAAACACTGAACTATCAAGTTTATTGAAGTGAACTGAAGTTTTTAGGGCCAAGAATCCTTCACATCTGTACTTCTCCAACTCTAAACTGCATAACAATCACCTGGACCTCAGCAGGTTGAGAGTAGGACCTGATGTGTGTTTCTAGCAAGATCCCAGATGATGTCGATGGGGTCAGTCCACACTTTGAGTCGCAATGCTTTGCAGGGCTTTTCAAACACCATGTGCCAAACAAAAACAAATACTGAGTGCAACCTCTTTGAGGTCTTAGAGTGAGTTTAGTGAGTCACAATGATATTTATTCAAAATGAATAGACATGAAAGTATTCAAGTAAGTTGCATATGGAAGGATCAGTGTTGTTTCCTGCTACTCCGCGTGTGTATATTTGTGAGATATATGTGTTGGTCTATGTAGGGACTGATATAAAATACATTTTATATAGTGGGTCCGAATGAACCCTAATATTATATACAACTAAAAAGAACTAATAAAAATTACTTTTGAAAAATCAAATGGGATAAAAAAAACATTGAAGCTTTCAACATGCTGGAGCAATTTTGCAGAAGGTTCTAGCACAAGGAGGCACTGGAATGAAAGCAGAGAAGTCTACATGGAGGACCAGCTTTCTGGATCTAGTCTGCGGGCTTGCTCTGTGGTTCAGTTTATTTCCTGTACCTTACCAAGAGGCAACTATGAAAATTCTTTAGTGGGTGGGTGTTTCCTAATTTGTTGCTGTATCGTGGAAGGGATAATACCACTATTTCCTTCAAAGTCAACTGCTAGTTTTAATAATTTTATAAACCCAGTAGTAATATTCTTTTGAAGCTTGATTAGTCTCTGTTCTGTGGACTCTTAACCTTGAGACAAATTGTGAAAATGTGTAGGCCTTGGGGGAGAAAAGAAGAATATAACACATTGTTTTTAATAGATTGTTATAAATAGTAATTTCTTGCTCTTTTTACTTCTTCAGGGAAAGTGAGACAAAAATAATTTTTAAGGTTCAGAAAAATGAACCTTTTTTCCCAATGTATAGATAAAGCACCTAGGACAATGTCTGGCATATTCATAATATATGGTATAATTTATAAATCTCATAGTTTTTTCTTATCTGAAAAAGTTAAAAAGTCATGTAAAAAGTTTATAAAAATAAAAACACAGTGTTGGGGCTGGGGTTGTGGCTCAGCAGTAGAGCACTCGTCTAGCACATGTGAGGCACTGGGTTCGATTCTCAGTACCACATAAAAATAAATAAAATAAAGGTATTGTGTCCAACTTCAACTAAAATAAATACATTAATTAATAAAAAAAAGAACACAGTGTTGCATGTGTGAAAATAAGGTTTTCTTTGTAGGCCTTACTAGTAGTTGCCTTAACAGATGAAGACATGGAGGAAGCTACTTGGGTGAAATCACATAGTTTTTAAATTAAAATTGATTGGAGCTGATGGACTAGCTGAGAAAAGACTTGAGGCAAAGGTGTGGGTGAGATTCTCACTGACACGCTATACATTTGTGGTCTAAGGTAGCATACTTTTTACTTGGTATTTCCCAGTAGTAAATTGGTTTGTCATTGATTTAACTCTAAAAACATCGCCCTTCTAAAACCAGTAGAGGAAAAGAACCTACTTGGGAGTTTTAATTAACAGTAGGTTCAGCATGAATCAGTCACACCATGCAGTTGTGAAGAAACTAATGTAATGCAATCTCAGGCTTTTTATGTGTGACCAGCAGCAAGAACAAGAGAGATGCTAACCTTCTCTGTTTTGATTGCCAGCACTTATCTTTAAGATAGAAATTTAAAATACGGAAGATATTCAGAGGAAATAGGTCTTTGGATAATAAGGTCCCTGGATGATAAATGAACTGAAAGTCTGTCATAAAAAGAGTAGATGAAGATGATGGAAAAGAGAAAGATACATTTGAAGTTCTCTCATCTATGTAACTCCAAGAAGTAGCTCTGGGACTGTCTTGAAAGCTGTACATCAGGGGTGGCAATTCAGTGGAGGCAAAAGTTTTCTGTCCCTCAATCATGCAAGAATGGCTAATCTTTCCTCTATAAGTACTGAATCATCCATCATTAGAAATATGTAGGTAAAGATTAAATAAAAGTCTGCAGGGTTTCAAAAATTATCCAAACACTACAAAAATTGAAAAGAATATAGACTAACCTGATGGTTGTAATTTTTTCTGTAATGAGGAATTATATGTGATTTTCATTTACTAAGTTAAACATTTTTAATTGTTTGGTTAAAAAAGAAAATAGAAACAAGCCAGGTGCCATGGTACATGCCTGTAATCCCAGCTACTTGGAGGGGAATTGCAAGTGTCAGACCAGCCTGGGTAGTTTAGCAAGATCCTTAGCAACTTAGCAAGACTCTCTCTCAAAATAAAAACTAGAAAGGGCTGGGGATGTAGCTCAGTGATAAGGCAGGTTCAATTTCCAGTAACAGCAATAACAACAACAATAGTAATAATATAGGAGATAGAAATGTGATTTTTGTAGTCATCAGAAGCAAGTTTACAGTGAAGCCAGTGAAGCTCCAGCTTTGGGTCCTCTCACTTGTGCAGACTCCAGTGATGTGGATAGTAGATGCCAATTCACAATATTTAAGACCAGAAACTGCTGAGTGTGATGGTGCACACTTGTAATCCCAACTGCTTTGGAGGCTGAGGCAGTAGGATCACAAATTCAAAGCCAGCCTCAGCAACTTAGCAAGAACCTCAGCAATTTAGAGAGATCCTGTCTCAGAATAAAAGATAAAAAGTTGTGGGGCTGTGGCTCGGTGGTTAAGTGCCCCTGGGTTCAATCCCTAGTACAAATAATAATAATAATAATAATAATAATAATAATAATAATAATAATGAAAGAAGAGAAGAGATTGGAAACTGTACATAGTCATAAAATGCTCTAGAACTGGGCTGGGGTTGTGGCTCAGTGGTAGAGTGCTTGCCTAGCATGTGTGAGGCACTAGGTTTGATTCTCAGCACTGCATGTAAATAAGTAAGTAAATAAATAAATAAATAAATGGTCCATCGACAACTAAAAATAAATAAATAAATAAAAATGCTCTAGAACTTCACAACTCACCTATGAAAGCAACCTGATAAATGTTCCTCAAGTTACCAACAATCCTAAAAACTTCATACCAATATCACACTGTGAAACTGAAAATAATGTTTTGTACAAGTTAATTCATGAAAATTAAGTTCTTTTTCTCGGATTTGTGTTGTTTGTGGTATTTGTCTGTCCCCCAAATTTTACTTTCACACACAATTTTTCAGTAAACACCTTTGCTCATATTTTCTCCTGCTTACATGTGTTTCATTAAGTGGACACTAGAAGTAGCATCTCTACCTGAGGTTCAGTTATGGGAGATGTGCAAAATTCTCCTCCCAACTATACACTTACTAATAATGGATGATAATATCTATTACCCCCCAAATTTCTCTAATATTTAGTACTGTCTAATCCTTCTCTTTTAGATATCTGGTGGATAAAGAAAAATATCATATTGCAGTTTTAATTTACATTGACTCGATTAGTAGTGAAATTTTATTTCAATTTGTATTTCCCCTTCTATGAAAGGTTTTAATTTTCTCTTCTTTCCATGTATATATTTTAATTTTTACTATATTTTCTTTATAATCAGAAAAAAAGCAATACTTCAAAAATCACTTAATACTTTTCAAAGCCTACTTTATTGTCAGCTCATTCAAGGAACATGGTTTTGATTTTTCTTCCTAGGACATCCCTTGGGTATTTTATTCCTTCTTGCATATAGTTTGCAAAGTACTTTTCTTTTCCTACTGACTAAATTAATGGTTTCTTGAAGCTCTGTCTGGGCTTTTTCATTTTTGCACCCTTATCTGCCTAGCACAATACTTTGCACAAGGATTTGCACAGATGTGAAGCAATTCAAAGATACAGAAGGTTCATTATGGGAACACTACAAATTTAACTTTATTTGTAACTTTTCGTTCTTTATGCACATAGACTCAAACCATCATTACCAAAGGTAAATATATTTCTTAAAAGGACACACTGTGTTATTTAGGTCCATATCCACTTCTCTGGCAGATGTGTTCATCAAAGTGTTCTCAGAAGGGAATATATCACTCCACTAAAAGGGGAAGTTGAGACCTTAGAGGTAGAGCTGTTTGGGGAATGAGAATCCTCATTGCATCATCAATATGGCCATGTGTATTCAGCTTCCTGGAAAGATCCATATTAGGTTTCCCAGGCCCCAGAGTCCATGAAACCAAGATGACAACATTGATTCAAGCAAAGCTGCCACCTGGAAATTAACGCTGTAAGGATTTTCCAAGGTGTCTTTTGCTTTATATTCAAGTGTTTCTTATGGATTTATGGTATATAATTAAACGATTATCACAAAAATTCTTAGTAAAAATTGTCATCAGGCTAAAATTAATATTAGATTTCTGTTCATGCTTTAAACACAGACTACAGATGCTATTGAAAAGACAGAAGTGGTGATACACACCTATAATCCCAGCACCTTAGGAGGCTGAGGAAGGAGGATCACAAATTCAAGACAAGACTCAAAAATTTAGCAGCACCCTGTCTCAAAACATAAAAAGCACTGGGGGTACAGCTCAGTGATAGAGCCTCCCTGGGTTCAATCTTCAATCTTCAGCAGCACAAACACACAAACACACAACCCACAACACACACACACACACACACAACCCACAACACACACACAAAGAGAAAAGAAAAAAAAAGAAAAAAATTCAACGAAATGTGCAAATCTTTTATGTTTTAAAATTTTGTGAATCAATGTTATTTCAAATAAGTAATCTACTGGCTTCAATTAAATCTTATGGTGAAATGTTCATTCTGAGGTTAATTATTGGCAAAATATACTTTAAAAAACTTTTGACCTTGCAGAGATTTTATGTACCAAGAAGAATTATCATTTTGGTTTTAGTTGAACTTGAAGCTTGTTATAGCTTCCCTTGTAATCCTTTCAGCTGTGCTTTGAAAGCATTTTATAGTGAACAGATTTGAACTTGTCTGGGAATCAGTTCAATGAGTGAGATTTCTCTGGGAAAATTACTCAGTGGGTTTTCTTATAAATGCCATTGCTATCAGCTAACAAATACATTTCTTAAACTGAATAAAAGCACCTCTGTCCAAAAGAGGAAATAGGCTAAAGAAACATGTATTAGGAAATGTAGGTTTAAGAAACAGATATCTTGAACATCTATGTAGAAACTTCCTTCCACAGATGTACTTTATTCTTTATCACTAATGCTAAAATTTCATGCCACAGGAACATCATAGCCTGTGTGGCTCATGACAAGGTCTCTCACTGCCAGAAGAAAGTTCTTGCATGCTCTACACACCTCTTCAATAGCACTTAGTTCATCATGTTGACATGACCCGTCTAATTGTCCATCTCTCCTTCACTGCCTTGGATTGTGGGTCCTTTGCCTCTGTTATCTTCAACTATCTGTTATCTCGATTAAATGGAGAGGAATAAAAAAATATATTTGAACAAAAATAAAATCGTATCACAGAGGGTTCATTGCAAGTTATGACTTTGTGATTTTCAATGGCTTTATGACAGTAACTAACCTTCTGAGTCTTGCTGTTTGCTTGTCTCAGTCACTCCACCTGTGTGGACATGTGCAGTTCTCACAATTGGCCTAAGAGTTCCAACTATTAGTTATCCTACTTTGGACATGAGGAAACTGAGGCTCATATTGGTAAAGTAACATGCCCAAGATCTTGCTGCCAGTAATAGATATTACCTGGCTTGGGACCTGGGCAATGAGATTTCAGGAGCCACAATTCCAATTGCCACACTGGACTTTCATTACAATGTCCTTAAAAAATCATGAGAAAGTCCTGTCATTAGTAGAACATTAGGAGAAAAGAACAAAATGTCCAGCAGTGTCCTAGAATGGCCTTATTCCCATAGAGTTAGGAGTGGGGGGACAGATCTGAATGCCAACTAGAGGCATAGAATACATCGTAGTAGGAAACCCAGGAAAATGATTAGCATTTGTATCTTCTGGAGAAAGAAACAGGGGGACTGCATCTTAAGACTGAAAAAAAAAAGACTTTATTTTCACCATGCCTTGTTTTGAATTATTTGGGTTTTTTTCTTTTATCATAGATATATGGTATTACCATTTCTAAAATACAAAGATCAGTTAAAACACACACAGAGAGAGAGAGAGAGAGAGAGAGAGAGAGAGAGAGGTATATGAATGTGAATCTCCTTGGGACTTTCCCATCTCTTCAGGTATTTGTCAGTATGACACAATATTTGATGAGCCTGCACTCACTATAAAACACCAGAATTCTTTACAACTGGCTTCATTTCACTCAAGACAGTGGACTATAGTTCAATAGCTTAGTGGCTTTTCCATGAAACAGTTTCATACTTGACAAAAGAGAGAGTAAGAGGCAGAGACCAAAAATAAAGAAAGAAAATTAGTCAAAGTCTATTTTTATGGCTGTTTTGGATTGGACTTTTTAAAAATTTCTATTCTTAAATCAACACTCTCTATTATTTTGATAAGACTGCCTTATGAAATACCACAAACTCAACGGTTTACCCAACACTAGACTTTCATCTCACATTTCTGGAGAAATTTAAAACCAGAGTGACAATAGGATTGTTCCTTCTGAAGCCCATGAAGCTGTCTCCTAAGTTTCTCTTTCTATAAGAGGACACCAGTCACATTGGGTTAAGGCTCCCTTTAATGTCCTCATTTTAACTAGATTAATACTTATCTCCAAATAATTTTGTATTCTGAAGTACTGGAGGTTAGGGTTTCAATATGTGAATATTTAGGACACAATTCAACCCATAGCACGCTGCTTTAAGCCAACTCTCTGTTCCCTGCTTCAGCCTTGTTCTGATTGGGCTGAGAGCTTGGTCTCTGGCCTACCTATGATGGGAAGCATATTTGTAAGGAATCTTGAGAGGGAAGCCCAGTGAAGAAGTCATCCTTTGGTTTTCTGAGTGAAAGTGCTGTTTTCTTTTTTCTAGGTGGTATCATGGCAACCTCTCACGTCATGCAGCTGAGGCTCTTCTTCTCTCCAATGGATGGGATGGTAGCTACCTTCTGAGAGACAGCAATGAGCAAACTGGACTGTACTCTCTCTCCGTGAGGTAGGGTGCTTAAGGACTCTTGAGTTTGGCGTGGTCCCATCTGTCATTTGATGGCTTTCTTGTCACTCAAATTGCCAAATAACAAAATTCCCTGATTCCTTTTGGGCCACCAGGTGAGATTTCAAACTCTGAATGGTGAGACAATTGAAAAAAAGAAAATCCTGCTTCATCTGGCAGGAAAAGGATGTCAGAGCTGGAGGAGACTTTGGAAATTATTTAATCTCAACCTCTCACGTGGCTGGTGAAGAACAAGAAACCCAAAATGGTGGAGTGTCTGGCATCCAATAAATCAATGACAGAAAGAGCACCACAATCGAAATCCCTGAGTCCAGGCCTAGTGTCCTTTTCACTATTTCTTGCTTCCCCTGGAAAATCAGAATTTGTGACTATACAATGTCCATAGCCACAAACTCAAGTGGGCAATATGCAACTTTAAAATGTTTCCTACAAATGGGCTCACTTTCTTTCTTGAGGCTCCATTTTCCCCAAATGGTTCAGTCTTTTCAGGATGTCTCTTCCCCACCTTCTTCTTCCTGGCTGGCTTCCCAGATCAAAGAGGCTGACCCAGCTCGTGGTAATCAGGAGGGGTGGCTGGTTCCCATCAGCCTCTACACTTGTTTCTGCTGACATACAGCAAGTCCTTCTTGGGCTCTTGGGCGGGTTTCCATATCTCCATAGGTTAGACTAGAATGTGAGGTCCCCACAAATTTCCCTCATCCACTCACCCCTGATCTCAAACTGCCCAAGAGTTTGTGTGACTGTCTGATGGCAGCGCCATGCACCCTTGGAAGAAAGTCACAGGTTCCCTTCACAGTGAAGTCCTCCAAGCAAATCCAGCATGGGAAGGTTTTGTTTCTCTCCTGCTCTATCTACATGGCCCATGCCTCCTTGTTCCTAACTCAGTAGCAGTGTCTGTACTCACTTCTGCTGTTGAATCCTCCTTTGTGTCTAGTTCAGTCATAGCTCCTGTTTGTTCTTGTTTCTTGTGTTTAATCTCTCTCTCTGATAGGGGGACATGACTGGTCACAAAAATATTTCCCTAAATAACTAATGACAAGTTATTTATGCGCTTAAAAGCCCATGATTAACATATTTGCTTATCTGCTCTCTAGGCTTAAGGCTTCTGTATTTGTTTTCTATGCTACAAATGAATTTCCAAAATACTTAATGGCTTAAAACAAAATAAACGAATCTCTCACAATTCCTGTACTTTAGAAGTTCAGAAACAGTGTGGTGGGATTCTCCAGAAGTTCAGAGTCCTTTATAGCCAGGTAGCTATAAAGGTGTTGGATGAGGATGCGGCTCCTCATTTCCTCCTTCCCTCCTTCTTTCTCATTCATGTCTTTGTTCCCATTTTCCTTTTAACTGTCAACCAGAGACCAATGTCAACTCCTCGAGGCGGCCACAGTTCCATGCCATATGGCCATCGTGGGCTGTTCACAGCAAGGTTATTGCTGTCTTCCAGTCCAGCCAAGGCACATCTCTCTGGTTTCTTCTTTTATGAACAGAGAAAATAATTCATTTTACAGAGATCATGAGATTAGTAAGGGTTACCCAGGTAATCTTCCCATCTTAAGGTCAACTACTTTGAGAACTTAATGACCTGCAAAGGTCCTTTGTAATCACATCTAGAGTAGCTTTTGATTGGATAAATTGGAACAAGATGTCTGGGTTCCAGGGGCTTGGCATTGAGGCCATCTTATCAGGCTTCCTGTCACAACTTGCATTCCCCAGTAGTGAATCTGAGGTCTACTTGAAGAGGATGGGAGCATAGGCAGAGCACAACAGACTCATTAGAGAGTCAAACAGAAAAAAGCACGATCATTAATACTTCTCATGCTACCTTGTCACATTTTGCTTATAAATTTTCTAAATAACATGGATGGGAAAATTATGAAACCAAAAATGGAATTCCACTCAGGTGGCAGCAAGATTCTGATTGTCAACCACGTTAAAAGTTCATCAGATGGTTAGGCTGCTGATGCTTTATTGAATGGATCCTCCCCAAATCTCAAAACACACGTGGAATTATTGGATCAAAGAATATTAACGTTCCACTTATGTGTGTCTCATTTGAACAATGAGATCATAAGCTTCTTCTGCACAGATAGCATGTATATATTTCATCTTCATGAAAAATTACAAATAAATCACTGGGGGGAGACCCAGCGATCTTGGTTTTAACCTGAAGGTGATCACCTGCAGGTGATCCCAAGGTTTTAACCTGCAGGTAATCACCTGCAGGTGATCCCAAGGCACACTAAAGCTGGAGTGTGGGCATAGGCCCCATGGAGAGGAATAGTGGGAGATGAAGCTAGAAAGATAGAATTGGATCAATTAAAGTGGGGAGAGATATATATTACTTAATGTTCTACCTCATTTCAAAAATGAAGTAGAAAATAAAAATGTAGGAAATTGGATATTTTACTCAATAGGCAATGAAACAGACAAGAAAAGAAAAGGGCTGGGCTCAAATAACTGAGTGACAGAAGCAGAATTCTGACTGATCCCAGACAAGGAAGAGAGGAAGACCAAAGACGTAAAAGAAAGTGATGACAAGGTTAAGTGCCATTTCTATCATCTCTATTCCCTGCTCTTCTTAAACTCATGTCCCTTAGAGGATTAATTTTCAAAGCCTTTCAGTAAGACCTAGAGAGGTAGGGAGAAGTGTCTCTTGTCTTTCAGTAGAGTAAAAAGTGCCAAAAGCAATTAGTGATGGTCTTTAAAACTGGCAAAGATCTCAATGATTGCATTTTTAAGAACTGTATATTCAGTTATTAAAAAAGTTAACGGTGATGCTAATACCCAAGACTATGCTTGCCTTCAAAAAAGATATTCATTTGTTAAATAACATTAAGCACTTCTTTTTTCCTTTCAGAGCCAAAGACTCTGTCAAACACTTTCATGTTGAATATACTGGATATTCATTTAAATTTGGCTTTAATGAATACTCATCTTTAAAGGACTTTGTCAAGCATTTCGCAAATCAGCCTTTGATTGGAAGTGAGACAGGTAAGCTGTCTAAGTCCATTTTCTGTTGCTATAACTGAATGCCTGGGGCTGGATGATTTGTAAAAAAAAAAAAAATGTTTAGTGTATGGTCCTAAAAATCTAAGAACATGGCGTCAATTTTGACTTGGCTCTAGTAACTTCATGCTAGGTCATGACACAGTAGAGAGCATCACATGGTGAGAGTCAGAGAGGCTGAGAGGCCTAGCCAAATCAGTTTTTATAAACAAACCTATTCTTGAGATAATCTATTAACCCATTAATTCATTAGTCCATTAATCATAAGAATGGGTTAATACATTCGTGAGGGCAGAATCCTAATCACCTTTTAAGAGATCCTATCTTGTCCCACCTCTTAATATCATAATGGGAGGCTGGGGATATAGCTCAATTGGTAGAGTGCTTGCCTTGCATGCATAAGGCCCTGGGTTCAATCCCCAGCACCACACACACACACACACACACACACACACAAATTCTTTCATATCATAATTAAATTTCAACGTAAGTTTCAGGGCAGACAAACCATATCCAAACCATAGCATAAATATTTGAAATATTATTTGAAGATGAAAAAGCAAACTATAGTACACACCATCCTGGTACTGGAATTATCCAACTTGTGTGTCTAGATTATTTAAAGAAGGTAAATAAAAGTCCACTTCTGTATCTGTGACATAGAATCACAATTTCATTGGCCTCAATGGTGATAAATCTCAGTTAAATCAAAGTCTGGGAAATTCCCAGAAGCTACAGCACAAGAGGAACTCTAAAGTTAATTAAGGCCTACTGCCATGAGCTTTTTAGTACTTGTTTTCTTGGTAAACTTGTCAGTGGGCTTTCTGCTGATTTCTGTGTTGGGGGGAGGTGATGCCATCATTAGCTTCTTCCTTTTCTGCTATTTATGTGGCCTGGAGAGACCCTGATATGAATCATACCGTGTCTAGTACACATGAAAACCACAATGGAAACCTCAAAATGGTTGCTTTGCTTTATACCAACATCACCAGGTTTATAATAAAACGTTCTCATCTGCAAAGTGGAAACTCTAATCTTCTTCTTCTTCTTCTTCTTCTTCTTTTCCTGGTATAAATTCTCCCAGTTCACCCTGAAAGTTACTTCACCATTTAACCTGCAGTTATTCTCACAAATGGCAAGGAGGGCTGTTTATTACCTGCTTACCTTGAGCTTGGCAAGCATTTCGGTGTCTCCAAACTCTTCACTCCTCTTGTTTTAAACTCTTGTCCAAATCTACATTTGATTTTTTTTTCTTTAGTCCTTGGTCACTGGGAATAGAGAGGAGATTTTTGAAGCTAGGGCTTTGTTAGGATTACCTCTAATTTTGTCCTTATCTCTGTCGGCCAGGTCCTGGTCCAATGCAGAGTGTTTGGGTGAATGAATAAATGAATGAGTGGATGATTGTGAGTGGGACCTCCACAGCTTTCAAAGCCAATGGTATTTTTCTGCCTTCTCTTCTTTCTAAGCAAAGTCAGCTCCCTTCTTTTAAACTCTGTCTTTATGCTCTATTTTCAATTCCTTTCATCATTCTATCTGTTCCTTCCCGGACCTTCTCCCAATCAGTAGGAAAAGTCCATATTCTGCATGCTGGCAGATTTCAAAGCAGTTTGAGATCAAAGTGAATGCAGTGCATTCTGGTTAGACCTTTCAGACACTGCTGCAGTCACCAGGCAAGAAGATCACCTGAGCCTGCTCCAAAGCAAAGGCACCTTGTCCCTGGATTGGGGACAACGTTCAGCTTCCCTGTAAATACATTATTCTGACTAAAGAAGCCTTGTGACTAATGCATTAGGGATTGTAATGATTTATAATCCTGGCTCCTAGAGTAGATTCTATAAAATCTGCTGTACATTATTATTACTAGAGTTACTATTTTTTTTATTACAGTAAAACTCAGAAAACTATGATTGTTACCCTCTCCTTGCCTTTCCTCTGTTGTATTCATTATCCAGTGAAGAATTTGCTATTTGAACCCTTGCTTCAGGCCCCTTGTGTTGATGGATATGTACTCACTCCCTGGCTTCAAGCCCTTAAATTAGATTTGGCTAATTCTATTCCCCTTATCTGTCCCAGCCAGATGAAGGCCAAGCCACCGAAGCTGGAAACCAGAGGCCAAACCCATGACAGAGGAGTGTTCCAATCTTTCCCCTCTGAGAATAATAGGCCTCAGGAAACAAGATAACGTGCTGAAGTCACCATGAGTCTTAAGCCCAGCAGGTCCTCAGAAGTCACAGAGTCACTACTGTGGCCTACAAAAAGTGGTGGATGGAAACTAGGATGCCACCTTCTAAAAATAGGCCTTTTCTTACTCATTTAAGAATTGGCTTCCGGCATTAGCTCCCTGTGATCAGGAGACACCAAACTGAGGATTTCTGTGTTCCCATCACACAAAGTACAAATCCTTAGGACTGGGAATGTAGCTCAGTGTTGGAGTGCTTGTCTAGCACGCCTGAGACCCTGGACTTAATCAATCCCCAGCACTGGAGAAAGAAAAAGAAAAGAAGAGCAAACTCTCAAATCCTTTATGTTAGATTCAGATCTTCAGGGAACACATTTGTCCACACAATGAACAAGGCCCTGGCAGGGCTTTCACATTCAGATTCCCAGAATGAGTAGGACTAAGATCTGATGTGGCCAGCCACTACTGTCAGCCAGTCCCAGACCCAGTCTCACGCTGCAGGGCCTAGAGAGTGAGTTTATTAAGGTGAACTTTTGTCGACTGGCATTACCTCTGAAGGCAAGAGAGGGAGTGTCCAAATAACCAAAGGCTTACATTTTTTTCTGAGTTATATACCGTATCTTCAGCAGATTGAAACCAAAGGTACTTGACTGTGTCTTAAGAAAATCTTTACCCTCAAGGTATATGAAAGTGTGGACCTAAAAAGGTGAATGTTATTTTAAAATATTTTTTTCTTCTTCTACTGCTATTCACTACTCTTTAAACTCTCTGGGTATGTTTCCTAATCTAAAGAACAAGGGATTCCTATACAAGATCGGAGGGACCTGTGCCAGTTTTCTTTAAAAAAAAAATATATATATTTTTTAATTATGGACGGACACAATAACTTTATTTTATTTTATGTGGTGCTGAGGATCGAACCCAGTGTCAGTTTTAAGAATTCCATTATTGCTGGGCGTGGTACTGGGGAAAGCCTGTAATCCCAGCAACTTGAGAGGCTGAAGCAGGAGCAAAATTCAAGGCCAGCCTCAGCAATTTATCGAGGCCCAAAGCAACTTTGTGAGACTCTGTCTCAAAATGTAAAAAAATAAAAATAAAAGTAACTGGGGTTGTGACACAGTGGTTAAGCACCCCTGAGTTAAATCCTCTGTAACAAAAAAAAAAAAAGATTTTTTTTATTATTGTAATTTCCCCTTTCCCTTGTTATAATCTGCATTTAATCTTTCTACTCTCCATTGAAGTTTAAGTTCACTCTAATTTCTCCTACGAAGACCCATAAACATTGTCATGATACATCCGATTCTCAAAACCCAATAATTTCCCAAATACATAACAGAGATAATGCAATGTACTCACTTACTATGATCTGCCAATGGCCCTTTTATCTTCCAACATATTTTGCAATTCATTTTTTAAAATATCTTACTTTTTGCATTAGTATGTAAGCTCTACGAGGAGAGGGATTTTTTTTAATCATGAATGCTTCCTGATGTAGCCCAGACTGGCAGGAATCTCTACTCATCATTCCCACAGTAGGTCACATTGAGCACCATTCTCAATGCATAACAGTTTGCCTGGTGACACCGTAACTAGCAAATGCCTGACAATTTTAACTTCCAAAATTGATACAAAGCATAATTTGAAAGGGTGTTTTGTGTTGTATATATATTCAATAATGATAAAATTCAGAATTTGTCTTTCATTTGTAATAGCAGGATATTGTGTAAAACATATTCATATTTGTCCATGACTTCAACCTCAACTCAATAGCCTCTGATATTTGAGAAATATTTTATTATTTAAATATCTTTGATCTGTTACTAATGTTCACTGTATCTTCTTGTAATTAGCCAAATTTCATGTATATATTCTTAAGAATACAGACAGCGCTTACCTTTCTACTTAAAAGTCTAAATATTATTAGAAAAAAATTGGCTTTCATTCATACATTCAATACTTTTTATGTGATGTGATCATGTACAATTTATTACAGTGCGTGGTGACTTTAATCATGAAATCCACGTGAAAAACACAGTCAAGTGCTGTGTTTGTGCTTACCACTTATTTATGTATTTGTGTATTTTTGTATTCATTTTGTGCTTACTCTTTATAATACTTGGTTCTTGGTTTTAAAGATCCTATCTTGTTCTTTTGAAAATGTCAAATTTCCACTTCACTTTTTTGTTTTGATATGGGGATCCCCAACCTTTTGATTACAGCCACAGCTATTCTTATTCTGTGAGATCAGCCATCTTACCCAAGTGGCATTTTAAAATAATGAAGTCAAAATTAAATTTAATTAAAATATTGCATGATACTTCTGAAAATAACTAAATTTACAGGATTTTAGAATAGGAAGGGAGTTTGGAACCATTTGATTTCTCTTTTACAAAGGAAACTGAGGCCTGATGGAAATGTTAAAGCAAAACCTCACATCTCTTTCCTCAAGCTGCCTCCTAAAGAATCTATTGTTTTTAATCTTTGACTTATACATGGGAATTCTTGACCACAACACAGTATACCACTTATCATACCATAAAGATTTCATGCTGACTGCACCTGAACTGAGAATAATTATGGCATAATAAGTGAACACATGAATTCCCAGTTCAACTCCCGCCTCTGCTACTTGCCAACTATGTGTCCCCAAGCAAGTTACATAACCTCTCTGACCTTTGGTTGTCATCACCTTATAAAATTGAGCTGATGGTACCAGGTGTGATAGTGCACACCTATAATCCCAGCCGCTCAGGAGGCTGAGGCAGGAGGATCACAAGATCAAGGCCAGCTCAGCAATTTAGTGAGGCCCTAAACAACTTAGTGAGACCCTGTCTCTACATAAAAAATAAAAAGGGCTGGGTTGGGGCTCAGTGGTAAAGCACCTCTGGGTTCAATCCTCAGTACCTCTTCCAAAAAAAAAAAATTGAGCTGGTGGTAATTGTTCATACTACCATATCTTGTGAAGACTGAATATAGACACACAAAAACATATAAAATATGTAAAATATATAGAATAATTTTTGGCATAACATAAATATTCCAACATTATGTCTGGCATTTAATAAAGCCCTTTACTGGTTGTTAATTCCATCAGATTCTAGGCAAGAGCTGTAAATTCTTTGGTATATCATGAAGTGTTCATTTAGGGACAAATTAATTGAGGTTTATCAAATGTTCATAATGTCCTCAGACTTTAATCCAGTTCCTTGTGGGTTCCTATGAATGGTACAAACAAGGGCCCACTCTAATAACAGTGACCTGACTTGACTTGGATATTTGAACATAATCTTCTCCTGCCCTAGGTAACTGCTCTACTTCCCCTCTCTCAGTGTATTTCTCCCAGTGAGACTGAAAATTGAATGTTAAAGCCCATTCAGATATAAATGAATGTGGGATAAAGTCCATTTGTAGAGCAGGTAGCAAAGAAGGAAGGAAGAGGGTCTTAGCCTGGAGGTGGAGCATGCCTCTAATCCCAGCTGCTCAGGAGCTCAAAGCCAGCCTCAGCAATTCAGTGAGGCCCTAAGCAATTTAGCAAGACCCTGTCTCAAAATAAAAAATAAATTTAAATAAGGGTCTGGATATGTGGCTTGATGGTCAAGGGCCCCTGGGCTCAACCCCAGTATCAAAAAAGAAAAAGAAAAAAAGAAAGGAAGGAAAGAAAACAAGGGCCTTGAATATTGATGTACGCCTGGGCCAAGAGACCCACTGCCAATTGGCAGGAGAAGACAGAACCCATCATGCCATTTGCAGCACTTGTTTTCTGAACCTGAAGGCAGTAATAAAAAAAACATGGGTGTATGTGATCACATTTTAATTTTGTTCAGCAAATATTTTATTGAATGCCAGCCATAAGATGGGCATTGTTAGCCACTGATTTATAGAGAGAGATGAATTGATATCATTTTTGTCCTCCAACACCTCAAGAGTCCAGCTGAGGAATGTAATGACTAAGTACCAACTTGATGGTATAAAGGAAATACTTAAAAGTTTCCCTTCAGGAGTTCTGTGCCCTCTGCGCTGCACTCTATTTCAGATACCAAAATAATGCCCGAGGCTTGAGGCTGTTCTTGTCTTTTCCTGGCTCCCTGCTGGTACACAAGATAGGAGTCCTTGAATGCTGTCTCATATTGTTGCACACAGAGTTATTGATGCACCTCTTACACATCACTGTGTTATCATTCAGCCAGAGCAAGCTAGAATGTCTGCCCCCATCCAGCTCTGCTCATCTCAAAAATGAACCTCTGCAGAGCATGTCTGAAACCTAGTTTCATGTCAAGGGCAGGAAACAACAGTCCCCTTCATGCAGCTCAGAAACTGAAGTGAAACTTGCAGCCAAGTTTCCAAGGCCTGTGGTTGCTGATCTTCCTCCACCACCCCCTGCCTCCCGTTGCTTTTTATCTCTATCTTCCAACCAAGTTCTGGGTTCTTTTGGTCTAAATATGACCAACCCAGAGTTCTTCTGTTGGAGCCAAGGCACTATCTTGGACCTTGAGGGGGAGATTATGAGTCCGTGGTGGCTACATTAGATAAGTTTCTTTTGATTGCAAACACAAAAACTAACTCTAGCTAAGTGAATTAAAGAAAATATATAGTGTAGGGGGAGCAGAGTACAGAGAGAAGATTGGAAATTTTTTTTAGAAAGATACTAATATGTCCTCCCAGAATTAAAGGGCAAGTTGAACAACCAAGAGGCAGGAATCATCTCATCAGTTGTGATGGCAACTCTGAGGTTTCCAGTGAGTTGGAAAGCCTGTCTCTGTCTAGCCCCTGCTCATCTCCAAAATGTACCTCCGCAGAACGTTACTGAAACCAGGTTTCATGTCAAAGGCAGGAAACAACAGTCTACTTCATGCTTTTCACACACTGAAATTGGTGGCCTTCCTTCCAGGGAAGGAAGTAAGGGGACACACAGGAAGTAAACCTAATGAGTGTGGCCCAGATTGCATGTTTGTGGGCGAGGGGCCATTGCCCGGTGGTTCTGTAGGGCTGGGGGGACTCTATCTCTGTAGAGTGGAATGGGAAAGTCTCTATAGAAAGGGAGTCATCCGAAGCCTAGCAGCCAGGCCAAGATGTCTATATATTTGTTCTTCCTTGGACAAGAATGTTCAACTAAAGTTCTGTCTTCTTTGACACCAGACTTTTATTTATGGAAGGTACCATTTTATAAGTAGTTTGTCATTTTCTTCCTTCCACAATTGAATCTAGCCTCATGCATGGTTTTACTAGTTAAAAAAATCAACCTACAGTTAATTCCACTCTTCTAGTTGACTCAATACTACCTCCCTGAATCAGCTTTTGTTGGGTTAAACTTTGGAGGAGGTTTCCAAAATAGAATTTCCCTTCCAATGGAGATTTTAAAGAGTCATGTCTAAAGTTGTCCTGTTCTTGGCATAGCCCAGGGGAGCTGTGGGCCTGGGAGGCTCATTCACCCCAGGCTTTTCCCTGACTTAAGTCTGAACTACTGTAGCATTCATTCATCCATTCCCTCGCTCATCAGGCCTTCACTGCGTCAGAAACTCTGAAGCATGGAGGTATAAAGAAGAATTTGACACCACAGCAGCTCTGAAGGGGTCCAGAGAACTTTGAAATGAAATAGGAAATGCAGTGACTTTCTAATATCAAGTGGTTGAGGTCCTGCAGGTTCAGGCAACTACCCCAGCCCAGAGACCTTCATACTGCAGACACCTGGTTCCTATGGTTCTCCTCTCTCCCAGAGACTAAGCTTGGGGTCCACCAGATAATGGCCATCCAAACACATGCAAACACTTCTCCCCTGACCTGTGAATATGGTATGCCACGTGGCAAGAGAGAATTAAGTTTATAGGTTGAATAAAGACTGCTCGTCAGAAAATTCTGAGATGATATTATCCTGGATTATGCAGATGGGGCCATTGTAATCACAAGAATTGCTGTAAGTAAAAGAGTCGGGCAGAAGAGGAAGAACCAGAGAGATGGCGACATGAGGAGGATCTGACCTCCTGTTGCTGGCTTTGAAGATGGAAGAAAGGTCAAAAAAAGATATCCTTTAGACTAGAAGCTAGAAAATACCAGGGAACAGCTTCTCCCCTAGAGCTTCAGAAGGAAGGCAGCCTTGCCAATACCTTGATTTCAGACTAATGAGATCCATGTCAGATTCCTGTCCCCCAGAACTGTCAGATAATAAATGTTTTGAACCAATCAGTGTAATGATTCCCTACAGAAATAATAGGAATGCAGGTAAGAGTATGCAAAGGGTGTTTCTGGTAATATCCATCAGGTATATCTTTCTATTTTCACTTAAAGCATTGTTTCAATATTAAGTATATGGAATAGGGTGAAATTTTGGCATTAACTTTGAAGATAGGACAAGAACTCAAACTATTTTGTGGAGTTCTCGATACCAAAGTAGAATGCTATCTACCATTTTTATAATTGTCCACAATCACTTCTTTACCTGGTGTGAAGAAAGTGTGACTGCTCTTATAGTCAGAGATAGAATGAAAGCTTAGAACAGTCATCCAAGGTCAACGGGACAGCGTAGTAGTGGTGGCAATCCAGCCCTGTGCTCTGCCTCTGCATCCAGGGCTCTTTTTGCCGCTGAAGGCAATTCTCTGGGGTAGGATTTCAGCAGCCCTCCCCAAGTTCAGCACACAACAGCAATGGTATCCGTGTTTGCGTGGCCCCTGGACCTGCTCAACGGCTGCTCTTGATTTAGGTGTTGCTTTCATTCTGACTGTGAAACTGTAACTGGCCCCTTCTCCTTATATGACTAGATGTGTTCCCATGGAAGGGTCACATTGACAAAAGAGAGCACAGACAATGTGCAAGAACAGGACTGGGGCCTCTGATAACGGGGCAAGCCATTTTTCATTATGATCCCAATGCAACTGACCTGAATGGGAGGCACAAAGAGGAGGGGCCACCGCCTTCGTTCTCTGAGACTGAGATCAGGGACTTCTTTTTCGGCTTTTCTCAACATGTCTTTTCATTTCATGGCAGCACATTGTGTGGGCCCCAGGTATCAGAAGCCACAGTTCTGTTTTTTGTAATCAGATGTTGTATGTATTCAAGCATTGTAAAAAAAAAAAATTATATAGATTCATCATTAACATTAGGTTTTGTATTTTTTTTAACCACAAAGGAAGCATTTTTTTTCTTTTCTCATTGTCCTCTTGTACCCAAATTTAGTGTTTTGTCCATATATTCTGTTTTTAGCCTTTCTTTCTTTGCAGTACTGGGGATTAAACCCAGGTGCGCTTTACCACTGAGCTATATCCCCAGACCTTTTTATATTTTTATTTTGAGACAGGATTTTGCTAAGTTGCTAAGGAACTCCTCAAACTTGTAATTCTCCTGCCTCAGCCTCTGAGTTGCTGGGATTACAAGTGCGTGCCATGGTGCCCAGCTATTTTATATAATCTTTCAAATCATCTCTTCAAAGATGGCCACTGCTGGAAAATATCACCTCTCCCAATCCCACCCTTTTCACCCTCTGTCCCTTTACCCTGTTCTATTCATTTTTCCACAACACCTCTCACACATGACATTTTTTTTTCCATTCTTTTTCTGGTTCCCCTCCTAGAATATAAGCTCTAAAACAGCAGGTGCCTCACGTTTGCTGTTATCTCCCAGGTGCCTAGTCGGTGCAGGGTAGAGCAGGGCTTCATGAATATGTGTTGATGAATTACCGAATTCTTTACACCTCCTCTGTCTAGTGCCATCCTCGACCTGCTGTAGAAAAGACCTTAGTGAAATAAAAAGCAAGAAGCCATAGCAAGGGAGGAAAGTCCATTTCGTTCACAATTTTTTGTAGTCAACGTTTCTAGTTTCTGATGGACTCATTGATCAGGGGAAGGAGGCAGCAGGGGAAATATCAAAGTGTTAAGTCAGAAGTGTTCGAAGCTTCTGTACAAAGTTCCCAAGACTCAAGGTCTGGCCCCTGGGCTGAGCCTATTTAGTGCCTGGCCCTTCCTCCAGACGCAGTAGAGGCAGTCACAGGTGAGCACCAGCTGACTGGTGTTCTGTTCCCTTAAGCAAAGCAAAGGTTTCGTTCAGTTAATTGACCGAGTGGTAGAAGAAAGTGAGGAGAGGGCTGTTGAGTCCCCTTTTTTGAGATCCACTGATTTGTTACAAGTTTGTTCTGAAACTGCTAGATCCTCCTGTACCCCAGGGCATTTGTTTATTTGTTTTCCTGGTTTCATAAACCCCACCTGGAAGTCTTCCAGTTACTGCTTAAGGGATCAATGGTATCTCCTCTTTGAGAGCCTCCTGAATACTTCTCGTGAGGTTCTTAGGAGCTCTCAACATGCTTGGCCTATGTTGCTTCCACCGGTCTCACCACCCTCCTAGTTTAAATGACTATATCCATTACTAGTTCAGAGCTCTAGGAGGCCAAAAATCATCTCTACCATGCTTGCTGTCTCAGTGTCCAGCTCAAGTGTCTGGCATGCAGTAGTTATTCCACGAATGTTGAGAAAAATGAATAACTGAACACAAGAGAAAATGAGCAACTTTACAATCCAGTCATGGGCATCCAGTTAGCATTTTGGATCTTCCTTCTGGGCCTATCATTTGATGATACATACATATTTTTTTGTCCTTATTCAGGCACTCTGATCGTTCTGAAACATCCTTATCCAAGAGTAGTGGAAGAACCTTCCATTTATGAATCTGTCAGGGTTCACACAGCAATGCAGACAGGAAGAACAGAAAGTGACCTCGTGCCCACTGCACCTTCCGTAAGTAACATCAGTCTAACCACGAGCTCTTTCATTGTTTGGAAGTCAGTAAGAGTTGTAAGAGCAGTAAAAGTTGAAGTTTTATTCACATAAAAATTCTAGCTTGGGATATAAGACTTGGGAATGAATATAATATTTAAAGGTTGTGACTCAGTTCATCTGATCCAATGTAAATCATAAAGAATACAATGATTGGGTTGGGGGTATAGCTCAGTGGTGCTTATCTGGCATGCCTGAGGCCCTGGGCTCTATACCCAGCACCACAAATACACACAAACACAGGCACACATGTACACAGGCACACACGTGGGCACACTTGTGAACACACAGGGCTTTAGCAACAAGATGTTAAATACTTAGAAAATGGCACTTAAATGTACAACCTAGAAGAATGAGAAGTTATATTCCATTTATGTATGATGTGTCAAAATGCATTCTACTGTCTATATAACTAATGAGAACAATTTTTTTAAAAAAAGTCTAGCCGGGCGTGGTGGCACACACCTGTAATCCCAGCAGCTCTGGAGGCTGAGGCCGGAGAATCGCAAGTTCAAATTCAGCCTCAGTAACTTAGTGAGGTGCTAAGCAACTCAGTGAGACCCTGGCTCTAAATATAAAATAGGGCTGGGGATGTGGCTCAGTGCCCCTGGGTTCAATCCCTAGTACAAAAAAAAAGAAAGCAAGAAAAGAAAAGAAAAAAGAAAATGGCACTTAAGTTCCGATCTTTAGATATCCAAGCAAAGTTCATGGTAGAATGGGTGAGTGCTGTGTTTAGCTATTGACTTAACAGTTTTCTTTGACAAATGTCTTAAATTAAGAAAAAAATTGTCTTTTACATTTCAACCCTCCATGGAAGAAAAGTGTTCTCCTGCTTTACTATAAAAACTCATGGTGTTATTTTCTTCCTAGCTCTTTTTTCCTGCACTGACTGAAAACATTTGCACTTCTTTGCATCGGGGGCCATTGTTCAGCTGCAGTGCAACTGGAGCACTCGTTGTCCTTCAAGAGTCCATTTATGTTTGTTCTGTGAACTGTGACCCTGCAGATCCCTCCCTGGCAGCCCCTTCTCTTCATTATTCCCAGGGCTCTTCTATTTGCTGCCCCTTGTTTGCTGAACATTATTACTACAAGAAATCTGGATTCATGTGGTGGATAAAGACAATACCCAAATTCTAAGTAGCAATCATAACACTTGAAAAATAATCACTTGCAGATACTCAGCTACAAACCATATTAAAACAGATGTGAGTGCTCTGTCTCTGCAGTTCTTTTTCCACCCTGCTGCCAGAGAGATCTTATTATTAAAAAGCAGATTCACCACATAACCTGCTTGTTTCATATCCTTCTGTGGTGCCCATAGTCTTCATGGCCCACATACACCCTGCTTGCCCTCTGGCCTCATCTCATGCTACTTCCATGCTTATTTGACAAAACCTGCCACTCTCAAACAGCATGCATTTCAATAAGTTGTTCCTTCTGCCCTCCCTGTAGCTGAAATGCCTCCAACGCTGTTACTGTCCACTCAGCCCTCAAGATTAGCATCCGGGATCAGTGCCTTCCAGGAAGCCTTCCTTGACTCCATCAGCTTCTTTATAAATGTTCCTTTTCTGGCTCTGGAGCCTGCTATTTACCTATATCCAAGAATTATCACATCATAATGAACTACCTGCACATCTGTCTCACCCCCACCAACTTGACACTTCTTTTTTTTTTTTGGTGCCAGAGATTGGACCCAGGGACACTTAACCACTGAGCCACATCCCTGGCCCTTTCTATTTTTTATTTTCAAATAGTATGTTGTTTAGTTGCTCAGGGCCTTGCTAAGTTGATGAGGCTGGCTTTGAACTTGCAATCCTCCTGCCTCAGCCTCCGAAGCCACTGGGAATACAGGCGTGCACCACTGTACCCAGCTACCCTGACACTTCCAAGGACAGGTTTCATAGCTTGTCTTTGGAGCTTTATAGCCCAGCCAGTTCATGGTACTCTTTACATTTTTCTTACTCTGCCACATCTTCTCAAAAAGAAAAATCCTAGAAATCGGTCAAGAAAGATATTTTGACTTTGTTACAGTTGAGGAAGAAAGTATCCATCCTCAGAACTAGAAACACTTGGGAAAGTAAGGTGATAAATAACTTAAAGTCAAAAGAAAGTAAAAATCAGATCAAGAGCCTACAATGTGTGTCTTTTATCAAACAGTAAGATGCAGATAATTCCTCCTTTGAAGGGTTGATGTGAGCACAAGATGTAGCATACTTAGTAAAAATAAGCCTCTTGAGATAAAATTCTGGAAGCCTTGTTAATTCTTTGCTCGCTCCAACTATCAGATGAATTCACCTGCCCAGAAAAGTTTGTATAATGCAGTTTTTAAATAGTAGTGAGTGGTTGATTGACAGTGACAATGATAACTCACACTATTTAATGAGAATCCCATGAAGTTTATTGTACATTTATTTATTTGTTTATTTATGTATTTATTGGTACTGGGGATTGAACTCAAGGTCACTCAACCACTGAGCCACATCCCTAGCCCTTTTTTATATTTTATTTAGAGACAGGCTCTCACTGAGTTGCTTAGTGCCTCACTTTTGGTGAGGCTGGCTTTGAGCTCGCGATCCTCCTGTCTCAGCCTCCCTAACTGCTGGGATTATAGGCATGTGCCACCACATCTGGTTTGTTGTGCATTTATACAGACAAAACAACAACAACTCTAAAAGGCTTTCGAGTGGATTCTGAAACATCTCTCATTTCTCCAGTATGGACTCCTTGATGACTGTACATGTGTGGCTGTGGAAAGAGTTCTGATCTGATTAGAATTATTGTTTATACTGAACACAAAGTTTTCATCTTCACTGGTTACCCCAGAAAGCCATAGGATCATGCACCTCTGCCTCCAATCTGACAGCTCTGAGGGTTTTCAGACTTCTGCTTTCTCCTGTGGAAATGCAGTTCTTGCACAAGCTGTCAGTGAAAGTAGAGAATTAAATTCTATTTACAGGAAAAAGAACTTGCTTAAAGCAAAAATGAAAGATGTCCCATTGACCAGAAATATAAGTGCTTATATGAAGTTAACATTCTTTGGCAACTGCCTTTGGGGAAATTACTATTTATGACATATAAACAACAAGGCATTGCAATGCAGATGTATCTCAGTACTCGAGTGCTTACCTAGCATAAATGAGGCCCAGGGTTTAAACCCTCACACACACACATACACATATACCAACAAAGCATTGAGTTTCTGAGATGAGGTTTAATTTAATTAATTTATTTATTAAACAATTTCAACAATTTCTTTCTTTCTTTCTTTCTTTTTTTTTTTTTTTTTGTACTAGGGATTGAACCCATGGGTTTTTTACCACTAAGCCATATCCTTGGCCCTTTTACTTTTTATTTTGAGACAGGGTCTTGCTAAGTTGCTTAGGGCCTGGTTAAGTTGCTGAGGCTGACCTCAAACTTGCAATTCTCCTGCCTCAGCCTCCAAAGTCAAGTCACTGGGATTATAGGTGTGCAACAGTGTGCCCAACTAAACAAACATCTTTTAAGTGCCTACCATATATACAACACTGAGAGTTTGGCAATAGATTAGGCAAAGCCCCCCCCACTGCAAGGGTTCACATTCTAGTTGGGAATACATCACAAAACAAGGGACAAGGAGAAAAGATGGAAACCCAGGAGGCCTCTCGGAGGAAGTCACATTTGAGCAGAAGCTTCACGGAAAGGAAAAACACATGTGGACAATGATGCCAGGTGCAATCTGTCATCCCAGTGATTCAGGAGCTGAGGCACTTAGATCAAAAGTTCAAGGCCATCTTTGGCAACTTAATGAAACAAAAATGGATAGGGGTGTAACTCAGTGTCAAAGAGCTCCTGGGTTCCATCCTCACTACTCAAACAAACAAACATGGGAGAATGGTGCAGTAGGCAGAGAAAACAGGACAAAACCTTGAGGTAGGAACTCTATTTGAAGCATTTCTCCCCCACCCCCACCCCCCAGAACTGGGAATTGAACCCAGGGATGCTTTGACACTGAGCTACATACCCAGTCTTTTTATTTTAAGACTGGGTCTTGCTAAGTTGCTTAGGGCCTCACTAAATTGCTGCGTTTGGCCTCGAACTTGTGATCCTCCTACCTCAGTCTCCCAAGTAACTGGCATTACAGGTTTGTATCACTGCACTATCACTGTGGTGTTTCAGAGACCACAAGGAGGCAAACATGCCTAGATGGAGAGAGAGAAAGTGGTGAAAGATGAGATTATTGAGGCAATGGAGGGGAGCAGGTCCTGTAAGACAATGATGTTCTCAAAGAACAGTACAGTACATCCCAACTGAGTGTGTGAAACTTTATTTTAGTTGCCACAATGCTTTGGGACATACTGGCCCCCGTGGGTGTCAAGAACTGTGAAGAGTCCAAGACCTTATCCTACTTATAAGCTAACAAGTCTGCCACAGTTTCATGGATGCTACTAGATGACACAAGCCTTCTGGGTCAGAGACAAGGCCGGTAGCTTCTTACAGCAATAGCATCATCAGAATATTGGCATTTGAGTTTCTAACCTGTGCTGAATTCTAATTCCCACAGGAGTACATTAAAAGGGCCAAGTGATAACTATATACACAGTGGGTTGTATTGTAGGAGAGGAACCCTGAGCTTTGGGAACCCAAATCTTTTATAATGCACACTAGCATGTCTGACTTTTGGTTTTGAGGGAGATATTATTTCTGTCTTCCAAGGTTGTCTGTCAGGCAAACATACTTTTAAAATTTGATCTTTAATAAAAGGATGTTAGTGCCATGCTTTTGTGACATGCAAAAACATAAGAGACCCATGGAGAATTGCTTCTCAATCACGGGAAGGATCATGGAGGTTAAATATCGGGCAATTCATGAAGAATTATCAAATCTAAAATGTCAATTTTTCCTCCTTTACATAATATGAAATGTTTCATAGCATGTGGCAAAGGATTTTTGTTCCAAGTGTTGATGAGAAATTATAAGAGAGTTTTAAAATGTTCCTTAAGTTTTTACTTTTTAAAAAAGATCCTTCTCACTGTACATGGAAAGTGGAGTGGGAACTAAGTAAGAACACCTTTCAAGAGGCTATTACAGCAGTTCAGGGAAGAGATGGTATTAACCTGGGGAAGGAGGATAAGAGTAGTAGTTAAAGTGCAGTGAAGTTAAAGTATGAACTAGTCAACTTCAGGATATATTTTGAAGGTAGAAGAGACAGACATACTGATGAATTGAATGTGATACAAGAAATCAAGAGGAACAGAGTAAATAGTCCTGCCACTTCCTAATATAGCTAAGACTAGAGGAGGACTGAGTTTGGAAATGGAAATGAGAAATTCTGTGTTGGACATGTTAAATGTGAAATGTCAAGTAGTTATGTTGGTAGAGAGTCAGTGAGATAATATTTCAAATTCCTGGCATAGAATAAGTCTTATAAAAACTTTAGCTTCATTAGCTTCCCTTTTGTTGGTGTTTCACATTTTAAACAATTCTCTCCTTCTAAAAATTGTTTCCTTTGCTTCTGCAACATTGTTCTATATTTTGTGATCTCTGACACATTTTATAGTTCCTCTTCTTAGGCATCTCCCTTGCATGTTGGTGTTTTTCAGTATTATTATTCAATCTGTGAAGTTTTTCTCACACTTAATATTTTGCTGTTTGTCCTTCCAAACACATATGTTAGCGCTCTCTCTCTCTCTCTCTCTCTCTCTCTCTCTCTCTCTCTATATATATATATATATATATATATATATATAATATTATATATGAGCTTTATATTATATATATAATTGTACATATATAATGAGCTTTATATTGTAGAGTTATAAATATGCTTATTTAATTATATGTTATGTTCAGCTTTCATGTCTTTACGTAGTTTCCTAAAACATCATTAAGAAAATTCTTTAATATTCCATTATTTTGGTACATCAATTTATTTAGTAATTCCTCTATTAGGTTTTTATGTTCTGTTTTTTATAATAATTACAAGCCTACAGAATAATTAAAAGAATAGTACAAAGAACTCTGTTTTTCCTGACCCATTGGAAACTAAATTGACTACATGATACCCCATCACTCTGAAGTCTTCCATGGCACATTTCCTATAACAAGGGCATTTACCTACATGATCACACAGAACCATTCAAATTAGGAAATTAACATTAATACCATGCTACCATTTTATCCAGAGATCTCATTCAAGTTTCTCCATAAGGTTTTCTCCATAAGGTTCTCTATAGGGAAAAGATTCGATACACAGTTACAAATTACACTTATTTGTCCCATCTCTTGAGTATTCTTCAAGACAAAACATCTCCTCAGTTTTTCCTTGACTTCATGTCTTTGACGTTTTTGAAAATTAAAGGTCAGTTATTTTGTGAACTGTTCCTCAATTTTGGTTTATCTGACACTGAATCATCATTAGATTTGAGTTCTGTATTTTTGATAGAAATACCACAAGAAGGATGCTTTGTGCTTCTCATTGCAAACTCTCACATGGATACAATTTCAGTTTGTCCCATTAAGGTGGGTGTTGGAAGACTTAAGCAATGTATGCACTTAACATTTCTTTATTTTAAAATCATTTCCCCCTTTTTTTATTAATAAATATTTGTGGAGGTTTTGGAGACTATACAAATATCCTACTCCTCATCAAAATTTTATCTACCAATTTTAGCATTTATTGATGTTTCTTTGCTGTTTTAATTATTACAATGATATCAACAAATGGCAAGTCTCTGATATTAGCTGTTATTGTACTGTAAGGGAAATATTTTTATTTTCCACATTTATCCAATCCTTTTTGTATTGATAGGTTATAATCATGACTATCCTTATTTATTTTGATCCTTTAAATTTCCCCAGTCTTTCAAGATGACTTCTGTGTTCATATGGTCTCAAAATGCTTTTATAACTTCTGATACAAAAGGATATTCTAGACTTATATTTTCCTTGTTCCCAGCTCTGGAACCAGCTAATTCTCAATAAAAAAGAAAGAAAAAAAAAAAAAAAACTTGCTCCTTTTTCTGCAAAGTGGTGCTTTAGAAATCAACATTTGAGCAGTATTTGCTTATTTTCATTGCAGTGTCATTCTGCTAACCACTCAATGAAAAGGGAAAATATGCATGCATCTACATATGAATCCACACGCACTGTTTTTGGTCTATATCTACCTATCTATTCATCTGTCCATATATCCACTCACCTTCCATGGGTTCATAACAGTACCTTCAATCCTAATCCAGTACCACGAAGCTCATTCTAGTTTTTTCCTTTTTCATATTGTAATAACCTTGTCCCACAGTGAGGAATATTGACCCCATTATCCTCTATACATTTACTTCTATGATAATCAACTGAATGGAAGCCATCTTCAATTGATGCTCTTTTTATCCATGACCCTACTTGGACACCCTGCTCACCCAACTCAGGCTCTAACACCCAGTTCCAGGCCAATGCCATCCCTGCCCTCACTGCACATGCACTCCATGACTTGTCTCTAAAACTGTGCACCATCTACCACCTTCACCACTTTGAGCAGAAGCTCTCCTCACCTTGCTGGGCTTTAACACTTCCCTCCAAGCTGCTGCTGACCCATCACCACCATCATTCACAAAAGACAAATCTTCTATATAATTATTTCATTTCTTATAATCTGAGACCCTGGAATAAAATTAATATTCTCAGCTCTTCAATTGGTAGTTTTCCATTTATCAAAACCATAGAAAAATGCTAGACTAATAGCATATTATTTGGGTGGAGGTGAGATAAGTGAACAGCACTATTCCTTAGCTTGATATCAGTGAATAATTACATTAAGGTCTTTTACATAACAATTTACCCTTAATTATTTTAATTCTATAGAGAGTAACCTGCAACCACCCCAAATGGTAATTTTTGCCATTGCTCTATATACCTAAACTCAATTCAATTGGATCAATTCCCTTAACATCAAAATAAATAATATTGATTATATGATATCAAATTCATCTATATTGTTTAGCATTGTTTAAATGAACACCTGGGAAGTCCATCCATACTTTTATGCCACAGCACTTTTAAAAGTCACTGGATATTATTTCTTGTTTTAATTCTTTGTACTGTGGTTGGTGATTGTTCCTCTTTTTATTTGGTAGGCAAAATTCATCTCAGGAAAAAAATAGTCTGGAAACTCCCATAAAAAGAACCTTGACATCAACCTAGTCATTTCCCAGTTTTTGTTTTGTTTTGTTTTGTTTAAAAAAACTCTTTTTTTAATATTTATTTTTTAGGTGTAGATGGACACAACACAATGCCTTTATTTTTATGTGTTGCTGAGAATTGAACCCGGGTCCCACCTGTGCTAGGCGAGCACTCTAACATAAGATCATATTAGACAAAACATCCTATGAGAAATCTAGTTTCATCAGGAATTTATGAATTAATTTCTTGATTTAAGGTTCCTTGTCTCATGCAGATATCTATTCATGCAGTCCCTGATTGTTCATTATATTTCATAAGTTCTAGGTAACATTTGGTATGGATTTAGTAGTATGTGAGTTAAAAGAAACGACTCATTCCCACTTCAAATCCCTTTTGAATAAATCAGGTGTGAATAAATCTGCACTCCTGAATATCTATTCCATAGATATGAGCCTTAAGAAATGGTTTGCAGCCATGCACAGATGTACATGTCTGTAATCCCAGTGGCTTGGGAGGCTGAGGCAGGAGGATCACAAGTTTAAAGTGAGCCTGAGTGGGCTGGGGATGTGGCTCAAGCAGTAGCGCGCTTGCCTGGCATACGTGGGGCCCTGGGTTCGATCCTCAGCACCACATTAAAATAAAATAAAGATGTTGTGTCCACCGAAAACTGAAAAATAAATATTAAAAAATAGTCAGCCTGAGCAATTTAGTGAGACCTTATCTCAAAATAATAATAATAATAAAGGCTTGGCTCAATGATTACATGCCCCTGGGGGTTTGATCCCTGGTATAAAAAAAAAATGTTTTGGAGAAAGTAGGGAAATGTGGAGATGGAAAGAATATGTGATAAAATAAATGTTGGAAATGCTACTTCTGAGGGTCCTTCTTTAAAATTTACAAAGCATATTAATATAATGCACACCCTGGGAAACCCCAAAGTAAATAAATCCTTTTACTTTTCTTAATCCAGTTTCCAAAAAATGCAGTCATTTCTCTGTACCTGTGGGGAAGGGTTTCATGATCTCCATGGATACAAATATCCTCAAATACCCAAGTCTCTTATATAAAATGGCATAGTATTTGCATATAACTTATGCACATCCTCCCATGGGCTTTAAACCATCTTAGATGAAGTAATATTGAATACAACATAAACACTATGTAAATCGTTGTTAGAATGTATTATGTAGGGAATAATGACAAGAAAAAATTCTGTGTACGTTCAGTACAATTTTTTTTTCCAAATACATTCAATTTGTGGTTGAATCTGAGGATGTGAAACTGGTGGATAAGGAGGGCCCACTATGGTTGACCATCGATGTGCATATGCGTGTTTAGGTGCTAATTCTCCTGCAACAGTACAAGCTGCTGGGTTACACATAACACGCTTCCACAAACGCTGACTTTTATAAGTGAAAAGATGTGGTTTATTATTTGCAAATTGCTAGCTGCAGTTAGCAGAGAGCCTTTCCCTACTTGTCTGTTGCTATAAAATTACACCAAATGATCCAGTCTAAACAATCTCTGACAGGATGTGGAAGATTTTCAAGTGCCTGGTGAAGAATGAAAGACCATCATTTAAGGATCAAAAGCAGACTTGTTCTTTATTCATAATAAGACAGTAATAGAGAGACAGACATCATGCTGTGACTGTTCTGCACTTCACTTAGTGCTTCTTTCTTTTT
Organism: Marmota marmota marmota; assembly: GCF_001458135.2. NCBI lineage: Eukaryota > Metazoa > Chordata > Mammalia > Rodentia > Sciuridae > Marmota > Marmota marmota. The sequence goes on from NW_026000057.1 coordinate 30,323,545, forward strand.
CAGCTGGGTACCAAAGAAGGCTACCTCACCAAACAGGGGGGCCTCGTCAAGGTAAGGAAGTGCGTTTTTCGCTCATGCCAGCCACAAAGAAGGAGAACATGTCTCACAGACTCAATTCTCATTTTGACAGTCCTTTTTTAAACAGCATAATTGCCAACTCATTTTGACCCACTTATAGTTTTACCTATTTGAAAGAGTTCACTTTTATGACTGATTAGTCAAAATTCTGGAAAAATACTTGCTTATTCTTTTAGAAAGCCTTACATTGGTTTTCCACAATGAATACACCAGAAGCCATGTTATCCTTTTAATGGAATGAGAGAGGATAAAGGTGGTATGATAAGGCAGAATGCTTCTGTTCTTTCCTTTTTTCTAACAAAGAAGTCAAAATTATATGAAATGTGAACTAAAGGTAGGCCCAAAACATCACTGACGATAATAAAACTATTTTAAAATCCCAAAGAAAACATAATTTAGAGCTTTATAAGTCTATTGTATGCAACTGTCCCCCATTTATGTGATTTGCCGAAGTCCGGCTGCAGCAAAATAACCAGGGGGTGACGAACAACTTGTGTACGTTGATACAGCAGGAGTGGGAGCCGTTTATTGTAGGACAGGAGGGGTATTTATACATTCCACACAGCTTATCTAATTAACATAAACTAGATACAGCAGTCAACCAATAAGGAATCTCCACACTTAATGGCTCGCTGGCATTACTTCACAAACCACTCCCTCTGGCAAAATGCCAGGCGCCATCCTGACTTGTTTACAGACCCTAACATTGATTGTCTTCTATTTCATGTTAGTGCATCACAGAGACCTTCATGAAGGGACTGCGTCTGCTCCTTCCTATATGCAGAGTAGGGACACTTAGCCTCTTTTTTCAGGGGTACTGGTTTGCTTGAATCCAACCTAAACATTTGGTTGTGTCCCTACTAGGTTGGATGCTTCCTGAAGACTGGGGATATTCACGTTTGAGCATATTTATTCTTAAATCCTGTTATTTCTTTTAACTAGTTACATTGCCACCCAGAATGTATAAGGATTCTGTTAGTATAGAAGAAGGTGACAGTGGCAGCAACAGTTTTGCCATAGAATTCTTAGGCAAGATTTATATTGTCATGTGGTTTGAGTTTTCCAAACCTTAATTGGCTTATTTGTAAGACAAAAATAATATTTGGCATTGTTATATGTGGATTGTCTCTTAAATGAGGATTGTGTACACACACACAAACATATACATCTATATGTATATATGCACACATGTATACATATGTAATTAAATATATTTAATATATGTATAAACAGTATATAATATTTAGGGCTGGGGATATACCTCAGTCAAGTGCTTGCTTTGAATGCACAAGGCCCTGGGTTTAATCCCCAGCACCCTCCCCCCAAAAAAGTATATAATATTTAATGTAAGTACATGTTGAGTTCAATCCTCAGCACCACATAAAAGTAAATAAATAAAATAAAGTTACTGTGTCCAACTACAACTAAAAAATAAACATTAAAAAAAGAATAGTATGTATTTCACAGAAAGTGCTCAAAAATGTTATCTATTTCTATTATAAAAGTTAATAATATAGAAATTTTAGTTGTTTGTTATAATCATCTTGAATATTTATGAGAGGCTACATCTTTTTTTGTTTAAATAGGCTAATAATTTCCCTGCCATCTTTATGAACTTAATGCATGGAATCAATTTTAATTATGTATTAGATATTTTGAAAATATTTTCTCAGTCACACAATAATTTTCAGACTTATTTTTATCTAATCTTCTAGATACTTCAAAACTAAAAGTAAACTATCTAGTTCAGATATTGCATTCCTGTACTCAAAACCTATAAGTCTTAATTTTTTTTTCCTCAGACCTGGAAAACAAGATGGTTCACTTTGCACAGAAATGAACTGAAATACTTCAAAGACCAGATGGTGAGAAACATAATATATTTTTCTTTAAAAACCAACTCTCTAGATAAAAGGAACATCTGCCTCTAAAAATCCCTGAAATTCTCCTTCTGTCCACCTGAAACAATAAATGATTGGAGATGAGTTCCTGATTCCTGATATGAGTAGAGTTCTTTTACAAAGACAAGATGTGTATCCCAGAGTTGCCCTATTGCCCTGGCTGAACTATTGTTCTCTAGGGCACATAATTCCTTCTGTGTAGGGTAACAGAATTTTTCTTTTGCTACAATTTGTTAACTATCACTCTCCAGCGATTTCTCTGTTTATTAAAATATGTCCATTCCCATGCCCATTTTATTATGCCAATTTAAGATTATTTTATTTCTTCTCACTTTCTTTATAAAAAAATTCTGAGAAAGTAGAAGTTTTAAAAGAGAGAAAAATAACACTCCCTTCCATGGGTAAAAATCCATCTCTATCAAATGTAAGTTGATAGAGGCAATGTCTTTCTTCTTAATGCTTACCTTCATGAAAGGCTAATTCTAAAACCAGAGGTGGGTAACTTTACTTCAAAAGTCTTTTCCATATATATATATATATATATATATATATATATATATATNACATCCCTGGTTTCCATTTTCAGTACCCCCCCCCCCAACACACACACACAAATTGGCAAGTGGCCTGGGTTTGGCTGTGTGCTATAACATATATGATATAAATTCTGCATTGTGAACATTCACATCTTTTTGTTTGTTTGTACTGGGGATTAAATCCAGGACCATAACATGCATTAACTAGGCAAGCACTCCACCAGTGATCTATACCTTCAACCCTTTTTTAAATTTTGAGATAGAATTTTTGCTAAATTACCCAAACTGGCCTCAAACTTGCATTCTTCCTGATTCAGCCTCACCCTCCCTATATTATAGGCACACCTGGCTATTCACGACTTAGCTTTCTTTCTTTCAGGTTTTCCTCCAAAATTTTAATTATAATTTTGTTGACTCCAATGATGGGCAACTTATATTATTATTACAATTTATGGCAATTGCACAAAAGTATTTTGTTCAAATATTAGCATATTATGAACTTTTTCTAACTGGAAGAAATAAAGTATCTTGAGAAAGGAGTGTCTTAATTTTTACCAATTTATATCTTCAAATTGTTCGTGTATACTTAAGTTGGAAGACATGTATACTCTTTACCTAGATTCATCAATGTTTTGTTATATTTATCACTTTTTTTTCCTGAACCAATTGTAAACATCATGGCTAAAAGCTTAAGTATGTATCTTCTGAGAATAAACATGTTATCTGCAGAACCATAATGTCATTATCACACCTGACAAAACTCATGGTAATTCTATAATATCAACCAGCAATAGATATCTTTTTTAAAAATTGCATAAAGGTGCCATATGAGCTAGCAGTTTTATTTTTCTCACGTAACAGGAAATGGAGAAGCAGGCAGCTTCCACAGCAAGGCCAAATCCAGTGTCTTTGCAGTTTTCTTGGCCTTTCCTCATGATGGCTACTTCAGAGCCAAATGGCTACTCCAAATTTAGGCCACTTGTTTTCATAGATCTGAAGAAAGATGTAGGAATGATGTAAGGCTACATCTGTCCCTTTGTACCAGGAAAGCCAATCTTTCTCCAGAAAGTTCCCTATAGACTTCCCCTTATAATTCACTGGCCACAATGGGGCCATCATCATCATCATCCCTAGCATCAGGGAAGGCTAGGAAAGTGAGAGCATAATCATAATTGACCAATTAGGATTCATTGCCTGGGATTCTGTTAGCAAGAAGAAAATTATCTGTATTAATGAATACCTAAGGGTCTCCCACAAAGAGTATCAATGACAATTCTAGAAATCAGTTTCACAGAGTGTGTACAATACCAGTATCACCCCTCCCCCTGCATTGTCTACTCACTCCTCAACTGAATCTCACATAAGGTTTTGCCTTCTACACACAGACTCTTACTACTCAGCATTAATTATTGGTGTCAACAAAATATGTTAGTCAGGCTATAGAATAATAGAGACCTTCTGAATTTTAGTTCAAGCCTTTTTTTCACAAACGATCTTAGTATTTTTCATCTAGACTGAGTGTTCAGGAAGGATGGGCAAGATATAAGTTAGGGCTAGCCCTTATCATGCCAGTGATTTTGACTGTATAATCAAAGACAATCAAATGATGAATTACTACATATTTAGAAATAGTCCTCTGTGTCAGTAGGAAATTTTATCTTCCTTCCAGTAGACGTTAACTCAGGGTCAGAAATGGGCTAGTTGAGGAGCTATATTGTCTCTTTTCCTCTCCTAAATAACTGCCTACATCCACTGAAGACGGGGTTTTCCTCATTAAAGCTAGATACCACAAATGAGTTCTTTCCACAAACTCTCATCTGTCCTGCGTATTCTTTGAATCATATCACAGGTTCTGAATCATCTAAGAACCCAGTTGACACATAAGTGTTATATGTAAGCCTGTACTGTGTGTTCAGTTCAAGATATGTATAGTGAAGGAACTGGGGCAGCCTGGACATAGTTTTTTTCTTTTTTGAAGTCTCATTAGAGAATATAAACCTTGCCTGTAATGATAATAGGGATCTACAACTTCCTACATGTTTCTGCAGTTTGTTGGCAGCTATAGCTCTGTCTATACTAGTTCTTCAAGTTACTTCTTACTCAGGTCCTTTATCAATTCTTTTTTCTCTTGGAATATTCTAATTAGTGTTCCACTAATACATGTTCAACCTACCACCTGGAGTAGCTAACATTCTTTATTTTGTCTTATCAGCTTAGTATTTCCATTCAGGACATTTTATCTCTGTGCAAAGACAGGAGTAGAAGCGGATGAATGGATCAAAATATTACGATGGAAATTGGTGAGTTATAAAAAGTGTTTAAGTGTTCAGTCCCGAGAAACGATGTTGAGGATTTCAAACGTATTTCTGTTGAGTCAGACTATTCCCAAGAATCTAAGGGATGTCATTTGCAGGCTTATGGAATAGTCTGTTTTTTCTCTGGGGGACAGAAAAAAAGATGGAGACATGATTGTAAAAAGAAAGAGCTTATTTGAATCTCAGCCCTAGAGCCTTCCCTAGTGCCCCAGCATCTGTCACTTTGCCTTTAAGGTGTGCAGATTAGTCCAGGTTTGTCAGGAGGAGGGCATCTGGGACCAGAATGCTCATAGAGGAAAGCTGACTTATTTCTCTAGCTAAAAAGTCTTCTAAATGGTGAGAAATTTTCCTATAAATACTATGTAGGAATCCATTTTTTTTTTGTTATAGCAAAATACTTTAGGCAATTACTTATGAAGAAAAAGAAAAATCAGATTGCCAAAAAGGAAGCCAGAGAGTGACAAAGGTCAGCCAGGTTCAGACATTTATATCAACTTGCTTTTGTGAAAATTCACTCCAGGCAACCAGTATTTCCTTCCAAGGGCAGCGCACTCCTGACCCACAAGCCTCCCACTAAGCCCCACCTCTTAAAGGTTCCATCACCTCTTAATATTGCCACCCTGGGGACCAAGCCTTTTCATATAGATCTTTTAGGGACACACTTAAACATACCAACCTACAGCATACCAATTAAAATCTTTGATGTTTTAAAAAATGAAACACTTGTTTCCTAATTATTATTTATGTGTGTGAAATTATTTGATAGGCCTGGTACTGTGGCACACACCTGTAAGGCTTGGTAGGCTGAGGCAGGAGGATCATGAGTTCAAAGCCAGCCTCAGCAATGGTGAGGTGCTAAGCAACTCAGTGAGACCCTGTCTCTAAATAAAATACAAAAAATAGGGCTGGGGATGTGGCTCCATGGTTGAGTGTCCCTGAGTTCAATCTCTGGGTACCGCCCCCCCCCCCCCCCCCCCNGGGTCAGGAGTGCGCTGCCCTTGGAAGGAAATACTGGTTGCCTGGAGTGAATTTTCACAAAAGCAAGTTGATATAAATGTCTGAACCTGGCTGACCTTTGTCACTCTCTGGCTTCCTTTTTGGCAATCTGATTTTTCTTTTTCTTCATAAGTAATTGCCTAAAGTATTTTGCTATAACAAAAAAAAATCATCTGATTGGTGTTTCCTCATATCTGAGAATCTTGTTGGATAGGCCTTTCTAGATACTGGGATTTCTGCTCTTGGTAATTTTTTCAGTTTGAAATCTAAACTAATATGCCACTTATTTTGAGATTGTTCTGATGTATTTGATATTCAGTGAGGAAATACTTTGCCTTATGAAACCTTTGTTCAGATATGAATTAATCTCTTCCCTTTCCTATCCAAGTGACACATAATCATTATAAACAAAGTAAAAATATATCAAATGCACACTTTCAGATTTCTCCCTGTGCAAATATTTAAAAACAAAATTTAACCTTTCTCTGGTATTATTTACTCATTCCACTTAGCAATATATTATAAGCATCTTTCCATATCAACAATTTTAGATTCTTATCATCCTTTTTGATTCATTGAATAGTGTTGCATTTTATAGATTATTGTAAGCATTAGACTAATTCCAAAATTGTACTTTCTAGCAACCGCTTTATAAATGTCTCCTGGGAAAAATACAGAAAACCAGATTAACGCAGGGAGTGGGGCGTGACAATTTATAGTTGCGAGGCTTCTTTACTAATCAGCATGTCTTATTTAATATTTTAGAGATTATTCTTGATATCACTTTATAATAGATACACATGTGTTTTATTTCAGTCACAAATCAGAAAACAGCTCAATCGAGAGGAAAGCACAATCCGATCTCAGTCATTCATCTTTAAATAGATCTTTCTCACCAAAGAGTGGCCTTGGCCCTGAGCAAGGTGGAATGCTCCCTGGTATTGTGATACATAGCAGGATTCAGATGAAAGCTGACCAAGGATTTTTCTTCAAAAGCAAATCAAAAGCAGATACTGACCAGGACCCATATACCACGTTCACAGACTCTTGGGAAACTGCTGCCATTCCAAGATGTCGCCATGTCCAGCACACTGAAGCAATTGTTCTGAGAGAAATCAATGGACCCCCACCTCCAGGTCTGCTCACTCTCAGAACACATAATGCAAGATGAAGGGATTTTTGTCTTTACTCCAAGTAGTCCCCATGCTTGCTGACATGAGTTGTCGAGTTCCACTCTGGGTCAAGGTCAGCTCACTGACCTTGAAGTTGTGCTATTATGCAGGAAGTAAACAGTCGTATGTTTGGAAAGCTTAGACAGCTTCTTTATAAAGTATATGGAGATAGCAGACATCAAGGATTTTTTGAAGGAGAGGTTGTTTTTTGCTTTTTTGTTCTTTATACAAAAGTCAAAAACTGTTTCCAAAACTAAAATGGAACCTGCTTATTGTTTTTATTTTCTCTTCTAAAAGCCTTAGAAATCTAGTGTGTCTTTCACTTCTAATGATAAAACTATGAGAACTAAATGTCCTATGGGCAATTATGTGGGACAATAAAGGTACATGAAGATACAATTTAAAAACATCACTTGACCATTTTGGGGGAAATGTTTTGAAGCGTGAAAACACATAAATTGAGGAAGGGTAACAAAGTGGTAGATAACTTGTAGTTCATAATAATTATTATTTTATTTATAATAATAATAGAGGACATGTAAGCAGTGGGTTATCTTTATCTGTCATTTCTCCAAATGATCTGGAAGAGATTTCTCAAAGTGTGTTGTAACAGTCCCTTTCCTATAATGAGCTATATAGGGTTAACTTCTAAGCCCCCTGGGCCTTACTAAAGAGCAACTTCTATTGCCAGTTGAGGGAGTAACACTAAATCTACATGAAATATATAATAATGTGTTACACAGCTGTTGCAAAGCAGAGTAAGAAGACTGAAGTGAGAATGAAATGCTGGTGTCTAGAGTTCATAAGCAGATTCTAACTCTTTCTAATATCTTTATCGATCCTGCTTTTTGAGGCAGAAGTTTATGGTGCAAAGGTATGATATAACACTGCTCTTGCAGTCCCAAGGGATACCTTGTTAACCAAGTTCCCTCTATTATTTAAGCATTTAAGACTTGGAAATTACAGTACATATTGTATGTTTCAACAAGGTTTTTAATGTATTTCATATGTTTGTATTATATGGGATAAAATAGATGTCAAGTTAAAACGTATTATGTCAAGTTTGCAAAGTAATATCAAATAACTCTCATATACATCTATAGATGTATACTATACATCTCCTGTATGATTTCATGTATGGTTTTCTTAAAAACAAAGGTGTTGCTTTGTGTAGGTAATATTGATTTTGCTTTTTGTAAAACATACCATGTTTATTTATATTCTTTGTTTCTGTTTAATAAATAAAAAGCACAATTTTGCTGTTCATGTAGTAGCACATTTTTAGTCTTTGAAATTTAAAAGAAATACAATTGATGAATATCACAAAGCAATTATACTGAAGTTAAACTATGAGCCACAAAAGACTGGAAGTTGAAGAAGTAGTTTCAGTCCTGCTGGGTGTGATGCTGTATGCCTATAATACCAGCAACTCAAAAGGCTGACACAGAAGGATCACAAGTTCAAAGCCAGCCTCAATAACTTAGCGAGGGCTTCAGCAACTTAGTGAGATCCTGTCTCATAATTATAAAGAAATAAAAAATAAAAAGGGCTGAGAATGTGGCTTATGGATTAAGCATCTCTGGGTTTAATCACTAATAACATAAAGAAAAAAAAACGAAATAGTTTCATTCCTTCAGGAATTCTTAGTTAAATTATGGACAGGACAATAAACAGATATGTAGTGACAGTGCATAGAGGTAAATAATATAAATACTGTAAGAGAGGTACACAAAGCTATTTGATGGAAAGCAAGCTTCAATAGGAACAAAACCATTTGTGGTAGGTTCTGACATGGGGAGTTAATGCATATATCCACTAAGCACTTAGGACCAGGTAAGATTCTTCTCTGCAGTCTCCTAAATGGGTTATCTTTATCTGATATTTCTCCAAATGATCTGGAAGAGATTTCTCAAAGTGTTATAACAATCCCTTCCCTAGAATAAGCTGTATGGGGTTAACCTATATGCGCTCTGGGCCTTATTAAAGAACAACTTCTGTTGCCTGTTATGGGAGTAACACTAAGTCTACTTGAAATATATAATAATGTATTATACCGCTGTTGCAGAGTAGAATAAGAGGTCTGAAGTGAAATTTTAACTTCCTAAAGAGGCTGCACTTCCAACTCCTGAGAGGAGCCGGGTGAGGGGTCCTCAGCTATTTCTCCAAATCTAAAACCGGGGAAGATGTTTGTGCCAATGGCAGATCAGAGCAGGGGGATATGGAGAACAGTGAGTGAGGTGCCCATATGAGGCCCCATCTGCTAATGGTATGTGCTTATCTAAAATGAAGTGCCCCAGGACACTGTCAAAGCATTAGCAGTTACTCTCAGAATTCCCTCTGGGAGATCTTGGTACACAAGAGCAAAGTTCCCTCTGGAGCAGTAGAGTCACCCCCTTGGATGGAAAGTCCAGTACTGTTTCTGAGGGAAAGCAGCCCCATTCCAGAATCACTGGCTATCAGGACACTCAGTGGAGCAGGATCATCTTCCTCCACCCTGTGGCATGCAAGAGAATGAGTTGGGTGTGCAGGTCATGGAATTAGGCTTGTGTCCCACTTCAAGCAGACAGCAAAAGAATTATTCTAGTGAACATCAGTCCTACTTCTCTTCCCCTCCACCTCTGATTGGTTGCAGAGTAGACCCATGTTTTTACCAAACTCTTCCCAATCAAGGGTGCTATAGTGCCTACAGAGTGTCATGTGTGGGCCAATGCTCCGCTCACTACAGATTTGGCTGCCTGGCCATGATTTCAAAACCATCTGTAGGGGAGGACCAGATTTTTATTTTTTAAAATTTGGAATCTATCATAGAGATTTTGTAAAATTCAATTAAAAATGACTAGAAAAGTGAAATAAAAAGCATAAATATCACAAACCCAAATTTTGTTATCAGATTCAAGAGACATAAATTTACTATGTCAAATTGGTTAAGTTTTTAAAGCACTCACTCCCAATTTCTGTACTTATCTTGTAAATAGTGTGCAGAATGCCCCATCTGTTGAGCACATTTTGAGTAGCACAGGTCTAAGTAACTAGCAGGTGAAAGAAAATGAGTCTTCTTGAGAAAAGAATCCACCTAAAGGTAAAGAGGCAAAATGTTTGGAAATGTTTGGTTAATGGAATATGGGTATCATTATAGGGGGATGGTGATTCTAAACACATCCTTGCCTGTTACTTGGGCCTTCCTCTGCAAACCTAAAGGAGGTGTTTGACTCAAGTCACCAGGAGAGAGATGTTGAGATGGAAGTTCTATCATATTTAGAGTGCGACGACATCTTTGGCCTTCGTTGTAGGATCCAGCAGCCTCTGAGGGTACTCACACCCTCAGGCAGAAGTAGCAGCAATGACCAGGGTTGAGGGGCATAGCTTATCCCAAAGGGTGGGAACAAAGCAAAGTAAATTGGCAGATGCCACGTGTTTTAAGAGTACATGTGTAGCCAGGTGTGGTAGCAAAGGCCTGTAATCCCAGCAGCTCTTGAGGCTGAGGCAGGAGGATCACAAGTTCAAAGATAGCCTCAGCAACTTAGCAAGGCCCCAAGCAACTAAGTGAGACCCTGTCTCAAAAATATAAAAAGGGCTGAAGATGTGGCTCAATGGCAAATCAGCCCTGGGTTCAATTCCTAAATGTCTAAATTAATATATTTTTTAAAAAAAAAGAGTACATGAGAAGGGTTGTATGGGTACCCCTGGAAATATCTGAAATGCATTTGAGAGGGACTGGATTTTCCACAGGGGTGAAAAAACAAGAATGGAGACAGAGAAGTGGGCATAAGGGGGTCCGTAAACTTATCTTGTGGTTATTTTCTTAGTCCAGATACATGCTTGTCATAGACATACTCAACAACTGGTAAGGTCCCCCATTGATTCCTTGACTTGTGAAATGAGGGCTATTATAGCAAGAAAGGCCAATTGGAAAACATTAGAACTACCTCTGCCTGAGAAAATAATAAACAAAAGTAATACCACATTCCTGGAGGGACTTTAAAAATTAGTGCCACCATCAAAGATGGGGTAGAGGTGGTGATTCCTTCCACAACCCCATTCAGCCCACCAATTTGTCCAATGCATAAAACACATAAACTTACCCCAGTGGTGACTCCAATTGCAGCTGCTGTTACAGACATGATTTCACTGCTTGAGCAAGTTAACACACCCGTTGGCCTAGTATGCGGCTATTGATCTCACAAAAATAATTTTTTTCCCTCAATATCTGTTAGTAAATACTAGAAAGAGTTAGCTTTCAGCTGGTAAGACTGACACATCTTCACTGTTCTGCAGCCAAATGTTACAATTTAGTTCACAAGGACCTTGATCACATTTCCTCCCACTAGACATTACACTGGTCCATTACATTGATGACATTATGCCAACTAAACAAGAAGTAGCGAAAACCATAAGCACTTTGGAAAGATATTTTTGTCTCAGACCATGGGAAATAAATCCAACAAGAATTCAGGTGCTTTCCAACTAAGTGAAATTTCTGAGAGTACAATGGCATGGAGCCTGTCAAGATTTTTTGTTTCCTTGTACTGGGAATTGAACCCAGGGCTTCACATGCCAGGCAAGCAATATACAACTGAGCTACCATTCCTAATCACTTTAAAAATTTTTAATTTGGAACAGGGTCATGCTGAGTTGCCCAACCTGGCCTTGAACTTACACTCCTCCTGCCTCAGACTCCTGAGTAGCTGGGCTTACACAACAAGCCACAGTGCCCAGCAGGGTTTCTCTTTTAATAGCAAGAATAATTTACATTCAACTGCTCCACAACCAAAAATGTGGCACGATACTAATGGATTTTTTGGATTTAGAAGACAACATATTTCTCATCTTGCTTATGGAATTCAATGGTCTTACCATCCTGAAGCAGCTGGCTTGACAGCACGGTGGAATGGCCTTGATACTACATATGTCTAAATTACATGTAAATAATATTTTTTCCATAGCCAAGATGCAGAGTTATGGAATCAAGGGGTGGGAATGAAAGCAGCACCTCTCAATATTATCCCTAGTGTCCACTAACACAATTTTTTGCTTTCTGTCCCCATGTTCTTATACTCTGCAGATCTAGAAGACTTTGAAGAGGAATGCCTCCACTAGACACAATAATGATTCTATTAAACTGGACGGGCTGCCACTCTAACAATTTAGGCTCCTTGTTTCTGAATCAACAGATAAAGAAAGCAATTACTGTAATGGCAGGGGTCAGTGTCCTTAGTATTAGGGGAAATTTGGCTGTTACTGCACAAAGGAAGTTAAAAAAAAAAAGTAAGTCTGGAATACAGAAGCTCTGCCAAGGGAACCTTAGTACCATCAACCTCTATAATTAAAATAATGAAAACTTACAAAACCGAATTCAGGCAGGACGTCTAATGGCTCAGATTATTTAGGAGTAAAGATTTGGATTAGCCCACCAGGCAGAGGCAACAACAGCCAACATGCTTATTGAGAACAAAGGGAATATGGAGTAGGTCATGAAAGGTAGCTACAATCACCAGCCAAAACCATGTCCAGTTGGCAGAACTAGGACTGTGATTACATATTTGCTCCTTTTTTTTTTTTTTTTTTTGCTGTTTGTGTAACATATTATACACATACATATAGGTTGACTATCTTTTTTTCTTCTCTCCCATATCCTCTTATTATAACTTTTTTTTTTTTTTTTCCTGGTACCAGGTATTGCTTAACCACTGAGCCACATCCCCAGTTCTCTCCCCAACCCTTTTTAAATACATTTTATTTCAAGACAAAGTCTCACTGAGTTGCCAAGTGCCTGGCTAATCTGCTGAGGCTGGCTTTGAACTCAAGATCCTCCTGCCTCCCAAGGTGCTGGGATTACAGGCATGCACCCCCTGCTCATATTTTTTTATAATCTTACATAAAATGTACTAATAGCAGTTGACCTTACAACACAGAATAGCAAGGAGAAAAGTGAGCATCACCCATGAACCTCACATCTTCCTTTGGGGAATGGTTGCATATTCTAGGAATCCTCTAATGGAAATATTCTTGGTTGTATGTAGAATAGTTGTATCAGGTTAGAAATATGATTTAGTTATTATTTTTATTTTGAAGTTAAAATATGGTTTGAGATGCATACAGATGCCAAGATAACTAGGAGTGGACTCTGAAGGTTGTTTGATGTGCCAACTTGGCAAGTGCTTTAGTCAACTTTTTTGCCGCTGTGAATAAAAGACTCCACCAGCACAATTGTAATGGAGGAAAAATTTATTTGAGGGCTCATGGTTTCAGAGGTCTCAGTCCATAGACATCCAGCTCCATTCCTCAGGGCTCAAGGTGCGGCTTAACATCAAGATGGAAGAGTGGCATAGGGAAGCAGCTCGCGTGATGGTCAGAGAACAGAGAGACACTCCAGTCACCAGATACAAAATTTATACCCTGAGACCATGCCCCCAGGGACTCACATCCTCCAGCCACACCCTACCAGCCTTCAGTTACCACTCAGTTAATTCCCATCAGGGGACTAATTCATTGATTGGATTGAGGCTCTCATAATCCAATCATTTCTCCCCTAAACCTTCTTGCACTGTCTCCAACTTTAGCTTTTGGGGGACAATTCACATCCAAACTATAACAGCAAGGATAAACTGTTATTATTCAATCAAACATGAATCTAAATGTGATTATGAAGGTATTTTGTGATTATGAAGGTTAGTAAGATGTGCTTACTAACTACAATCTCTTGAATTTAAGTCAAAGAGATTATTCTCCATAATGTGGGGAGGACTCCTCCAATCAGTTAAATGGCCATAAGAGCAAAACTGAGGTTTCCAGGAGGAAAAAATTCTACTTCAAAACCACAGTAGCAGGTCTTGCCTAAAATTTTCAGCCTTCCAACTTGTTAGACAATTGGACTTGCCAGTCCTCACAAATACATAAACCATTCCTTGAAATAAACAGGATAAATATATATTCTAACTGGTTCCACTTCTTTAAAGGACCCTAATACAACTTTCTTCCCAAATTATCTCATAATTTTGTTTCTTGCCGAAATATTTTTATTAATTTATTTTTATTATTTTTGAATAGTTAAAAATTCAAAAAGTACAATGAAGTTTACAGTGAAAAGGCTCACTCCTGAACAGATAACCAGGTAATCTTCCACTAATTCTTTCTTTCATGCACCTCTTTGGAGATTATCTAAATATACAAATCATCTATCATAAACAACTTATGAATATACACATATATTTTTCTTCATACACATTTTATCATGTCAGTTTCAAACCATGCTTTTTTCAATGAACATTATGCCTTGGAGATCATTTCATTTCAATACCTGAAGCACTTCCTTATTTCTTTCTCCATTGGGAAAATGTAGCAATTTATTTCACCAAACCTCTATCTACAGTGGGAGATTTGAGAGTGAAAAGAGCACCATAAACAATTATGCCAGAAACAAAAGTACATATAAATTGGTGTTGTTCAAAAAACCAGAATTTGCCATTATCCTATCAAGGGTAGATATTTAGGTAGCTTCCAACCTTTGACAGTATCAAGTTGCAAAGTCTAGGCTTATAAATATGTAATCTCACACCTCTATATGCATTGGTAGGACAAATTGCTGGAAATAGAATAGCTGGACCAAAGATTGTGTTACTTCTACTAGCAAGACACAAAAAAATCTGTCACACTTAATGAATAATTCCTTCCCATTAATTTATGATGCCATCTTTATAATGTTTTCAGTCCTTTACAAAATTTTAGGAAAACTGTTTTGGGATTAGTTCATTCCATTGATCTACCTAGTTTTATACCATGCAACTAGTTTCATACTGCCTTCTAAAAATAATCTCGCTTTTTTCTCCTCCACTTATTTGTGCATTATCGTTGTACATAATGACGGGATTTGTTTTTACATATTAGTACATGTGCCCAGTATACTTTGGCCAACAGCCCTCCCTAGCACATCCCCATTCTCTCCCCTTGGTTCCCTTCCTCTATTCTGATAGCCCTTTGGTTTTCATGTGATCACCTCTACATTTTCCTTTCCTTTTTCATCTCTAGCTTCCACATATGAGGGAAACCATATTACACCTGACCTTCTGAGTTTGGCTTATTTTGCTTAACATAATGTTCTCAAGTTCCCTCCATTTTCCTGCAAATGACATAATTTCATTTTTTCCTTATGGCTGAATAAAACTCCACTGTGTATATAAAGCACATTTTCTTTATCCATTCATCTGTTGGTGGATATCTAGGCTGGTTCCATAGTTTGGTTATTGTGAACAGTGCTGCTATAAACATGGGTATGCACGTATCACTATAATATGATGATTTTGGGGGGGCGGTGGGGAGGTTCCTGGGGTTTTGAACTCAGGGGCACTGAACCACTGAGCCACATCCCCAGCCATATTTTGTGTTTTATTTAGAGACAGGTTTTCACTGAGTTGCTTAGTGCTTCAACATTGCTGAGGCTGGATTTAAACTCCTGATTTTCCTGTCTCAGCCTCCAGTGCTCCAGGCATGCACCACCACACCTGGAAAATTCTTTAGGATTGATACTAAGAAGAGGTATAGCTGGTTTATATGGTGGTTCCATGCCTAGTGTTTTGAAGAACCTCCATACTGATTTCCATAGTGGTTGTACTAATTTACAATCCTAACAGTGTAAAAATGTTCCTTTTTCTCTATATCCTCCCCAGCATTTATTATTGTTTGTATTCTTGATGACCGAAATACTGACTGAAATGAGATGAAATCTCAGTGTAAATTTGATTTGCATTTCCCTAATTGCTAATGATGTTGAACATTTTTCCATGTATTTGCCATCTATATTTTTTCTTTTGAGAAGCGTCTGTTTAATTCATTTGCCCATTTATTAATTGGGGATTTTTTTGGTGTCGAGTTTTTTATGTATTCTAGATATTAATCCTCTGTCAGAAGAGTAGCTAGCCAAGATCTTTTCCAATTCTGTAAATCCTCTCTTCACATTCTTATTTCTTCTGTGCAGAAGCTTTTTAATTTGATGCCATACCATTTCCTGAGCTTTTGGGGTCCCATTAGAGAAAAGTTGGTGCCTATGCTCCTATGTTGAAGTGTTGACATTATGCTTTCTCCTAGCAATTGCATAGTTTCTGGTTTAATTCCTGTACCTTTGAGTTGATTTTTGTGCAGGCTGTGAGATAAGGGTCTAGTCTCATTCTTCTATATATGGCCACCCAGTTTTCCCAGCAGCATTTGTTAAAATGGCTGTCACTTCTCCAGTGTTTTTGGCAACTTTGTCAAAGATCAGATGACTATAGTGCCTTTGTGTCTTCTACTCTGTATCATTGGTCTACCATTTGTTTTATACAAGTACTTTGAAGTTTTTGTTACTATAGATCTTTACTAATTTGAAGTTAGGTATTGTGATGGTTCCAGCATTGCTCTTTGACTTAAGAATTGCTTGGCTATTCTGGGTCTTATTCTTCCAAATAAATTCAAGGACCAATTTTTTTCTAGTTCTGTGAAGAATGTCACTGGTATTTTGATGGGGACTGCAGTGAATCTGTATATTGCTTTTGGTACTGTGGCCATTTTAACAGTATTAATTTTTCCTATTCATGAACTAGGGAGGTCTTTCTATCTTTCTTCAATATTCTATAGTTTTCAATGGAGAGGTGTTTCACTGCCTTCATTAGATTATTCCTAGGATTTTTTTTGGGGGGGGGGGGCACATTGTGAATGGGATTGGTTCCCTGATTTCTTCCTTAGCAGATTTATTTTTGGATATAGGAAGGTTACTGATTTATGTGTTAATTTTATAATCTATTACTTTGCTGAATTTATTAGCTCTAGTAGTCTTTTGGTGGAGTTTTTTGGATCTTCTAAGTGTAGGATCATATCAGCAGCAAACAGTGAGAGTTTGACTTCTTCCTTTTCTATTTTTATTCCTTTTATTTCCTTCTCTTAACAAAATAACCTAGTTTCATGTTACTTTCTCAAAAAACTCGGGGATTTTCACCAAACTGTAGACTAACTTATTAATTATACCCTCTCAAATAGAATAGAAGCAGTGGTAACATGAAAAGATTTACTACATTTATTAGTTTTCCTGGAGTTTTAAATTTATTACCCTCAAATTAAAATTGGGCCACCTCATTTCTAAAACACTGCTTCATATACCATTTCATCATCAAGACATTATTAGATAATGATTTAGATAATGGAAATTCTATATTTTAATGTGCTTTTCTAATGTTTAATTAGGTAGTAACAATTAAACTACTTATAGTTTCCTACAGAGAAAACACTATCTGGCTGTTGGCGCATGTCTGTAATATCAGTGGCTTGGGAGGCTGAGGCAGGATGATTGCAAGTTCAAAGCCAGCCTCAGTAATGGCAACCGAGGTCTCACTAAGAAACTCAGTGAGACCCTGTCTCTAAATAAAATACAAAACAGGGCTGAGGATGTGGCTTAGTGGTTGAGTGCCCCCAAGTTCAATCCCTAGTACTCCCCCAAAATAAACAAACAAAAAGCCTATCTGGTTGCTATTACTTTTTTTGTAAAGCATAGTTTTTGTCCATTTTATTTTTGAAGTGCTAGAGACTGAACTCAGGGCCTTGAACATGCTAGGCAAGAACTCTACCACTGAGCTACATCCCTAGCCCTCTAGTCCATTTTAAGTATTCCTGTTTTGTGATTCTACAATACCATCTATACGGCTTTATTACAACATATTCTATACCTGTTTCCTTTACCAAACAATAATTTCTTTAAAGGAGGATATCACAAGTTAATCTCATTTGTGTTGGAAAGGAAGAGGAAGGAAAAGCAGCACACTGCTTGCCTGAATGCTTCACTACATAATTTTAGGGACTGCATTCAAAAACATTCCATTATGAAAGTCAACCTCCAGGGTAGAGAAATATGGTATGAATAATGCTTCTTAGAACTGTGCAGTGTGGAAGCGCTGAGGACTGGCACATAGGAGGTGCTCAAAGTATATGTACTGAATTACACTAGTGACAAACTGTCAAAGAACCTAGAAGGAAATTAACAACCTGAAAGATGTACTGCATTCCTTCTGAACCTAAAAAGGTCATATACTAGAACTGTGATACTTATTTCAAGGAGATATTAGGCTCACAGATGAGGTTTGTTTTCTAATTGACAGTTTACACTTGGTAAAACAATCTTAAGATCAATACCTGAAAAAAACGTTCAAAACTTATTTGTGTAGTTGAATGAGTGAATTAATTATGTTATTTACACTTTGGGGAAAAGTCTGAAAAAACAAATATCTATATGGTGCTCAAACTATATTTTTAAAAATACTATTTTATTTAAACTCATGTATGAAAAAAGACTATACTATCATGTTTATATACATACTAATATTGGAAACAGAATTCAATAACAAATCACATTTGAATCTTATAAGATACACAAACATTAAAACACTGATTGGTTATAGAAAGCAAAGTAGGAAAAAAACACCATAAGCTATAATTTTTCTTTTCATTAAAGAGCAGCACCCTCTGAGAAGAATGAAATTAGTAATCTTCATCTATACTACAAAATAATATATCCAAATGAACGTTAGTGATTGTACTGATTTTATTACTTTTACTAATCTACTTTGTCTTCCTCACATCAATGTAAAGAAATAAAACAATATAAAGAAAAATATGTCATTATTATTCACAATAAAAAGGGTCTGCTGCATTCCTGCAGGCCTGGGAGTATTGTACAATAGGGAGCACATAATGGCTCAAGTGGATCAATGTACCATTTTGATTCTGATCCACTGAATAGAATCTCATTTATATCTAGTGACTGGACAAACTCCATGGGAGCTGTGATAGACTGAACCATTTCTGTGGTATCCCCAGATCTCACTAAACAAGAAAAGACCTTATGCAAGTAAATATAACAATTGATCTGTCTATACATTATAGGCTCTTTCTTTAGTATAAGGTGGGGGAAAAGGGGCCTTTTCGAGTACATAGATAAAAGTATTATTGTGTTCTAAAGATTGCTGGATTGATATTGTTACAATAAAGACCATATACACATCAGAAAACATTTTTCCATTAAGAAACTTCCACAACTTTTATCAATTCTTCAAATAATGGAGCAAGTTCCTTTTC
The DNA here is from genome assembly GCF_001458135.2 of Marmota marmota marmota. Classification (NCBI taxonomy): domain Eukaryota; kingdom Metazoa; phylum Chordata; class Mammalia; order Rodentia; family Sciuridae; genus Marmota; species Marmota marmota. The sequence goes on from NW_026000057.1 coordinate 30,342,636, forward strand.
TAGGCTGACAATTAGTCCTAAAACAAAGAGATTTGAAGAATTAGAAAATGTCAGAAAAATGTTCCTGAAAGTCATTAACTTAAATTCCCCCTTTTCCAAAATTTAGTTGCTAAAAAATAAATCAGGCACATTTTCTCAGAAATAAAGCAATTATTCTAATTATGAATAAAGTAACCCCAAATCCTAAGTTCCATTTTCATCTACTATTAAAAAGTAGATGGACAAAAAAATATTTGTTTCTATTAGTAGATACAGATGAATTATATGCACTGTAATTTGTTAAGAGTTTTGAAAGGAAAATCTTAATTTATCTGTTTCAAAATATGCATTGATTGACGATAATACACATTATTTTTACTAAATAAGAAATATTTTTTTCCTGAGCATATGTTAACATTACATCAAAAGAGGTAAATGGGCTACTTCAATATTGATCAAAGGACAACAAAACTGAATAAATTCAATAAAGCTAAGACATAAATGGGTATTTCAAATGAAACAATAAAGACAAATGGTAGAGTATAAAACATATTTACATGTTCAATGATAAATCTCAGAGAAAAACTCACCTAGAAATTAGCATACCTAGCATTCCCTTAATTTAGGTTCTAAGTACTGTCTGTACATTATACAATGTATAATAACTCGATTATTTAGTATGGGATAACTTGTGACTTAAAAAAAAAAATCTCACTTTACCTAAATAGGTGTGAAATATATCAACCCAACTAAACAATACCATTATTTTACACATATACACCCAGTGAAGGGTATCGGATATCACAGAATTTTACTATTCTCTATAGAAAGTACAGCTTCTTAGTATTTGTTCTCAAATTCTTCAGCACTTAAGAATGGGAATGTCTTCATTCTATTAAAGCTCTTTAAATTCTCAATCATCTTTCCCATCATCATTATCAATTTAAAAAATTCTAATTTAATTGATTGGTCTATATGGAGGTAAATCATCTTTGATTATTTTGTGGGTTTTGTTTGGTTATCTTCTCCACCCTGTTTGCTTAAACTATTTTAATAGGAACAAGATGTAGCACTCAGGATAACATTTAACTTCCTTCCTATCTCAAAAACTTTATTTGCTTTTTGAACAAGAAAATAAGCTCATAAGATATAGAAAGCAAATATCAGCTCTATTATACAGATATGGAAACCAAGATTCAGAGAAATTATTTCCCAAGGTCAAGGGAAGTAAATGTCAGAGCTAGGCAGTTTTCAGAATTGAAATTTATTAATTTATACTGCACAGATACAGTAATATAAACAATTAAAAGCTATATTTAAGGGGCTGGGGCTGTAGCTCAGTGGCAGAGCACTTGCCTAGCATGTATGAGGCATTGGGTTCAATCGTTAGCATCATATAAATATAAACAAAATAAAGGCATGCTGTTCATCTGCAAGTACAAAAATAAATTTTTTTTTAAAAAAAGCTATATTTAAGGTAACAAAAACACACCTGTATTGGCATTGCTGCTGGCTATGAAACTCACCACCAAAGGCAAACGATTGAACTGAACCACCTACAAAGAAAACAAGATCTAAATAATGTTACATTGTAAAAATGTAGTGTAACTCAACTGAAATTCTGAATCTTTCAAAAATTTTTAAATAGGCAATGTTATTAGCCTAACCTGGTATATTATATTATAAAATATAAATAATCTCAAAGTAAATATTTCCAAAAAATGGACATACTTGATATCTTTTAGAGACATTAATACCACTTAGCCCAAAAAGTTTTCAAGGTGAAAGTTTTCAAGTGTTAGTTACATAACAGAGGTTCAGTGAATAATTGATAATAGCTAAAGGTAATAATTTCTTAGTCATTCAAGTACAGCAATCCCCCACCCTTATCTGTAGTATCCCTTTCTAAGGTTTCCAATACCCACAATACAACCATGTTACAAAAATATTAAGTGGAAAATTCCAAAAATAACTCATAAATTTTAAATCAAATGCCATTCTAATAGCATGATGAAATATCATACTGTACCACTCTATTCTGGCCAGGAAGTGATTAGCCCTTTATTCAACATATCCAAAATGTACATGCTGCTATCCACTTTAGTCACTTAGTAGTCATTTTTGATCAGCTTGATTGTCATGGTAGTGCTTGTGTTAAAGTAACCTATGGGCTCAAGATGCAAAAAGCAATGTTGGCAATTCAGATATGCCAAAAAGAAGCCATGAAGAGCTTCCTTTAAGTGAAAAGATGAAAGTTTTCAACTTAATAAGGAAAGAAAAAAAGTTATACACCAAGGTTGCTAAGACCTATGGCAAGTTATATCGTTAATCTCTTACTGTGCCTAATTTATAAACTAAACATTATCAACTTAACTACTTTTTTAAAAACTGAGCTTCAACTAATTCTTATTGGTGAGTAGGTCAGATGATTTGATTATTTGTCCTAATTCATGTGAAAAATACATAATTTTAAAATTTAAAATGTCATTATATGTCATCCATGGCAAATGAGTTACATTCTAGGAAACATGTCTCTAAAGCAAAAAGGATTAAATAATTACTAAGAAAATGTAGCTGGAGATCAAGAGACATGTAACAACATGGGCTTTCAAAAAATAAAAGCACAATTTTAATTTCTTCCCCACAAATAATAACCTCATTTGTTATATATGCATTTCAAACAACAGAATTTACAACAATAAGGGCTAGAGATGTGGTTCAGTGCTAGAGTTCTTGCCTACCATGCATGAAGCCCTGGGTTTGATCCCCAGCACACACAAAAAAAGGGCAATAATAACAAATTTAAATAACATCATTTGACTTTCAAAGAAATAATTTTATCTGTCACAACAACAAAAAAGTGTATTGTTTGAGAAATCATAGCTATTTATTTAGCTAATGGCACCATCTACTGGAGTTAACAATGATCTAACTTACCCTGGAGTTAACAGTGATCTAACTTACCCTTTTGGAGATGACATGTACTTTATTTTAAAATCTTTTAAGAAACCTTAAGGAAATTACTACAGTTTTAACATAACCAACTTGAAGGTTAAAATTTTTAAATTTCATCCCCTTCAAAACTAAATATTTAGCATCACAACACAGGGCTATTTTATATTAAAGATAGCGAAGGATAATTAAAATCAGAAAACTATTTGAGAATAATGAACTTACCTGGTAAGAGTTATAGTAACATATAATGCTTTTATTTTTTGAAAGCCCAAGTTTACTACCTTGGTCAGTAGCAAGGGCAAAAGTAGATAAGAAACCAGGTCTCAAAGCATGTTCTGGAGCATTATCATTGGCCACTGGAAAAATAAGCAATTTAAGTAAAAATTATGCAAAGAATGTGGTACAGAGAAGATTTACATCACTCCCTTTTAAAAATAAATCCATAAAAAAAATGAGCAAAAAGTTACATTTTACAATATTAAAAACCATACTACTAAACTGGGTCTCATAAACTTAGATGGGAAAAACTGCTTAATCAGAAGTTCAGTGATAATAACTAAGGGAGAAAATGGTAATTCTTGCATTTTAAAATTTTTAATAAAAATAAAAATGTCTGTGCTGGGTATAGTGGTGCACACCTGTAATCCCAGTGACTCTGGAGGCTGTGGCAGGAGAATCTCAAGTTCAAGGCAAGTCTGAGCAACTTTAGAAGGCCCTAAGCAACTTAATGAGACCCTTTCTCAAAATAGAAAATAAAAAGAACTGGAGATGTAGCTCAGTAGTCAAGTGCCCCTGGGTTAAATCCCCAGTACCCCACCCCCCAAAAAAGTTCGTATTTTTTTACTATCTATCTAAGACATAAACCATAATCAACACATTCAATAAACTGAATATTCTGGTTATCCAAGAGCTGTGCTAGAATAAAATAATGAAAAAAACTACAAAAACTTTAGCACTCATAAAACCCAGAGCAGCAGCATCTCTCCTAAACATTAATAATCCCACAAGTGGCCGGGCACAGTGGCGCACATCTGTAATCCCAGTAGCTCAGGAGGCTGAGGCAGAAAAATTGTGAGCTCAAAGCCAGCCTCAGCAACTTAGTGAGGTACTTAGCAATTCAGAGACCCTGTCTCTAAATAAAATATAAAAAAAGGGATGGGAATGTTGCTCAGTGGTTAAGCACCCGTGGATTCAATCCTTAGCACATACACAAAAAATTAAATAAATAAATCCCACAAGTGGCTACTTGTTTCAAGTTTCTCACTTTATTGTCATGAGCAACTAATAATAATAATAATTTTAAAAAAAAAGGTCTGAATGGAGTTGATTGTATCAATAAGTGTTGAGTGCAAGGCATTACATAGATCCTTGGGAGAACCTTAGAGCTAAACAATCATCAAAGATTTTTCTGTTCAAAGTCCTCATTACAAAAGTAAGAATGGGCAGTGGCCTGACTATGGTCACCCATGTTGTGTGGTGGGTTAGAAAACACGCTGGACTACACATCAGGAAATGATGGTTTCTAGTATTTCCTTGTCACTGATTCATGTGCAACTTTGGATCAGCAATGTACTCTTTTCATTTGATCATCTTCATTTATAAAAGTAAAGAACTAAACCAGGAGACTTCTAACCTTATAATTCTAAAGTCTAAAAGCAAATATTTCTTCTAGAACTAGACCATCTTCTGAATTTGTTGAAATAATTTTTATATATTTGCCTTCTGCACTAATCAGATGTAAATACATTTTTAGTCCAGAGCAAATATTCACGTTTACCTTTAATTACAGGTACTCCATCTCTATCTGACACAACAATAGCATGGAGTCCTTCAACACTAGAAAAAGAAAAAAGGCAAAATATTATAAAATATTCCGTTTTTCTCAAAATACATACCTCAAACTCATAATGGTAATTCTCATGTATTTCTTAAAAAATGACTGGGGTCTCAATTATTAATATACTATGTTCCTATAATGTGTTTGCTAAAACTCTTTCAAAAACTGAATGAATCTGTATCACTAACATGTTTAAAATCTTTACATGTTTGTATTATTTAGGTAAAGATCTAAAAAGCTAATTCTCCATTAAAATTGCTAATGGATTATCATTCCATGGTTTATTTAAGCAGAAAAGGTTATTAGTAGGGTTATAGGATTAAAAAAAAAAGAAAAATACCTTTCCCTTTCTCTCATTCCTTCTAATATGTATAACTAATTAAAACAAATAAAAAAAAGAATGATGAAGTAACTGTGTATCATACTATTTTATACTATATCATTACTAATATTGTTTAATCCTGAAATTATCTATGATTAAAATATATTTTAGAAAAATAATAAAACAAATATATTCTTCTAATCTCAAAACTAGGTCATATAAACACGTATCCTATAGAATCACACATGCAAATCATTTTGTGAAGTTATAAACAGCAACATAACTTGAAAGGAAGGGCAAGTTAAATAAGTAATAATGATATACACATACAATGACATACAATGTAATACTTTGTAGACTTAAAAAACAAAGTTCTTTGTGTGCCAGGAGGGAATAATCTCAAAGTATATTCTTCCAAGTGAAAAAATATCAAGTTTTGAATACAGTGTGTAAAAGAAACAACAACTTATATAATGTAATGTGAAGGCTTGTTTTTGTGTGTATAAATACACATGCTTACATTCCTTGTTAAGTGTAGGTACATAAAAAATAACAACAGTCATCTCTAACAGGGAAACTATGTGGCTGGAGCACAAGGATAGGAAGCTTTTCACTCTATGTTCCTCAGTTAATATTTTCTTTTGCAGTGCTAGGGAAATAACCTAGGGCCTCAGACATTCTAGGCAAGTGCTCTACCACTGAACCCATCCCCGGCTCTTCAGTTAATTTCTGTACCTTTTTTTTTTTGAACTTTATATTGCCTACTCAAAAAATGAGCAAATTTAAAGAGGTAAAAAGAGTACGATAAAAATGTTTAGAAAAATTTGTGCCACAACAGGTAGCTTTTTTCCCCTAATATCCATGGTAATTAACTTAAATAGCAACTAATGCACCAAAAGAAAAAATTTGCTGGGCATGGCAGTATACAGCTGTAATCCCAGAGATTGGGGAAGCAGAGTCTCCCCAATCTTTTGAGGAACCCAAATCTGAGATAGCCTAGCAATTTAGTGAGGCCCTGTTTCAACATTTAAAAAGGCGGGGGTGGGGGGTAGGAAGGAGATGACAATATAGCTTATTGTTAAAGTGCCTCTGGGTTCAATCCCCAATACTAAACACTAAAAATTTTAAAATAAATAAATAAAACGACTTTCTTTTTAATCTATCTATCTATCTATGTAAGGAGTGGGGGGTGCCAGGGATTGAACTTAGAGGTACTCAACCACCAAGCCATATCTCCAGCCCTATTTTATATTTTATTTAGAAATAGAGTCTCACTGAGTTGCTTAGCACCTTGGAATTGCTGAGGCTGGCTTTGAACTCAGATCCTTCTGTCTCAACCTTCGGAGCTGCTGGGATTACAGGAACTGGCAAAAGGATTTTCTTCTTAATGGGTTGCAAATTACAGAAATACAAGTCCAAGAAAGGAGAACAATTTGCTTACACTCTTAAAGTAACCATTTTTAGAAATGAGGTCACAAATATAAAGACACAAGTTGTTCTCAATTATCGACTGTAAACAAAGAGCTCCACAAACAGATTTACTAAAAATTAAAAATAAGTGTGATTCACTAATAGACATTATATTTTTACAAGGAATAAATTAAATTTTACGGAACATTCTGTAGAAATCTAAACTCTAAATAAAATAACCATTCTTTTTCTAAAAACAATATTAATCAGTAATCAAAGACAACATACTGGGGCTGGGGGTATAGCTCATTGGTAGAGCATGTGCAAGTGAAAGCTTAGTATAATAAAGGCCCTTGGTTCAATCTCCAAGCTCCCTTCCCTAACTACCCACAAAGACTTTATAATTAGCTTTTACATATAATTATGAAATATTTGGTTATTTTAAAACAATGACAAGTTGTGATTATAAAAGCCTGATGCTTCTTTGGGTCATAGCCAGATTTTAAAATACAAATCCAAGAATACTTAACAGAATTCAAAAGCGCACATTCTATTAATGTCTGTAGCTGACTGACTTGGCTGTTGAGAAGCACAGCGCACACAGCGCTGAGGAATCTGTTCATAGCTAAAGATTCAAATCCATGCATCTAGCAACAAATCAAAGTGCTCACACTATTTCTTCCTTCTTTTTGTTCTTAGTAAGCCTACTTTAAGATAAAATCACAATACAAGTAAAACTGGACTCAGTCATTATGAAAAAAAAGGATGACATTAATTCCTTTTCTGTCATTATGGAAGAATTAATTATCTTTTTACAAATATTCTTACACTGAATACACCTCTTGTAAGGGCACTACCATCTGATGTTTTCCCTTGGGTTAAAATATAAAAGAGACTGGGGTTGTGGCTCAGTGGTACAGCGCTTGCCTAGCAAGCATTAAAGCAATGGGTTTGATCCTCAGCACTACATAAAAAAATGAATAAATAAACAAAAGAAAGGTACTGTGTCCATCTATAACTAAAAATATTTTTAAAAAGATAAAAGATGTCAGAATTCAAACTTGTCAATTACTTTTCAACTGTTTTTGATGAACTTTAAGCATTGCTCAGAAATAAAATGAATATATTTTTTTAACAATTCTTAAGACAGCTTCATCATGCCCAGTGCCATAGTGCATCAAAAGCTGATAATGTGAGATCCTCAATGTCCGAATCAATTTTATTGTTTATAATCAGACCATGTAATTAGAATTAATTATTGCTCATCATTACCCTAGGCACATGTATGATTACACCAATGGTGCATTTCTACACCATGAGAATTGAAATGTTGTACTCCATTTGTATATTATGAACTGAAATGCATTCTGCTGTTATGTACAACTAAGTAGAACAAATTAAAAAAAAAGAATTAATTATTGCTTTGTTTATTAGGTCTCCAGATGAATAAAGAGCATCTCAATGGTGACTATATAAGTTAAAAACACTGAATGCAAAATTTTTTTGTTTCTTCAACAAGTAGACTCTTAAAATAGCATTTTTAAACTGGTAAGTCTTCTAAGTGGATAAATTATGCTTTTATTCCCATATTGTGTCACCAGTATAGTAGAGTGTTCTCCCACCCCCTCAATTTAGCACCTTTCAAATGCCAGGGTTCTAACAAGATAACTACAGATAAATACAGAAAGCTTTCATTTTTGCTAGTTCCAGTTTGCATTTTTCAGTTATTATGATTTAGTTAATACCACCTCCTGCCCATAACATGGGTGGAATTTCAATTACCCTCACATATTTACTGAATTACTGCATAAGCTACAGACTTTGCTAACTCTTCACATTACCATGAGGATAACTATGTAATTAACAGATGTACTCTGCGATCTGTAACCATCCACATCACTTCTTCCAAAATGTGTTCATGACTGGTCACTGGGCATCTATCATGCAGTTCACAAAGAGACATAACAAGGCATACAGCCCTTGTCTCCCAGTATAAACTATATGACATTAAAAAAAAAAAATAGATAATCTAAAGAGGGAAGTAGCCAGCAAAGATGAACTACAGAAAGGTAATGAAAAGTTAAAATATTGGAAGTGAAATTTGAAATGATGGTAAATAGTTAACAGAAGAAAGAGCTAACAAAGGGAATGTGGACTCCATCACTGTTAGGGGGATTCTAGATACATAGCCAGAGGCACTCAGTGAAGGTAAATTTAATGACATAAATTAGGAAACCAGATATGATAAAAGTCCCAGAGAAAGTGATTCTGGAAAAAAAATAATAAAAAAATTAAAGGACTCAGATATTTCACAACCGTGAAATTACAAAGGATAAAAGTAGGCAGCTAATCCAAAATTATTAGACTATGACAATTCACCAAGATCTAGAAAAGAATCTAGCTCCTTCTCTGAAAGTAAATGAAAAGCAGTTAAACACTGTTTTTACTTTTTATGTTTTCTTTTTTTCGTACCGGGGATTGAATCCAGAAGCTCTCTACCACTCAGTCACACCCCCAACCTGTCACCCCACCCTTTTAAATTTTGTTATTTCGATGTAGAGTCTAACTAAGTTGCTAAGGGCTTCACTGGGTTGCTGAGGCTTACCTCAAACTTGCAATCCTCCTGCCTCACCATCTCAAGCCACTGGAATTAAACACTGTTTTAAACTTACTCTTGATACACTTTTTTGCAAAAACAAACAAACAAACAAAAAACTTAATTCTCAATGTCCCCAATGTTTTAAATTATTGTACTAAGCAATTATTCATTTTAGTATTTGTTTTCATTCCCCTAAATATTTATAAGTAACAATAAGACAATTTTAATGTTCTTTAAAAATTTAAAGGTCATAAAACAATTGCTATTTTCCCTGATTTCTAAATTATTTTCAGCATGTATTGTCATTTCTACAGACCTATATTAGCATGCAAAGCTAGGACTTCCTGTATTGTTGATTACTGGGTTAAAAACAGAATCAACAATTTGTCTCTATAGTTTGCCAATATTAGGAGGAAAAGAATACAAATGAATTCAAGCATTATAGTAACACAAAATCAATTACTTCATAGTTTAAAACCTCAATATTTTTTTTCCTGAATACATGAGAAAAATATAACAGTTATATTCAAAACCAGAAAATAATGTCATTAATTTCCAGTGATCTGAAATCAGGCGAGTTACAGGCACATTCCATTAGAAAAAGCACACTGGAAATTCAAGCAAAAATCCAAATAAGGTGTTTTCCCCTATCTACAAAAATACATTGACATACACAACCTTTTATAACTTCAGATTTGGGAGATAAGAAAAAATTCTCACCACAAATTCTGCTATATTACTTTAAAGTTATTCAATAAATTCTGAATCACTTCCTTGTCGAACATGAGAATCATATACCTCTCTTGTGCCCTCAACTGAGCAAGTCTAAGTTATCTGAAAGAGTGCAGAGGAAAGCAGCACTTGCTAAGAAAGGCATTTTCTACATTAAACTAAATATGAATTTTAAATAAGTGACAAAGTCCTTTGAATTAGTAAAAATCTAAAAGAAAGTTTGTTAACCTTAATACAAGAGCTTAATTTAGAAAATAGTACATGAAGTAGACTGTGTGTAGGCAAAACAAAGCCTTGTATCCTGAGTAAGAGCAACACAGGAGGCATCATCACATTACCTGATCTCCAGACCTATACAAAAACAGCTTGATATTAGCATCAAAACAGACATGAAAACCAGTGGAATAGAATGGAAGACACAAGAGACAAACACACAAACTTACAGTTATTTGATACTTGACAAAAGTGTCAAAAATATGTGGTGAAGAGCTGGGGTTGTGGCTCAGCAGTAGAGTGCTCATCTAGCATATGTGAGGCCCTGGGTTCGATCCTCAGCACCACATAAAAATATATACAATAAAGGTATTATGTCCAACTACAACTAAAAAATGAATATTTAAAAAAATATATATGTTGGAGAAAAGATAAGCTTCTTAACAAATGGAGCTGGGAATCCTGAATATCTATATCTACATGAATAAAACTAGATCCCAATCTCTCATCCTGCACAAAATTCAACATGACGTGGATCAAAGACTTAGAAATTAGACAGAAACTTTGTAACTGCTAGAAGAAAACATAAGGTCAACACTCCATCATCATATAGGTACAGGCACTGACTTCCTTAAAAAGACCCCTAAAACTCCAGAAATATAACCAAGAATCAATAAGAGGAATGCCATCAAATTAAAAAGCTTCTGCACAGCAAAGTTTCCCCTTAAAAGTAGGAAACCATTAAGAACATAAAGAGAGAACCTACAGAATTGGAGAAAATCTTTGCCAGATACTTCTCTGATAGGGAAGATCCAAAACATAAAAAACTCAAAATGCTTACACCAAAAAAACCCAAATAAACAAATTAATAAATGAACCAGAGAAATAAACAGAAATTTCTCAAAAGAAAAAAAAAATCAGGTCAGACACAGTGACACATGCCTATAATTCCAGCAGCTCAGGGGGCTGAGGCAGGAGGATTGCAAATTCAAAGTCAGCTTTAACAACTTAGCAAGGCCCTAAGCAACTAAGCAAGACCCTGTCTCAAAATAAATTTAGAGTTTTTAAAATTTAAATTAAAAATTTAGAGTTTTTAAATTTTTTTTTTTTAAAGGCCTAGGATGTGGCTCAGTGTAAAGCACCTCTAGATTCAATCCCTGGTAACAAACAAACAAACAAACAAACCTATACTCACAGAATTCATATCACTCCAGTCAGAATGGCAATTATCAAAAACACAAGTAATAACAAATGTTGGCTAGTATATGGGGGAAAGGTATAACATAGATTGTTGGTGGGATTGCAAATTACCACCACCACTCTGGAAAGCAGTATGGAGATTCTCAAAAAACTAGGAATAGAACCACCATAGGACACAACTATCCCACTCCTTGATATTTATCTAAAAGAACTAAAATCAGCATTCTATAGCAATACAGCCACATCAATGTTATAGCAGCACAATTAACAGTAGTCAAATTATAGAACCAGCCCAGATGACCATCAAGATGAATAGATTAAAAACATATGGAATATATACACAACAGAGTTTTACTTGGCCATAAAGAATGAAATTATGTCATTGCTAGCAAATGGATAGAAAAGCCACACAACTCCTCTAGGCCTCATGTTATTTATCTGCAAACTCAAAGAACACCACTTATGATACCTACAGTAATGTTAGATATTTAAAAGTGATGATAAATATCATACAAAATATCTTTAGAGAAATAATATGCCTCACAAAATTAACATGCTATGAGGAAGTTATGCAATAACTGGTTTCTTACCTTGGTAACTTCTTATACAGGAAACGCTTCAGGTCCTGAAAGAGAATGTTTAAAAGTAATATTATATAGCTTCCACTGCTTTTCTAGACTTGTCCTATCCATCTTTCAGGAAACTTAAGTCATCATTCGTAACTTTTCTTGCTGGCATTTTATCTTTCTATTTCTGATTTTTATATTTACTAGTTTTATAACTTAGAGCAAGTTAACCTTTTGCTCTAAGCCTTTGGAGAAATAATTCATTATTGGTTGAACAGATAATCATAGAACCTATATAACTATTAAAGTTTATTGAGATGTATGTATTAGTACCAGCTGTAAAGCCAGTTCATACTTTTCATAATACATTTACTCCTGTAGCTACTGGTTTAGAATACATTATGAGCTGGGTGCCATGGCACATGCCTGTAATACCAGTGGCTTGGGAGGCTGAGACAAGAGACTCGCAGGTTCAAAGCCAGCCTCAGAAACTGTGAGGCGCTAAGCAACTCACCCTGTCTCTAAATAAAATACAAAATAGGGCTAGGGAGGGCTAGGGATGTGGCTTAGTGGTGGAGTACCCCTGAGTTCAATCTGTGGTACCAAAAAAAAAAAAACCAAACAAACAAACAAACAAAAAAAACCCCCACAAAAACAACAACAAAAAAGGAATACATTATGAACTTTTTTCTACATCCATAGACAGATTTTCCATTCTTTCTTGGAGGAAGGGTACCAGGAATTGAACTCAGGGGCACTCGACCACAGAACCACATCCCCAGCCTTATTTTGTATATTTTTATTTAGAGACTGGGTCTCACTGAGTACTTAGCACCTCGCTTTTGCTGAGGCTGGCTTTGAACCCGTGATCCTCCTAGCTCAGCCTCTTCAGCGGCTGGGATTACAGGTGTATGCCACAGGGCCCAGCTCCATTGTCCTTCTTAATGATCCTAAACAAGTTAATTAACTTCTCTAAGTTTTAGCTTCCTCATATGACTAAAAGAAAAAGACAATATATCGAGTGTTTATTCTGCAGAGAACATATTTAGGACTAAAGAAACAGAAAACTTTTATAATCTGTTTTATTACACACCCTCACCTGATGAATTTCATTGTCAAACCATATATAATCGTAATCTGTACCTACATATGACTCATATCTGTTTTCCAAATCTCTAATCCGTGCTCTTCTCCAAACCTGAATGATCATTTTATTCCATGTTATCACCACCAGTTTACTTTTCCTCCCATCTTAAACACACACACACACACACACATTCACACAGAACTTGACTTGCGATTCGTACAATGCAGCTAATGAAATTATCATGACTGCTGACTTTAAAAAAAGGATCCAGAGCACATGTCCTACATACTGACAGGAAAGGCATCATTTAGAATTTCAAATGGTAAATATAGCCTTTTTTTTTTTTTTTTAAGGCCCAGGAGGATTGGGAAAGAGGAGAATACAATTTTCTCAACCAGAAACCCAGGACCCTTAAAATCCAATCATATTAGTCTCTCACACCTGATCCTAACCCGGAAGAGAGACCAAAAACGAAACAAAATTTCTGTTTGGGAAGCTCTACCTCTTGGTGCTCAGTAGCCTCCCCCACGCCCCCGGGGCCCTTCCTCTTGTGTGGGGGTATCAACTCACATCCGCCATGACGAACCCCTTTCTCCCGCAGGATCAATCTCCACGCCTGGAAGAGAAACTCCCTGTGACTCTCCCCTCTAGGCTTCTTCGCCCTCCCGGTGCCCCCACATTAAACGGGGGATTAAGTCCTCGTCAGGGCCGAGCATGATTCCGCAGTTCTAGATCTCGGACCACGGAGGCTATGCGAGGGGGTCGGAACTTCCCAACACCCGGTCAAGTACCCAGCCTGGATGTCTCACCTCCTCCCATTGCACCCCTGCCCCCGCACCCAGAAGTCGAGGCCCAACGAGGAGAAGTGGCGGCCTCTCCTCTTCAAACTCACCACCCACTTCACCCCGGGCCCAGGCCTGAGCACCGGGCAGAGCGGCACCAGTTACCTGGGTTTCTTGACTGCTGGATTAGCTCAAAAGCTGTACAGAAAAGGCTCCAAAAACAGGTTCCTCGCAAAGCGCTGTCACATGATTCGTGACCTGAGCCGCGCTCCAGGAAGCACTTCGTTGGCGATGACACAGGATTTCCCGCAGAACAGGCGGAAATTGCAAGCGCGCCCAGTCGCTCCTCGGGCCCCACGCGTACTGCTTTCTGCGCCTGCGCGCTGCGCGGCTCCGCGCGGCTCAGTCTCCGGGAGAACGTTGCTGTGATAGAGGTTTCCCACGGGGTGGCTGCGCCGCAGTTCCTCCGGAGAGTGCCCATGAGGGTTCGTGTTATTGTTTCTGAAAGCTGGGTCCTTGTCCCCGATGCCGATCTAATAAGGAGGCGGCTTGGAGAAAGAGGAAAAAAATGGTTTATTACTTTGCTAGCAAAGGAGAAATACGGAACTCCTGTCCCAAAGGCTGTGATTCTGCCCATCAGCAGGAACAGAGGGACTTTTGTATCAGAGGAGAGATCAGGAAGGAAAAGGTTAGGGGGAAAGAAGATCAAGGAAGAGATCGGGAAGGAGAAGGTTGGGGAAAAGAATGTAGGGGAGAATATAGTTGGGAAAAAGAAAAAAAAAATTAAGTTTCAAAGCCACAAGGGATATAGTCAAAGCATCAAGCGAACCCCTGTTACATTATGAGGCATTCTTGTGTGGAGAGGATGCAAAAGTTATATGGGTTTTTCAGGATCCCTTATCTTAAAATCTTTCATTGTAGATAAAGAAATTTGCGGGACTGGTGTTAACGACCAGCACGCACTAGATCGCTTGCGATTGGAAGTCCGAAGAACTTAGGTTTCTGACCCCAGTTGCTTACTTTCTCTCGACTTAACCGCAGATGCCTCCCTACAGGCTCTTTATTCCAGGTCTTATCAGATTTAATCAAGGAGCCCTGTATCTCTAGCCTCTACTTTTAATGCATGCAGTCGCTGACCTACCTTCTTATTGGCTCTTTCCTCTTTGTGTGTGTGTGTGTGTGTGTGCCATGATTGCACATTTAACAAAAGCCTGTGTAAGTAGTAGGATCATCAGAAATCTTAATAAAATGGGAGGAGTCGCCAGTCACCTTAGCACAAGGTTCTCAACCTCTGCACTATTGACGGTTTGTGCCAGGTAATTTGTTGTAGCAGGCTGCACTATGCAGCATAGGACATTTAGTAACATCCCCAGTCTCTGCTCACTAGATACCAGTAGAAAATTCCCTGAGGGCCAAAAATCTTACCCCAGCTGACAACTGTCTTAGCCCCTCCTAGGAAAATTGAAGCTCATGGCTTTACTAGCTGATTTTTTCTGATCTCATTTCTTGCAGAGTAGTGTGTCTTGAAAAATGAGATCAATGGGAACTTGTTTACAGCTGATCTTCATTTCCAATCCTTAAAAGTAGGAATGCAAAGGGAACTAATTCTAGTTCAAGATACAGTGAAAGCAATTGGTTATTTCCTATAGTTGTAGGAAATCCTATGGATTAGTTTGTGGGTTTTTTTTTTTGTTTTTTTTTTTTTAACATGCTGGAATTGAACCTAGGGCCAGCACTTATTGTGGTCTTCTTCTCAGTTATTTCCCCAGCCTGCTAGTTATCTTTGAAAGAAATTGTAAACTTCAGAGCTCTACAAATGACCTCCTAAGTGAACTTGACAGATAAACTGAAATTAGCATCATTGTAGATCCATTCCTTTTCCTTATTTTAAACCCTTTTTACTTACCTTCTAGAACACTGCACTTCTTGTCTCAGGTCCCTTTTCCTTGTCAGATGACGGCATTTTCTACTTATCTGTTTTGCTGCTGTTTTTCTCTCCACAATGCCCTGAAAATGTGTAAATATGTACCTTTTGTCTGTATTAATTACATTTTTAGCTGTACATTTAATATTAGATACTTTTACATTATCTTGCTGCCAGGCTCTAAAATTCTCCTAATCAAAACTATCCTAATGTCTGTATTAGTACCATGATTCTGCCAGTCAGGATTCTTGTTTGATCTTCCCTATGATGTTTGTACCTGTATGTTTATTTTCTTTTTGCAGTACTGGGGATTAAATCCAGGGTTTCTCTGTCCTTGAACTCCTTTTCCTTTTTTTTTTTGGCTAAGGATGGGGGGTGAGAGACATAAGGTCTTGCCAAGTTTCACAGGCTGGTCTTGAAATTGTGATCATCCTGCTTCACCCTCCCAAGCAGCTGGGATTACAAATGTATACCACCATTCCCCACTGTATTTTTTTTTTCAATTTTTGACATAAACCTTTATTTCTGCTCAGCAAGACCAAATCAATAGCTACTTGTGTTAAATCAGCTTTCTGTCATTAGAACAAATACCTGAGATAATCAACTTATAAGTTTATTTTGGCTCAATTTTAGGAGTTTCAGTCCATGATCAATTTGTCCTATTACTTTGGGGCTATGATGGCACATCATGACAAAACCACTTACCTCATGGGCAGGAATCGAAAAAGACCACAAAGACTATGATCCACAATCCCCCAAGGGCATACCCTTGATGACCTGAAGACATTCTACTAGGTAGGCCCCACCAATTTAAAGTTTCTACTAACTACCAATAGCACCATGCTGTAGATCAACACTTTGCCATAAGGACCTTTCCTTTCAGGGACAATTAAGACCCAAACTATAACCCCACTTAATAATAGCACATAAAACATATTATTACATGTTCAAAAATTGTAGACAATGATAAAGCTAACAGTTTTTAATGAGGGCCTAATGTATCAGTGTTTTACTTGTGAACACATTCTAATGAGGATCCTCTACTGTAACCAAATTGATTACCTCAAACTTCCATTACTTTCTCATGCTTATGCCTAGACTGTTAGGCTGCAGAAAATTCATACAACTGTCAACAACCCACAGAAATCCTCTTTTTTACTAGCCAAATTATCAAACTCAGTGCCTCACACATGCAAGGCAAACGCTCTACCACTGAACCACAACCCCAGCTCAAAACTTGAGATTTTTAAGGGAGGAGTTACATGATCAGATTGGACTTTTAGAATATCATTTTAGTTACCATTGAAGACTGGGGGCAAAAGTGAATGTAAGGCAGGTAGAAGGTTTTTGTCAAAGGAGAGATGATAGTAACTTGGACCAGATCATTCAAATCATCTTCACTGTCCACTTCTGCTCATCACTTTCCCCCTCCCCCACTTCATATGCTTTCAAGAAACCTGAGGCTTACCATTTCATAACCACTACAAACTTACCAGCATTTAAATTTATCCTCTGTGCATTAACTTTTTGAAAGAATGCTGGTGCTCTTAGAAAAGTTAATTCTTACATCTTTCAAAGGAGTCTATTATCCTGTGACATACCAAGTTCTTAATGTTATTACCCTCTTTTTCTCTATCTTCACTTTCAATTTTGACTTGCCATTTTCCAGAATAAAAAAAAAAGATTGCATGGTAATGAAAAAATAAGAGTCTTCTAGAGAAACCACATTCTCTTCCAGTTACATCATTCTTCTCTGCTCTCTTGTATAGCCAAATGTTTGGAAAAATTTAGCCTGGTTCCTAATTGATGTCACCATATTATCCAAAATCCAATCAAAGAGTTATGTTGGTCTATTTCCTAAATACCTCTAAAAAATTATTCATTTATATTTACTCCTTCTCTGGTCCAAGTTACGATCATCTCTCTTTTGACAAAACCTTCTAGCTGCCTTACAATCACTTTTGCCCTCCAGTCTTGTAACTAAAATGATATTCTAAAAGCCTCAATCTGATCATGTAAACTCCTCCCATAAAAACCTCAAGTTTTGAGCTGGGGTTGTGGTTCAGTGGTAGAGCGTTTGCCTTGCATGTGTGAGGCACTGATTTTTATCCTCAGCATCACATAAAACAAATAAATAAAGGTATTGTGTCCATCTACAACTAAAAAAAAAAAAAAAAAATCAAGTTTTTTGAGATAGTGTTATCACCATGGCTGGTCTTAATGAAAATCCAGTCCCTTATTTTAATTCTCTCACTTACCCTGGAATCCTTATGTTATAATCATGTAGTTTGTTTTCACTTCTGAAGTTTTTATGACTTTACCAGCTTAGTACACACTCTGCCTGAAATATTTCTCTAGCATTCACCTCACTCCTACTTACTTCACATTTTGTGTCAGTTGAAGCTCCCTTTCTCAGAAGAACTTTTCCTGATACTCCCAGAATAGTTTAGGTCATGCATGCTGGCATTTTTATCTTGTAATTTTGTATCACATTTATCAAAATTATAACTATTTACTTGACACTTATTTTCTTTGCTACTTATAAATTTCATGAGAGTCTTTGTCCAGTCTTTCATATGAGTCATGTCCAATGATTAATTCCTTGCACCCAGCTGATTACCTGGGATATAGCAGGCATTCATAATTTATGGATGAATAAAATAATGAGCATATTATGAGGCGGAGGCGGGAGGATCATGAGTTTAAAGCCAGCCTCAGCAACTTAGTGAGGTCCCAAGCAATTCAGTGAGACAGACCCTGTCTCTAAATAAAAGACAAAAAAGAGCTGGGGATGTGACTCAGTGATTGAGTGACCCTGGGTTCAATCCCCAGTACCAAAAAAAAAGTATAAAACATAATAAAAATGAATCTTTACAGTGAGAACAAACCTTTTTATTAATATATTGAGATAAACTACAGAGACTAAAAGACAAAAAATTCATCATAAATCATTCAGTAGAACATTCATTAAAAATCAAATGCATTTTAACAGTTCTCACACAGAAAATTTTATTTTATATAAGTCTGATATAACATTAAATATTTTACAAATCAGACATTTCATCTTTAAACCTAATTATATAATCTTGAATGCACTACAAATAAAGTAATATCTCCTTTACCAGTTTCACATCACTCAACTTACATAAGGCTTCCATTAAAAATTCCATCATACCTCGAAAATTACCTGTAGCTTTTTAAAACAAACTAAAACTAAACTTTAAATAAGAAAGTCTTATGTAGCAATCTAAAAATCAAAACAAAGCAAAAAAAGGTAAGAAGCATTTCTTAATATAAATTATAAAATATCAATTACATTTCTTATCATTATTATAGTCATCCAATCTCACAAACAATTCATTTTCAAAGCAATGATTAAAATACTCCAAAGTCACTGAAAATGTTTACTATTTTAATGGTGCTCTTAAATGACTAAGTAGAATATCAGAACATATAGAATCTTGTGAAGTAAATGAGACCCGTATTCATGCCAGGTGTCATCTGCTATGCAGTTACTAGACATCTTGGCAACTAATCATCCCAATTTTTAATCACTTACTAAATTAAGATACTTTAAGAAACACTTCTTACCTTTATATATTTCCAGATTGCTAGATTTAGAAAGATACAATTATATTTGAAGTATGGGCCTTACAGTAGGAATTTGCATTAAAATATGAAAAAAGATCAACTGAAAGAATTTACACCAATGAAATTCTGTGGACTGTTTTTCAAATTTAGAAATATGAATATCCACTGCTAATGGAAGCCCTGCTATGTGCAAATGTAGTGTGGTATATATATTATTAAACAATCACACATCTGAGGTATTAGCTGGAAGAAAATATATATACACTTATACAGGTACACATCCACAGAATATTCACAAATCTATTGGCCCCAACACCAGCAGATAATCAAATTAAATGAAAAGGAATCACATACCAACAAGAAAAAGGAATTTATTTTAAAAAATGTGGTTATATAATCCTTAATATAAGGAGTATGTTTTGAGGAATTATCTATTTAATAGTCATGAACCAAAAAGGAAGCCTAAATTCTAGGACTGTGTTGCCTGCCAGATTATTAAAGGGGCATGCAAGAATGAAAAGCCTCATTTTAGCCATAACTGAAAATCTGAATTCAGGAAAATTTGAAAGTTATTGCCAGACTACTCCTTTCTCTTTCATTAATTGACAGAGAATTTTATGTATTTTTGATGAGGCAGTAGCCCAACACAGCCAAAAGACAAGGTTTTCAGCTATTTAGTGAAGATTAAAATTCAGATTTGTTATTCATTTCACTAGTTGTTCAGATGAGAAAAAATGTTATGAATTCCCTTTCAGTTTGCTTCACTTGGATGAAGATGGATAAGTAATACAGGTAGTAGTGAACCCAAGCTTCACATGCAGAAGCTAAGTAAATGTACACATTCTTCTCTTTTTAACCATTTGGTCCTTTGTAATAATACTCGTTTAACTGGAAAGATGGTTCCTTTGGTCCTCAGGTCATTGAGAAATATTTCATTGCCTTCACAAGGTATGAGATTTTTTAAAAATCAAACATAAGAATACAATAAGTAATATTAAATATCTGCAATTTAAATCATTACAGATCATCAGAAGGGAAATCAAATAATCATTTCTTTTTATTTTACATACCAGTGTAAAAGATTTAACAGGAAGAAAAATTAATCATGAAAGTGCAATTAAAGGTAAGGACTAGCATTCCATATTCCTGTTCCCGTGAACACCTGAGCTGACACAAAAGCAGAGTCCTTTAATGCGTTATCATAAAATGCCTTAAAGATTTTACTTTTCTCTACAAAACCTTTATAAATCATAAAGAAACATGTAACAATTATGAAACAAATAATTAAGAATTCCAATATAATCTGTTCCCTAAATCAGTTATATTCACTTAGATTATTAGATAAATAACTTGAAATTTCTCATTATTGAGAATTCAGTTGTCTTATTTGATCAAAGTAAGTTCTAAAACTTACAAATGACTAAAGACTAGCACCGATCTATCTGGGAACTAAGGAAGCCAAAAAGAAGAGGAAAGATACTATTTCCTTTTCCTCAAACCCTCACAAGGACAGTAGTGCATAAAAAGGGATAAACAATGTAAAGAATAAAAACAACTGCTGCCAAACTTCCAAAATATCAGCTAAAGAAGCTAGTTAATAAGCAAAATCAAAGGGCTTTTAGGTGGTCTTTAAAATGATCAAATCAAATTATTTTAAAGCTCTAGCTAAAAATAAGATGGCAGAATACTGGGAGTTTTATCATAAAGGAATAAGAAATATGAAAATCTGAAATCTCAAGATATCTAAAATCTTGCTTTTAAAGATTAACCCAAAATTTTAAGTACTTATTAGGTCTTTATACCATGATATAGGTAACATTAGGGACTCAATCTTTCTTACATACCTTATATGTGGCTTAAATTGTCAGGCACTCTATAATCATTTTCCACAGTTGATTTGAAAATTTAATTTTCAAACACATTTCCCCTAACAGATTATCAAATAGAATGTAGCAATAAACCTGAAATATAATACTGTCTGAAAGTCATGTATAACTTTATGATGTAAAACTTAATTTGATAACTTCACCTATCCCCTCAAAGCAGGGATTTAAGGAAATAAATCAGTCAATAAGAAGTATCAATCACAATAGTGTAAATTTTACATTAACACTGGAAAAATAAAGGTGAAATTTTTTTCATTAAAATTTTTATAAATTTCTGATACATATGAGCTTTCAAAGGTACTTAGGATGACTTTTTTTCCTTACTCATTCTACATGCTCAAAAAATACTTAAAATTATATATATATTTTTAAAGCACTGTTTGTTTTTTTTTTTTTTTAAAAGGTCACATCTTTTAAGCAAGTTGGGTAAGTTGTCCAGGTTTCCTAGGACAGCATGTTTAGTTTAATGTACTGATTTAATTAGGCATTATCTACTGATTCACCTGGAAAAGGGGAAACAAGAACATTTTTAAGAGAATATCATTTTAGTGGTTTTATTTAACAAATGTCATAAATCAAACATACCCAGAAAAAAGAAATCCTTAAATAAAAGAACAAAGCCACTCATTCTAGTATTCTCTCACTCACAAAAAAAAAACTACCCAAAACTGTTCATGTTCCCTTAACTGAGTACGAAAAAGCATCAAAATATTATACCTGTTAAACATAGAAGACTAGGAATCAAAATAGTTTCATTTTCAATATATAGGCACCAAAAACTTCAATTTCCAGCTGTTTTTTCTCTAACTTGTATTATGGATTTAATTACAAGGAGCTTATTCCTAATAATTAATTACTCAATGGTTAGAGTAGATTTTAGCTCAGAATTTCTTAAGGATGATTTGCTATAAATCAATATTCTACCTGCTACTGTATTTCTGCCCACTGTTGCATGTGGGCATAAAGATCATGCTCTGATCAAATAAGTGAATTGTGATCTACTTACATGTTTCAGAGTTGGCAATAGGGTTAAAAGGCACAAGGCTATAATTTGGTAGTAATTTTTCTTACTACTTAGTTGTAGAATTCATTGACTTTTGGATCCTGCATTTTTAAATGATTACTAAGAAACTTAAGTTTCCATAGGGGGAAAATTAGGTGAGTTCTCTCCATAAATTTTAGCAGCCTTCAAAGACACATAAACAAACAGCTGGGGCCTTTTAATTACTGGACTTGCAAATAGCATAAATGCAATTTACTGCTGAAGACCCTTTTAATTTAATATTTATAGCCATTTCCTCATATTTTCTTTAAAATCTATCAGCATAGCATTTCATTTCTATGCATGGATTAGCAATTCAGAAAACTAAATAGCGAACTGATACATTATACCAGTTCATTTATCTCAATACATATTTTGGAATATAATGGCAATATTAAAAATATCAGTTCCCTCTAAGCTGATAATGGTATATAAGATTTTACATAAAGTTAAATAGTTTTTGTTTTCTTTCTTTCTGAAAAAGTTTCATTGTTTAAACTCCACATACTCAACACCTGACAGGGAAAAGTTGTGTCATATAACATTTATTCCACCAACTTAAAGGAAGTGTCTTATGGAGCTAAACACTAAAAGAATTTAAATAAAAGGCAATAATCTGTATGTACACAAAATGATCATTCCATAAATATTTACATGAGGGAAAAGGTAGAGAATCACTAAAACTGAATTGCTACAGGTATGAGAATCCTTTCTCAAGACATATTTAGTTAGGAATCATATAAGCTTTTAAAATGAAAATAATTGCAGAAACATAAATACTAATTTTAGTTGTCAGTTCTTACTATTTAAAGAAACCAATAGGTCATAAACAGCCCAAGATTTCAGGAACCAACTATTCAGTTCAGTTTTTAATATCAAATCTTTTTCTTCAGCTCTCATGATGAAATTAAATTTACAGAAGAGATAAAGAGCACGCTGAAAGGTATAAATAAAAATTCCAGTTCATCCTCCTTTATAAAGGCTAGTCAGCCGCTCCAGTTCTTTACAGTTGTCCATACTCAAGGCATCTGCCTTCCTTCGGAGTCGATCATCGCGGTATACTTTTGCTGCATACTGCATATCTGTTTCTGTTAACAAAGAAAATATTTTGCTAATTAAATAACAATTCACATCAACTGCATAAATTCAAATCATGCTTCATAGAAACCGTCAATACACTTCTATTAGCTTTTTTAAAAAAATAAAGAAATACAAGTTCTATTTTTAAAAGCCATTTTAGTAGATAAAATTTTCTCTAAAAAATGACAATTTTACTAAAGACTAGCATGTAAAACAAAGAAAAGAAACAAGAATAGAAACCTTGTCAACTCATGTCAGAACACTTTAGCCTCACTCCTGAACCCAAGTATTTTTTTTTTAAATCACTGCTCTGAAGCATCATCTTTGCCTTTTATCCCCAAAATATCATATGCTATTCAATACTAATGATTGTTCTTGCTGTGATGTTTTTGTTACGGTTTCGGATAATCTTAAAATTTAAGTAAAAAAAATTAAAATCTTGCTCTTAGTTTACTCAAACAAATATATAATGTTACTGACGCAACAGAGGAAAAATGCTATTGTTACATGAGCATAATACTGATAGACAACATAAGCACTTCTGAGGTTTCCTCCAGTGAGTGAGTAGCACAGTTACTAATAGGAAATACATGGACTACAAATGAAAATTATCAGGGAAGTTAAGTTACTCTCAGTCCTTCCATTGTTTATTAATACTGCTAAAGGATGGGAGAACTTAAAGCTATGTTAATTTTTTTAAAAAAATAAGTTACTTTGTAGAAAAAAGTGGCCAAGTAGAGGCCACCTGGTCAGAACCACATTTCAAATATACTCACTGGTAAAAGTGTAGTATTTCATATGTAATAATCTCCAAAAACAAACTTTATTCAATCAACTGGGCTAAGAATTATTGTTCAAACAATATTACTCTATACCTTTTACTTACACATAATAATGTACTTATAAAAGTCATTTGCTGATAACTCTTCCCAAAACTTAAGAATTGTTAAACCAAAGTTCACACTGTTAATGAATGACAGAGTCTAGATTCAAATACAAATCTCCAACTTCTATATTAACATTCTTTTCATCAGAACATTTCAAATTATTGCTTGTATTGTATAAAACACGTATTTTCCAGTTTAGATATTAGAGAAGTGACAGCGGGAAAAAACTGGCAAAAGAATATCTGTTGGCCAACAATGGTTTTGATGACTTAATTTATAAAACTACTTTCAGGGCTGAGTGTAACAGCCCAGTGGTACAGAACTTCCCTAAATGTACTAGGCCCTGAATTTGATCCCCAGTACTTCAATGAAACAACAACAACAAAAAGATAATTCCTTCTAATCAATGAAGGAGCATTTAATTAATGAACTGAGCTCTTCCCATTTTCATCATCATTCAAAGCCCCAAACTTACAAATGTACTGAATTTCAGTTTTATTTTGAAAAAATCTCAAACCAACACAAAAGAATAGTACAGCAAATATCTGATACTATCATATTGGACCAATTTTTCAGAGTTTGGTCAAATTTGCTTTAATCTTTCTCTCTACGATAAAGGCTGTTGTTAACTGTTCTTGTGGCCTTTTTGCAGAACTACTGAGAATATAATGCTGATATTATACGATATTTCATTCTTACACTTCAGCATTTTTCTGCCTAAACCAGAGCATTCTCTTATATAGACACAATATAATTATCTAATTCAGGACTTTAACTGATACACTACCATTATCTAATATATTATCCATACTCAAATATTACCAGTTATACCAATAATGTCCTTTATAGGTACCTCTCCCCAACTAGGAGCCAATCTCTCTAGTGATGTCTTTTAGCTGTGATGTCTCTCTAGTCTTCTTAAGCCTCAAAGAGCTCTGTCTTTTCTGTTTGTTTGTTTGTTTTCTGGGTGCTGGGGTGGAACTCAGGGGCATTTTACCACTGAGTACATCCCTATTCCTTTTTATTTATAGTTTGAGACAGGCTCTTGCTAAATTGCTGAGGCTGGCCTCCAACTTAAAATACTCCTGCCTTAGCCACCATGCCCAGCACAAAGAGCTTTGTCTTTTATTTCATTGACAGATTTTAATAAGAAAGCTGCTTTGTATTTGAATAGCATTAAAAACATTGAATTAAACTTCCAGTAGAAAATTTAACAAACACATATAAATGCATACCATATAACTGCAGACAACTTGGTTAATGGACAGAATATGGGCTGAAGGATCCTATTAATACTGATCCTGCCAGAGTGCTAACAGATTAAACTAGATTAAGCCAAGCAAAAACACTTAGAATACTATGAAATAAACAATAATAAATAAAATATTGAATACCTATGGGTAACAAGACATTATGCTGAGTGCTTACTATAGATTATCTGTTCTCGAAAAGGTTAACTGAAATTTAAATAATTTGGTATATATAATATTGTTAGAGCCAGTTATTTTGTGAGGCAATCCCAGAACTGGCACTTTAACTACGATATTCACTTTTTTGATCAAATATTTATTGATAACAACAATAACACAAGTACCACTAAGTCCTTACTGTTAACCAATTACTGAGTTACTGGATAACCACATGTATATAAAACACAATATAGTCATCCCTCAGTATCCATGTTACATTGGCTCTCGGGCCCCCCCCAGATATCCAGATATGAAATGGCACAGTGTTTGAATAAAACCTATGCACATCCTCCTTTATACTGATATTAGGCATTATAAGAACACTACTTATAATGCCTAATATGATAGAAATGCTGTCATTAGTTAGTTATATTGTATTGTTTGGAGAATAACAAGAAATAAAGGCTATACAAGTTTAGGATAGACAGTTTTACCCTTGAATATTTTGATGGATGACTGATTAAATCCACAGATAAGAAACCCTCCACAATAAGGTACTGACTATATTTCATCTAAGTACTGAGCACAGATTAGGTCCCAGGTAATTCCAGAACATTCCTTGAATAGGGAAACCTACAGTGATCAATTCCAAAGACTGAATAAGTTTAAAAATATTAAACATTTCACAAACTTACTTTGCTGTCTTTCTTTCCAGCAATTATTTCGAATATTAGTCACATAATCTTCTTCTACACTCTTTTCTACTTTTTGTAATAACATTCCTTTATATTCATTTTTAAAGTCCTTGTTGACATAGTAAACAACGCCCAAATTATCTGTTTGCATTTTAATGGTTTGCCCTGATCCACTGTAAAAGAGATGATTGTTATTTTAATTAAAATTAGACATATTAATATACTACTATAAAATGAGGTAATAAAAATTATTAAAAAGTTAATATTAGTAATATTATACATTTTCTCAAATTACCTAAAACTGATTTCATGTTATAAAAAAGTAGCCACACTTTTTTTTTTTTTGGTATTGGGGATTGAACTCAGGGGCACTTAACCACTGAGCCACATCCCCAGCCCTTTTTATTGTTTGTTTGTTTTGAGACAGGATCTCACTAAGTTGCTTAGGGCCTAGCTAAGTTTCTAAAGCTAGCCTTGAACTTCTGATCCTCCTCCCTCAGCCTCTCCAGTCACTGGGATTACAGGCATGCACCACCATGCCCAGCAAGTAACCACACTTTTAATTTAATATGCTCTAATAAAGTCCTCTCAATTTTTAGTTAATAAAAGTCTTATACGTAAGAAATGATAAGTTATTTTAAGATCAATCTTGATTCTAATACTGTAGAATCACTGCCAATATGATTTTACAAAGTTTCCTTTATACTCAGTATTTTATATTAAAGTTGTCTAGAATTGATGTTGTATTAAATTTCCCTTATGTACTGACCTCTTAAAATCATTTTCCCCTTAATGACACAAATCTACATAAGATCAATTATTATATTTTTATCTTTAAGGTATTCTTGATTTTCAGTTTTTGTCCCTAATATCAACATATTTCCTACCACATTAAATTCAAGTTCAAATATATAGAGCACTTCTGTCCTTATCTACAAGTGGAACAGAAACGTAAATGACATCATACAAATTTATCACATATATAGCTATTTTAAAAATCAGATATTTTAATATTTAATACACTTGTAATAACAGATTTGGCACTTTAAAAGAGCAAAGGAAGGCCCTTTAAAGGAAGGGGGATAAGACAGCAACAATAATTTTTTATAAAACTTTACTTACGATCTGGGATATAAGGAATAAGGAGGATTGGAGACCATCAATTGGCTTAATAATGACACAAGGATCAATACGATAATGGGCATCAGCTGGATAAACACAGAAAAACCTCCCTATAAAAAACCATAAAAAAATAACAAATTATAATATAACTGTAGTGGCCAATTATCCAATAGTTGTTATACATAATTAAGAGGAAGAAAGGACATTTGAGATCATTCAGTATAATACTTTCAAATCTGCCTGATCAGATTCTTGAAATTGTAACTTTCCAGGCACATCATCAAGAGATAGTGATTTGAAAAACACTAATAGAATCTGATCTCACTTTATAGATAACAAAGTCCTTATCTCTCTCACACACATACAGTAGAGATTACCAATGTGCTACGGATTGCAAAATATTTTACCTTGGATGTGGGGGTTAAAGATAGAAATTGATGAGTGGCAGAGCTAGGGCATAGGCATATTTCAGTTTCTGGTCTAGTGCCCTTTCTGTTTACCTTTCCAACTTGTGACCTAATTGTTATAAGCAATTAGGCATAACTGCATTACAGAGTAAAGCAAAGTTCCTTCTAATTTAAGTATTTTTCAGGATGAATTCAAAACATGTATGGTACATTTGTATCCTCTTTAGAATCACAGAACACCAATCTGAAGGGGTTATATTGCCTTAACAACTAATATCATTACCTCCACCCCTGTTCCTATAATATCACAAAGGGACTGGGGACATAGCTCAGGTGGTACAGTGCTTGCCTCACATGCACAAGCCCCTGGGTTCAATCCCCAGCACCACAAATAAACAAACAAAAAACACATGAAAAAATATCACAAAGGGATTTTCTAGTCTCTATTGAACACTTTTGGTAAAAAAAAATATATTACTTCCTAAAACATCTTGCCCTATTTTTTAGATAACTCTAATTGCTTTTCCTAAGCTGAAATTTGCCATTCATTTTTTGATTTTTAATCATGTCATAAACATACGTCTCCTCTCTCTTCTTCTCTTTCATGTCCACTATGTCGATGCTGATGTTGATGACTATAACCAGCTCGGCCATTTGAAAATGAATGTACACTACCTAGAAAATTAAAACCAAGGTTAAATTAGGGAGAGCAAATATGATAAAAAAATTACATTGTCCTTTACATATATTAATTAATAGGTGTTTATTTTGAGCAATGAATGTTTACTGCCCTCTTTTCTCGTGAGTGAGGTATGGATAGAAACAGGAATAATTCTTTCCCAACTCTGCTTCCTTTAAAGTAAGGCTGAAGTTTCTTACTTATGAAATATATTCTACATATCTAGAAAACTTTTATTATATAGTTGGTTATTTTTACAAACCTTGGATCCTTACTCAGAAACTTTGATTTCTGTATTTAAATGAGTCACAAACACCTCTAGAAATTAAAATATAACACTCTGAATAATTTTTTTAAAAAGCTATTTAATATTCCATAGAATGTGTGCCATAACTTACTCAAAAATTTTCTTGCTGATAGATATCAACTTGTTTTTAAACATGGCGATGAACCAAAATTGACTATTACTGACAAATTTGGCAAATTAAGCTATGTTGTAACTAGCAAGGAACTGCAAATTAACTATCAAAAACATTCACAAAGGCCTGAAAGATTTCTGATTGTTCATAGCATATTTTCAGTCAAAATTATTAGTTTTAATAATTTTTCAGTAAAAGGAATTATGTATTCAAATATGTCAAAATAAGTTACATTCTTAGTTAATTAATGTGTATTTATACATCCTCTTTTCTTCAAGGACACTTTGCAAAAATGTCCTATCAATAATGATAATCTTTCTCACTAATATTCAGAGAAGACCACCATGCCAAATTATACTGCTTGTTCGTAAAAGATTATCCTGTTTTTGAATAGGATCTTTAACTCAACACATTAAGTAAATGCTATAAATAAGCCTGGAGCTATAATTTTAACTATCTTAGAGGAGATACTCTCAAAGAAAATTAATTTCCACATAAAAACTCATTATAAATGTAAGCAGAGTTCACTATTACTTATGTTGGCACTGTAAAATCTATTCATTTAGTGGTCACTACAATATTTCATTTTGATAGCCTAGTTTAAGTTATTATTTCTATCCTAATGTTAAAACAAACAAACAATAACAACAACAATAACAAAACATGAGTCAGGCATAGTGGTACACACTTATAATCTCATCTACGGGGGGGGGGCTGAACAGGAGGTTCCCAGTTTTGAGGTCAGTCTGGGCAATTTAGTGAGACCTCATCTCAGGAAAAAAAAAAAAGGAGGAAAAAGAAAAGAAAAAGGCAGGAGGAAGAGTGTAGCTCAGTGGTAGAGTACTTGCCTATCATGCACAAGGCCCTGAGTTCAATGCCCAGTACTGGGGGTGGATGGGGAGCGGGCAGCAAACACTTTTATGTAAAAAATGTGATAAGACTTTTTACTATTTCATTGGAACTACCTCAATATATACATCCAAATTAGCAAATTTATAATTTCCTTAATAAAATATTTAGAAAGTTCTCCAGAGAACCACTGCCAAATAATTATCCAGGCTATAGGATACATCTCATAACTATAACAACACTTACCTGAGACACTGCCACTAGATTTCCTGCTTTCACCCCCTTCCTTCACCTTTAGATAAAATACTTTAAAATACTCTTCAACTAATTTTTTAAATTCAAGTATGTTCTAGGAAAAAGAGAGGCTATAGTAAAAGTAGTTATCCTAACATTTTTCTCCTACCTTCATGGAAAGCCATCACAGGAATCTAGCACTATGAGAAATGCAGGGGAGAAAGCAGATAAATTTCTAAATAGCCTAATAGGAAGGATCTCTTCTTCGTAAAATGTAGTATTTATAATTAATATTAATATACCTGAAGGAAATCCACCACCAAAAAATATATTAAACAAGTCTTCTGGAGTTATATCAGCTTCACAACCTCTATGGAAATTAAATCTGCCATTGTTTTGGTGATTACATGCTTGGTCTTCATTGCCCGTGAGATCATACTGTTTTCGTTTTTCTGGATTGCTTAAAACAGCATAAGCATTTCCAATCTCTGAAAAAGGAATGAGTAAAAGTTGGTAAGCAAAGTTCTTATTTTATAAAAGACTGACCCATAAGCTACTGTCACCTTAAAAAAATTACTTTCATGGACTGTGACCGTGGCTCAGTGGTATAGTGCTTGCCTAGCATGAGTGAGGCACTGGGATCAATCCTCAGCACCACATAAAAATAAAATAAAGATACTGTGCTCACCTATAACTAAAAAATAAATATTAAAAACAATTACTTGAGCTGGGTGCAGTGGTGCATGCCTGTAATCTCAGTGGCTTGGGCAGCTGAGGCAGGAGGATCACGAGTTCAAAGCAACTTAGCAAGGCGCTAAGCAACTCAGTGAGACCATGTCTCTAAATAAAATACAAAAAACAGCTGGGGATGTTGCTCAGTGGTTAAGTGCCTCTGAGTTCAATCCCTGGAACCCCTCTAAAAATTTTCACTTGAAACTAATGAAGATTATAAAATACTAACTTTATAATTTGACAAGTATAACATTAAATTATTAAAATTAATTTTTAAAATATTATACATTGTTTGAAATTACATATATTATTATCTTTCTTTTTTATTGTCATCTCTCAATACAACTTTTCATACTTGCCAGGCAAGTCTCCTTACTGCTTTGTAAAAAAAAGGAATGACCATCTACCTTTCCTAATAATTAGAAATATCCTATTCCTAATATTTCCTAATATTCTCTAAAATCTTGTCTCTTCCTTTCTGAGTGCCCTACTAGCCATTCATCAAGATTGTTTAAGACAATAATAGCAGCAGTATTTATCATTTATGATGTAGCTATTAATTCTGCACCCCATACCTTACTACATTATCCTTTAACAATTCCACTTTACAGATGAGAACTTTGGGTCTCAAAATGGTAAATTTGCTCAAGGCCAAATTCTTCTCAGCACAATGATATACTTTCACTACTCCATGAAACCTATACCACAAACATTTTGTTTTACAGTACTGCCCAGAATGAGCTATTCTTTCACTCTATTTCTAAATGATTTATCTTCCTTAAGACAGTAAACTCCATAAGATAGGGCCTGAGTCTGTTTTTACTGCAATGTCCCAGGATCCAGCATACAGTCTAAATTAATTTTTGAATAATACACAGTCCTCAGTTTTCCTATCTCATTTTGGTAATTCGTATTTATTTGTAGAGGTTTCTATGTCCCATCTCCTAATCTCAAGTCCAACAAGCAATGGTACATTAGTTATGAGAATGTCTTCTTGTAGCAATTAATAAAAGTTATAATGCTTTGAAGCTAAAAGTAGGAACTACTTTCCTCTTCTCATTCTGACACTAATCATTTCATAAATGCAGCTTGCTTCTTTAACTACACTATATGCCACTTGCATTAAATATGGAATATTTAAAAAAATACTTTTGTGATCTATGTGGTGGCTGCTTTAGGTATTCAAAGAAAACTGATGCTCATTAGGTAGTTGGTTCGAGATAATTACAAATTACACCGAAATTAGTTACACACATATAGTCTGGAACTTTTCCTGATATGGCTTCCTAAAACTGGGATACAGAGATGATAGCTTTCAAGAGATCTGTGAACCTTGCCTAATGAAAAATTAGGTGGAAGGCCATCTACCTGAGGAGATGCTCTCAAATATCCTTCAAATCCTCAAAGAGATTGTGACTTAGAAATGTAGCCACCACTTGTAATGTTATTTCAATGGAAACCATAATAAGAAAGCAAAATAATGTACTTACAAACAATACACAGTATTAATCCATACCTAAAAAACGAAGTGTATCTACCCATCTCTGCTAAAGTTGTACTTCCAGTAACGGTATCAGTTTTAGGATTTAACATCAATAAACGAAATTTCATAATGCTATTACTTTTGAAACTATTAATATGTAGGTAACCCAATTCTATTTTTAAAACTTCTCTTTTTAAAAAAATTATTTCTAAACATTAAGATATTTAAAAGATATTTGTGAAAGTCATAATCTATACATAATTATATCCATAAAAAAATTTGCTTTATACACTGTGACCAAAGTAATTTTCTATTCATTTATTTTGTGCTATAGGCATAATCAAAAGTTTTTTTTAACAGTTCCTTATTATCTAAAGAATTAAATCCAACATTTATTTGGTGTTCAAAAGCCTTACACAATACATTTCTACCTCACTGTCATTAATTACACCAAATGGAATAATATATAAATGGGACTGTATCATAACAATTATGTAAATAGAGCAAAACTTTTTGGAATTGTTTTTTTCAGTCAGCATACTTCTCTAGAGATTGAACTAGGATGTTCAATGTCAGTAACTTCATTCCTTTTTATTAATATAATATTTCATGGTATGAACACAGCACTGTTTGCTCAGCCATTCATCCACTGAATGACATCTGGGTTGTTTCTAGTTTTTAGCTATTGCAAATAAAACTGCTACATACCTTTAAACGTAGGTTTATGTGTAAACAAATTTTTATTTCTCATTTCTGATAGTTGTTTCTTATGAAACTTCAAAACTGTTGTACAGAATGTGTCATTTTATATCCCATCAACAATGTATGAGCAATCTATTTTCTGCATACATACAAACATTTGGAATTGTCATTATTTTTTTTTACTTCAGCCATTACAATAAGTATGCAGTGATACCTCATTTTGGTTTTACTTTGCATTTCTCTAACAGATAATGAATGATGTTGAAAATCTTTTCATACACTTCTTTACTATGTGTATATTAGGTGAAATGTCTCCATCTCTTTTGTCCATTTTCTAGTTGAACAATATTATTTTATTTTTGAGTGTTGGGAGTTCTTTATATATATTCAAGATACTAGAACTTCGGCAGGTATGTGCTTGGTAATTATTTTCTCTTACTTGTAAACTGTCTTTTCATCTTCTTAGTAGAGCAAAGTCTTTAAAAATTCTCAAGTCCAACTGATCAACTGTTCCTTTTAAGAATTCTGCTTTTGGTGTCATCTTAAGAATTATCACTGGTCAGCCCTGGATCCTAAAGATCTATCCCCATAATTTTTTTTTTTTGCTAAAAGTTAAAAAGTGTTGTTTTATATTTACCTTTGTGATCCAGTTTGAGAAACATTTTTTTGCATAAATTATGGTTTCAGTCAAGGTTATTTATTTATTTGCCTATGGATATGCAACTATTCTAAAATCAATTCTTTAAAAGGCTATTTTTCTTCCATTAAATTGCTCTTGCACCTTTGTCAAAAACCAGGATATATTTTTATGGGTCTACTTCTGGATTCTCTATCCTGTTCTATTAGTCTATATGTCTATTTTCTTCCAGTACCACACAATTTTGGTTACTATAGATGGACAGTAAGTCCTGAAATCAGGTTCACTGATTAGTCCCACTCTTGTTCTTTCAATAAATCATTTTAGCTCTTCTGAGTCTCTATTTAAATTTTAGAATAAATATTGCTAACTGCAAAAAGGATTAAGACAGAAATTGTGATAAATCTGCATACCAACTTGGAGAAATCTGGCATGTTTTCTATGTTCAATTTTCCAATCCAGGTACATGATATTTTGCTTCATTTATTTAGGTCTTCTCTGATTTCTTTCATGAATATCATGCAGCTTTCACCATAAGTTTTACTAAATTTTCAGACAAGCATTTACTTTTTAATTAGTGATTGTGAATGTTAATGAATTTTAAATTTCAGTGTCTCCAAGTTGCTAGTATATAGAAATACAATTGATTTTTATGTTTATTTTGAATTCTACAATCTTATGAAATTCACTTTTTTTTTTTTTTTTTGG